>NC_080180.1:48086418-48426418 GCF_950295315.1 Erinaceus europaeus | reverse complement strand
CCCATGAAGACTGGGGTGAGGGGAGTCACCATTTGTTCCCTGCACCTTGCCTGGAAAGGCACAGCAATCTTGGTCCCTGTCAGCCACTTAGCAATCAGCAACTCGCAGTTCAAAATCACCAGTTCTCTGGGGGCAGACTCAGAAGTGGGAAGCAATCACCTAAGGCTTGCTGGTGTCATTTTCAGCCATAAACTGCAAGAAATGGGCAATTAGCCACCTTTGAGGTGTTTCCACAACTTGATCTTGAGCCATGATCAATCAAAAGAAGTCAGGAATTGTGATCAAAGGCATCATACTTAGTTATAAGCTTTCCCCAAAGCTCAGTCTGTTCAGTAGCAGAAGTCATCCTTTGCCTACTATGCTGAGGACTGTCCTGGTCTACGTCTGCCAACACCCTCCTTGTCCACACCGGTCCTTGTCCACGCTCTCCTCTGTGTCCTGCATTTTTTGTCCTTGCTGAGCCATCATCTCCATTTCAATGAACTCTTCTCCAGGGACCCCCATCCTTGATGGGAGCAGTGTGTAGCTCTGAGTAGCAAACCTATCCAGTTTACTATTACTTTTTTGGGGGGCGGTGGTCCATGTCTTCTTTCCATATTTTCCTTGCTTAGTGGTGACATGGAGCTGATCAAAACAGTGGAAGTTTTGGTAAGAAACATTCCTGCATGAAATAAGGGGACTCTCCCTCTCTCTCTCTTTTTTTAAATTTCTTTATTGGGGGATGAATGGTTTACTTTATAGTCCACAGTAAAATACAACAGTTTATACATATGCAACATTTCCCAGTTTTCCACATGACAGTTCAACCCAAACTATGGCATCCTAGTGCCATCCTCTGCCGTCATGGGCACTCTCTCTTTTAAGCAAAAAATATACACTCACCTAACAACAATGGTACAGTCTGAGAGTTGAAAGGTTTTGAAGAGCAGTTAAGCTAGTTGAGCTCCAAGCTTCTCTGTAACTAGAATCTTTATATCTCAAAGAACGACCCTGAGTGGTTCCTTGCACAAAGGGTAGACAATAGTGTAGAGAAATAAGAGATATGTGTTTAGATAATCAGCAAATAGATTTTCTTGTGAAAACCATCATTTTCCAGTGACATACTAGTGAAGCGTCTAGTTAGCTAATGTTAGGCTAGTTAATTTACTTTAGAACATGCCAGACTAGAAAATAGAGTATTATAAGCATCATTATAAGTTAGATTAAGCAACCACCCTAGAAATCTAGACTTTTCATTGAGTCATCTGGTATTGTACTCAGCGAGCAGAATCTCCCACAGGTAATGTCTATGAATGCCTCTGTCATCCGGAAAGGCAGACAACTTGGGGAAAACATTCTCTCCCGTACATCAACAATGACTTCCTGTATCCTTAAGCCAGTGACCTTGTCTCACTGCTTCCCTTTGTCCACTTGTCTGCAGGTCCTGTGACCTGTGACCTGTCTTTCCTGTGGCCTGTCTTCCTGTGGTAGATGCTTTTGTGCAGCATCTCAAACTCAAATCTCAAAGCTGTTCTGCTTGCTATTTCTTCACAATACAGAAGAAGGAGACTGACACAGAAGGTGGGAAAGACACCACAATGCCATTGTTTCCTCCAGTGCAGTGGGGGCCAGGTTTGGACCTGGGTTGCAGGCCTAGCAAAACAAAGCAGATGCATTCTTCATGTGAGCTCTTCTGCCAGTCCTGCTGAAAGGGTCTTTTCACAGCAACCCTTATCTAAAATAGAGTTCCTTGGTCTGGCTCCAATAGTCACAGACACACCTCGGTTTATTTACTTTTTAAAATTATTATACTGGAAGGGGAGGAGCATAAAGCGGAGAAGCAAAATTGGAAATCTAAAGGAACCTTCCAGGAACAACTTTTGTGCCTCACAAGATAACATCGCCACCTAGTGACACTTCTAGACACCACCAACAACTCCTAAGAAAGTGTTTTTTGCTTACTTAAACAAATTATGTCTAATAGAATTGTAGCTGGTGTAACTTTAAACATGTACTTAGGATTAGCTGTTGGAAAGTAAGAAGACACCCAAATTGAAGAATTCGGGGACCCTTCTTCTAGAGAAAACAGCAGTCACTGATAGTAATTAACATGACCAAAAATGGCTCTCAGTTCCTGAGATAAAGAACTGAAATGGGGGTGGGGAGCACACCCGGTTATGTGCACATATTACCAACCTAAAGTACCTCAGTCCAAGCCACCACTCCCGAGCCTCAGGGGGATGCTTCACAATCAATGAATCAGGTGCTGGTGTCTGTCTTTCTCTCCCTCTCTATGTCTCCCTCCTCTCAATTTCTCTCTGTCCTATCTAATAAAAACTAGAAAAGAAAGAAAAAAAAAGAGGAAAAAATGGCTTCTGCATCAGTGGATTCATAATGCTGGCACTGATTGATACCCAGTGATAGCAGGGGAAAAAAAGAAGAACTGAAATGGTAAACTAAAAACCAATCAGCCAAACAATAAAATAAAATATAATAAATAGGTGTGTTCTCTGAGTCTAAGCTCTATACTTCCTTTGTTTTAAACCCAAGCAGCCTATACAAGTGAGATTGCTATGAAATAATTGAAATTCAGGGAAAATTATATATTGAGCTTCTAGGGTGTACAGGGTTTTGTTCCAGTTGTTTATGGGTATAATTTGAGACAGTATGAGCAAGGCACTGCCTGCTGGTTTCTGAGTCAAACTGGGGCCACTGGCTTGCTCTCTGTGAGAAAACCCCAGAGTTTCCCTATCTTAATGTCGGACTAGCTTCGTGAGCGGGAAACAGACGACCTGGGACTCATGGTTGAGCTGTAGGCAGTATCAATTTATTCATGCAGGACGCAGCACAATCTCAGCTGAGCTAAACTAAACTAAACTAATATACTTGCCAAGTAGGGTGTAAACAGGATGTGATGTAGAGAGGGTGGAGAGAAAAGTGACTGGTGAAAATCAGGGTGTGACAGGGAGAGGGGGCGGAGCAAAAAGACATCATGAACCAATGCGGATTAACCAATGCCAGGCAGGCATGCTTGTGCTTGTTATGTAAATAGAATAGTGTTAAGCAGGGGGGATTAAACCAAATGAAACAGAAGAGGTTTTTAGAAGTAGAATTAGAAGCATACCAACATCTTAACAATAATAAGGCTACATGAATGGCTTTATCAAAGTTACTTTGTCAAGTGGATGAGTACGCAAACATCTCTGACAACTGTTGGTGACATGTAATAGGTGTTCAATATGTTAAGATCATTTATGATCCAACCTTCACAATCATTTTAAGGGGGGGGGGGGAGTCAGAGCAAATCAAGTGGTCTAAGGTGTGTCTACCACAAAATGGTAACAGACTTGAGCCCAGTTACGCCCATCTCTGAAACAGACACACACACTCCTTATTAACAACATATACAAGACTATCATCAGTGTCCTAAACACATGGAGATGTAAAGCTGAATCCGCACATTAATGTGGAAGAAGATACTCCTCGGAGGCTGGGAATTGAGGGAACTGTTACCTTGTAAACCAGTGGATCATTCTGGAATCCGTGTTTCTCCTTTGCTCAAGAAGCTTCACTATCTAGGTTCGTTCCAATTTTACCAACCTATGAGTCTCTGCATCTCAAGAGTTTTTTTTTTCTTTTTTCTTTTTCCATATAATCCTGAGCTCTGTTTTATTTATTTATTTGCTTATTTTTCCCTCCAGGGTTATTGCTGGGCTCGGTGCCTACACCATGAATCCACCACTCCTGGAGGCCATTTCCCCCCTTTTAGTTGCCTTTGTTGTTGTAGCCTCATTGTGGTTATTATTATTGCCATTGTTGATGTTGTTCGTTGTTGGATAAGACAGAGAGAAATGGAGAGAGGAGGGGAAGACAGAGAGGGGAGAGAAAGATAGACACCTGCAGACCTGCTTCACCGCCTGTGAAGCGACTCCCCTGCAGGTGGGGAGCTGGGGGCTGGAACTGGGATTCTTACGCTGATCCCTGCGCTTTGTGCCACATGCGCTTAACCCACTGTGCCACCGCCCGACCCCCTTTATTTATTTATTTTTATAGAGCAAAGCTCAGGGTACTTGTAAAAGGCTACATAACCGTGTCCATGAAAAGTGCTTTTCCATGAGTTTTGAAGTGGTCCTCTGCTCCACCACCTCTAAATTTCTCCCTGGAGTAACTATGGGTAGAGTCATGCCTGTTACCAAGTCTCCTGATTCAGCCCATTCTCTGAGGGGCATTTAAATTACTTAAATTCTGTTCTCATTTGCAGGCCTGCTTTTTACATTCATTTAAAAGATCCATTTTGGGTCCATGTGACTATTCAAGTGTCGAAACTTGAAAACTCGAGTGTCAGGCCAGAAGAGGAAGACCTTTTGTCATGCATCTCACTTTGCCATCTAACAGAAGATGTCAAATTCAAATTGCAGCCTCAGTCTGCAAACGTCTCAGCACAATGCAGGACCTTCTTTGGGTAGCACTCCGGGTCCACTGGCCAGGATTCGCGCTTCGCGCCCCCATTGGCTGAAGGGCCCGTCAATCAACGCACCATCCTGTGTGCCATTGATGGATTTAAACTTGGGCCCGCCCACTCTCCCCAGCTCCACTACCGGGTTGGCCGCCGATTGGCCGAGGTGCTGCTCCTCGTGGACCCGCCGGGAGCGAGGTGATTTCTGGGAACCCAGCCCAGACGCGAGGCCCCTCCCGAGCCCCTCCCGCCGGGACCCCTCCCCTCTTCTCCCAGAGACCCCGCCCGCCTCCCCGACCGACTGGTCCCCGAAACGGTGGCGGCGGTCGTTTGTGGTCGTTGGTCCCCGGGTTTTTGGACCAACATTAGAAGACCCGAAGGGGTGAGGAGGGCAAGGTGGGGGCGGCGGGGGCCCCTGGCAAATGCTGGTAAGGGCTGCAGCCCAGGCTCCGGGCCGCTCACATCGCTGTAGCGAGAGCGGGGAAAGCCCTGCGCCGCCGTGTCGGGTCGCCCCGTCGGGCAACGGAAGGGCGAGCGTTGGAGCTGAGGGTTCGAGGCCCGGCGGGCGTCTTGGGGGCAGACAAGCCTCCCCGAGTCCTCCCCTCGCGTGGGCGGTGCAGGCCGTCGGGGTCCTGCCCTGTCTCCGCCTTCTTTCCGCTCCCCCTTCCCTTCGCTGCCTTCTGGCTTTTCCCACCTGCCGCCCTCCATCTTCTTCCCGCTGCTGCCATGGAGCGTCGTCTGCTCCCCCCTCCCCCCGGGCTGTGTGGCCGATGTGGGGCCCGCGCGTCCTCGCCAGGGGCCTGGGGGCCGCTCCCGGGCCGTCCCGTCTGCTGGGTGAGACTTAGCAGGGAACCGGGGGCCGCCTGGACCCCCATGTTGGGACCCTCCCCGGTGCCCCTGCTCCCTGTCCGCTGCATGGGGGGGGGCTGGGTGCGGGGAGCGCGGACGGGCATACGCGACGCGCTTGTTTGTTTGTTTGTTGGGGGGCGGTGGATACTGGAAATGCCCTCCCGCCCAGAGCCAGGGTCCCTGTAGGTCTTCGCGGCCGCGCTGTGCTGTGAACTCGGGGTCCGCGCCCCGCGCCCGTGGGCACCTGTCGCCTGGGGGGGGGGCGAATGTACGTGGCGGCTTTATGGCGAGTCCCAGTGGGGGCAAGAGGAACCAGTTTTAGTCAGTCAGTAATAATACTTATTATTCAGCGCTTGGTATTTCTTACAGATCTATCCTGCTGGGTGCGTTTGAGACTTAAGAACCAGGGAGCAGGCTACAGTTATGTCTATAAAGAGGCTTCACTTCTCACCCCCCCCAAAAAAAAAGACTTTTCTTGCGGCCTTAGACATTTAATTTTTTTTTAATAATGGGAAAAATGTTTTCATACCCAGTATTGGGGCAGTTGGGTAGCTGAGCTCCTCTTCTGCAGGCTTCCAGAGGAAAAGCTGCTTGTGGCACTCAGGGTGGCCGGCTTTACGCTTTTCTTAAATAAAATTTAAAAAGATTGGTTTGCGACCATGTGCAGCTGTAGCTGTAAAGATGGCTGTGGGCGGTGCAGCAGTGGTTGTGTTAGCGGGTTCGTGGTGGTGCTCAGGAAGCGTGTTTGTTCAGTTCTGATGAAAGAGAGAGAGAGGGAAAGAGAAAGAGATAGTGAAGATGAGAAAGAACTTGATCACTGTCGCCAGAGATTACACAGTACACCGACTGTCAGCTTGTGTGTCGCTCGGTGGGAATTATTTGCAAGAAAAATGGAACCAATTTGTGGACTGAAATGACACCTCGGATTTTTGACTGGTGTTGCTTTTTTTGTAGTCAGGAGGCTTAGGCCTGGTGTGTAAGGCGGGTTTGTAATTAGAAACCTGTTGTATGCTTTACATTGGGTTGTAGTTCTCCCCCGCTAAGAGAATTAGATCATTCCTATTAATTTCACGGCCCGCTTGGCCCCACCCCTAGGGACCCCGCCAGAGTTCGAGAGTTGCAGAGGAAGAGTTGGAGAGAGTACCTGAGTTTGAGAGTAAGAGAGGGTTTCAGAGTTCCAGAGTAAGGGAGAGTGCTTGCGCCACCGCAAAAAGACAGCAGAGTTCTGTTTGGTGATTAGTTTGTCTTAGTTTATGAATCGTTGTTCCTGAATAAAGAAATACAGATTCTCTGCCCAGCCGTTGTCTCTGCGTCTCTGTTACCCGCCCGTGAAGCTAGCCCGGCCGGCTAGAGCCGACGAAAATTTATACAGCAAATGGCGCCCAACGGGGGCTGACCTGCGCATCTCTCAGATAAGTAAAGACATTTTGGCTACCTATGCACTATGGCCTTCTCTTCTGCTTGTAAAGAGATCTCCAAAGGCCTCTACTCTTTCTTCACGAGACTGTTTTGCTGTTTCTGGAACATTTATCTCGGGACCACTCTGTGGTTTCCACTTGCTCGGGCGAACTCAGAACAGCCAGCGGGAATAGCCAGCGGGAGGGAGGCGAGGCGCGGAGCTGCTGTTTCCACCTGGTTAAACAGCCAGCCAGCCCGCTGCGCACAGACAACCCCGTGCACCGCGCCCGCAGCCCCGCAGCCTGCAGGAGGCTGATGCCACCACACAAGAGCCCGACGCCAGCATGCTGGAGCCTGATGCCAACACACTGGAGCCTTATGCCACCACGCAAGAGCCCGATGATGCCAGCACGGAGGCCAACCAACAGGAGCCGGCTCTCCACCGCGTGGCGCAGGGCACTGGACACGTGATCCCTCCACGCTGCTCGGCCACTGCGAGCAGGGCAGCAGACATGGCAGGGCCATGGGGCAGGGCTGCGGCGGCCCATCATGGCCGCCACCCCTGGGCACCTAGGCCCATGCCTTCTACAATGCTGGCCCGCCTGCCCTCTTGCTATAAATTCTGGAACGATACCGGGCGTCCCGGACCCCCGGGCTCCCTGCCGAAACTGGGCACACTAGATCTCCAGTTGCCAGTCCGGTCTGAAGGCAGACAAGCTGGAGTACGCCGAGATTTGTGCAGAGATCGCAACCTAGAAGTGAAGCTGCGCAGGAAGCCACCTCCGGATGGTGAAACCCCCCCAACAACTAAGACAGTATAGATTTAAATTCGTGTTTAAAATGACATGTCTTCGTAACAAAGGTTTCTCTCCTTGTGTATTAATGACCATGTTTATGTGTATGTTTAAATTTTGGTAAACAGTAACTTTAAGGCTCAATTCTTACTAGACAAAGTTAAATGAAAAAGGTTTTCAACGTAATTCTCATAAAGATAAAATTAACTTACATTTAAAGTCTGAGGTAAAAATTAGTTAACAATCAATATATTTTAACTAAGTTGGTCTAAACAAAAGGTTAAATAGACTTGTTGATATGTGAAACTCTCCATTACCTTCTCTATTAGAAATGGTAGATCGCACAATGGCTATGCTAATTATTCTCATGCCTGAGGTTTCCTAACTCCATCTTGAATGGGTGTAACAAAAGGTTAAAAAGACGTTGTTGCTATGTAAAAGTCTCAAATTCCTTCTCTATTAGAAGTATGCTAATAACAAGTTTTGTTTCATAGTAAGTAAATTGCAGCCAGCTGCCTTTGGGACTCTAGGCCGTTCCCCACCCCCATACAAATGTCCGTCGAGAAAGGTACAACCCCCAGAGGCAAGAAATGTTTTTTTTAAGCTGATAAAGTTTAGCCCACAGAGGCAGATATGGCCCCCTCAGGCCTTGATACTATAGTCATCTAGTTAAAAATAAAAGGGGGAATTGTTGTATGCTTTACATTGGGTTCTAGTTCTCCCCCGCTAAGAGAATTAGATCAGTCCTGATAATTTCGTGGGCCCGCTTGGCCCCGCCCCTAGGGACCCCTCCAGAGTTCGAGAGTTGCAGAGGAAGAGTTGGAGAGAGTTCCTGAGTTTGAGAGTAAGAGAGGGTTTCAGAGTTCCATTGTAAGGGAGAGTGCTTGCGCCGCCGCAAAAAGACAGCAGAGTTCTGTTTGGTGATTAGTTTGTCTTAGTTTATGAATCATTGTTCCTGAATAAAGAAATACAGCTTCCCTGCCCAGCCGTTGTCTCTGCGTCTCTGTTACCCGCCCGTGAAGCTAGCCCAGCTGGCTAGAGCTGACGAAAATTTAAACAACAGAAACCAAGTAAATTCTGTCTAGTCTTGGATATTAGTGCTGGGTATTGTTTCCCGTTATATTTTGCAGGCCGATGGGTAGTGAAGTAAGAAAATCAGGGAAGAAATACCTATTTTTGAATTGCATTTCAAATGACATTATGGAATTATTTAAGAAAGATTATATGCACGGATTTTGGTTCCATTGTACATACCTATTTTAAATTAAAGCATATTTTGCTTTTATGTGTAGAGAGGTATTTGTGAATTTTATTAATAACATTTTTAGTAGTTCAGTTGTATCTAATATTTCAAAAATTTATTGCAGTTATTCCTTTGAATAGTTCAACTTAACGTCTAAACTTGTCCATGACAGTATAGCTGGTTGTAAGAGTTGTAATAAAACTTTTTTTTCAAAGAATTTATTTATTAATGAGAAAGTTAGGAGGAGAAAGAGAAATAACTAGACATCACTCTGGTACATATGCTGCTGGGGATTGAACTCAGGACATCATGCTTGAAAGTCTAATACTTTATTACCAGAGCACTGCTGAGCTCTGGTTTATGGTGGTGCAGGGGATTGAACCTGGGACATTGGAGACTCAGGCATGAGCATCTCTTTGCATAACCATTATGCTATCTACCCCTGCCCTGTAATAATACTTTTTATACACTACAGATTTAACTTCTGGAAATAAAAATATATGCTTAGTTGTCTAATTAAAAATTTAAGATTGGGAGTCAGGTGGTAGCGCAACGGGTTAAGCGCACATGGTGTAAAGCGCAAGGACCTGCATAAGGATCCTGGTTTCAGCCCCCGGCTTCCCATCTGCAGGGGAGTCACTTCACAGGTGGTGAAGCAGGTCTGCAGGTGTCTATCTTTCTCTCCTGCCTTTCTGTCTTACCCATCTCTCTCCATTTCTCTCTGTCCTTTCTAACAACAATGACATTAACAACAATAATAACTATAACAATGAAAAACAAGGGCAACAAAAAGAGAAAATAAATAAATATATAAAAAATTAAGATGCAATTAAATTAATTGTTTATACTGAGACAGTTTTAGGTTTGCAGTCATGCAGCTTGGATTAAATTATTCTAATTATCCAGTCAGGATAATGTGACAACAGAAAGTGACAAGTGAGGCCATGTCGTCTGTTGATGACTTGCCCTATTGACGTGGCAACCATCATGACCTTATTATATTTTACTCAGTAACAGTTGAGCAAATCAGGAATTTAGTGGCATGTAATTTAAAGGATGTCAAAGAATACTAATTTGTTTTTTCCCCTCAGTTGCAGCTTGTGGTGGTGCTGGGAACTGAACATGAAACTTCAGAGCCTGTGGCTCTAGAGTTCTCTTTGCATAACCATTATGCTATCTTGCCAGCAGGAGGTTTCAAGTTAAGTAGCTTGAGTGTAGCAGACAATATTTTTAGATAAAAAATTAATTTTTATTCATATTTTGACACAACTGTACTTGCAGTTTTAAACATTTTCTATTTTGAAAGAGTACAAATTTGAGTTTTTATTTTTTTAATTAATGTGCTTAAAATCAGTGAGGATATAATTGGCATTTCAAGCTAAGGGCTTGATTGCTAGTTGAGTACCTGTTCTGTGCTGTTTTGACCTTCTGCTATATAGTTGACTGTTTTTTTCCTTTAAAGACATTTTTTCAAAGTTATCTAAGATTGTAGAATTACAGGGTATAGTTGCACACTCCGCCCATCACCAATATTTTGTATCCCCATCTCCAGTAGTTTTTCTTAATTGTACATTAGGTATGTGCTTTTCTTTTTTTCCTTTTTGCCTCCAGGGTTATTTCTGGGGCTCAGTGCCTGCACCATGAATCCACTGCTTCCGGAGGCCATTTTTTCCCCCTTTGTTGCCCTTGTTGTTGTAGCCTTGTTGTAGCTGTTGATGTCGTTTGTTGTTGGATAGGACAGAGAGAAATGGAGAGAGGAGGGAAAGATGGGGGGAAAGAAAGACAGACACCTGCAGACCTGCTTCATTGCTTGTGAAGCGACTCCCCTGCAGGTGGGGAGCCAGGGGCTTGAACCTGGATCCTTACCCCAGCCCTTGCACTTTGCGCCAGATGTGCTTAACCTGCTGCACTTCCTCTCGACCACACAACTATTGACACTTTTAATTTCTTGCAACCCAAAGTCGTATTTCATAGATTCTTGGCTCTCCCTGGCCTCCATTTAAAACTGTTTTAAAACTTTTGTCTTAGGAACTGCAGCCATGAATGAAGAAAATATAGATGGAACAAATGGAGGCAGCAAAGTTCGAACTGGTACTCAGAATGAAGCAGCACTGCTTGCTCTGATGGAGAAGACTGGTTACAGCATGGTTCAAGAGAACGGGCAGAGGAAGTTTGGTGGTCCTCCTCCAGGTGTGGATTTGTCTATATTCTTTGAAACTGGATCTCACTTAATGTAATCATTAAGTGTATTGACCACAGGTATCCCAGGCACTAGCTTTCTACTTCTTGTAACTGCATTAAAAATTTAGGGATCGTCTTTACTATTTTTAGGGGGAAAGAGGTAGGTTATATGTGCTGTGTGTGTCTTTGTAACTACTTGTACCTTAATTTTAATTTTGCCACCAGGGTTTGCTCTGGGACTTGATGCCTGCATGACTCTTACCATTCCTAGTGCCTTTCCCCTTTCATTCTTGCCACTTTTATAGTAAGAAAACCGAGTGTGAGAGACAAGAGGGAGAGAGAGAGAGACAGAGAAGAGACCCGCAGCACTGCTTTACCACTTATGCATGAATCTTCTCCCTGTAGGCTGGGTCCTAGGGCTGGAAATGTCTTCTCCTTAAGTTGTTTTCAGTCTGGCTTGTTTAAGAACCAGAAGAGAGAAGAAGTCAGGGGCATGGGAATATCTGGGTGTTAAGAGCACAAGGACTTCCACGCTTGAAGTTCCAGACACCCCGTTTCATTTCTTGGCATACCAGATGCCACGCTGAGTGGTGCTTTGGTTTCTGCTTCTCCCTCACACACACACACACAAATATAAATAAATCTTAAAGAAATCAGGATTGGGGGGAGTCAGGCGGTAGCACAGCGGGATAAGGTCAAGTGTCGCAAAGCGCAAGTAAGGACTGGAGTAAGGATCCCAGTTTGAGCCCCCGGCTCCCCACCTGCAGTGGGAGGGGTCACTTCACAAGCGGTGAAGCAGGTCTGCAGGTGTCTATCTTTCCTCCTCTCTGTCTTCTCCATCTCTCCCCATTTCTCTGTCCCATCCAACAAATAGTGACATCATTAACTGCAACAACAATAAACCAAAAAGGGCAACAAAAGGGAATAAATAAATAAATAAATATTAAAAATAGAAATCAGGATTGGGTCTGTAGGAGCAGTGGTTCTTCAATTAGTATAGAGAAAGTTGCTTTTGAAACTTTTTAAAAAATATTTTTATTTATCATTGGACAGAGACAGAGAGAAATTGATGGGGAGGGAGAGATAGAGAGGGAGAGTCAGAGAGACACCTGCAGCCCTGCTTCACCATTTGCAAAGCTTTCCTCCTGCAGGTGGGAACCAGGCGCTTGAACCTGGGTTCTCGAGCACTGTGATGTGAGCACTTTACCAGGTGCACCAACACCTGGCAGGTTTGGGGAACTTTTGAAAGAACATTGAGTGACGGAGTGGGAGTGGTATTTACACTAGAAGATCAGATACAAATAGGAAGATGGACTTAATGTTTTGCATCTTGCCTTTCTACTAATAATAAGTTTAATTTCTTTTTTTTCCGTCCTCTAGTTTATAAACTTGCCACATTTAAAGTAAATATTAGGGGGCTATTATGCACATGTTACGAAGTGCAAGGACCCAGGTTCCTCTGGTCCCCACCTGCAGGGGTTAAGTCTCACAGGTGGTGAAGCAGTACTGCAGGTGTCTCTCTGTCTCTCCCTCTCCCTCCTTGAGTTCTTTCTCTATCCAATAAATACAGCAAATAGAAAAGTAAAACTTAGCCTTTGTCTATGTCAACAGTTGCTTTGCCAATGACTTTCCTCTTCTTTAAAGTCACCCTGACTGTACAGACCTTTGTGCTGCGTATTGTTCTGAAGGATAAAGCACTTAACTTTGTCTTCCTCATAAAGCCTCAACTTAATTCTCATGAACTCAGATTTACCTGACTAGCAAAATATATTGTACTACTGGGACTTTGTTTTTCTTACAGTCTTAATCACTTTTTTTTTTGTAATTTTATTTATCTTCCCTTTTGTTGCCCTTGTTGTCTTTTTTTATTGTTGTTGTAGTTGATGTCATCATTGTTGGATAGGACAGAGAGAAATGGAGAGAGGAGGGGAAGACAGAGAGGAGGAGAGAAAGACAGACACCTGCAGATCTGCTTCACTGCCTGTGAAGTGACTCCCCTGCAGGGGAGGAGCCGGGGGCTCGAACCGGGATCCTCATGCCGGTCCTTGTGATTAGCGCCACCTGTGCTTAACCTGATGCGCTACCACCCGGCTCCCTCTTAATCACCTCTTATCTCACTTATTAAATAAAAGCTTCAGGGTAGAGGAATTTTTTTCATTATGTTCACCATTATATTCCCAACACCCTGGCCAGTGTATGTATGATACATAGAAGGCTCAGATCACAGTAAATTTGTAGGATAAGTAATAAATATAAATATCTTATAGAATTAATTAGTTAATTTATGTCTTTCAGGTTGGGAAGGTCCACCTCCACCTAGAGGCTGTGAGGTTTTCGTAGGAAAAATCCCTCATGACATGTATGAAGATGAGTTAGTTCCTGTATTTGAAAGAGCTGGGAAGATATATGAATTTCGACTTATGATGGAATTTAGTGGTGAAAATAGAGGTTATGCTTTTGTGATGTACACTACAAAAGAGGAAGCCCAGTTAGCCATCCGAATTCTTAATAATTATGAAATTCGACCTGGGAAGTTTATTGGTGTATGTGTAAGTTTGGATAACTGCAGATTATTTATTGGAGCGATTCCCAAGGAAAAGAAGAAAGAAGAAATTTTGGATGAGATCAAGAAAGTTACGAAGGAGTTGTGGATGTCATTGTTTATCCAAGTGCTACTGATAAGACCAAAAATCGTGGTTTTGCATTTGTTGAATATGAATCTCACAGAGCTGCTGCTATGGCGAGAAGAAAATTGATTCCAGGTAAATTGATTCTTGTGGAGGTTACTTTTCCATACTAAAGCAGGACAGTAAAATAATGGTGCTACTTAGGCCAGTGTTAGAAGAATATTGGAAGGGGGGTAGATGGCACAGTGGCTATACAAAGGGACTGTCATGTGTGAGACTCCACAAAGTCCTGGTTTCATTCCCCTGTACCACCATAAGCCAGAGCTGAGCAATGCTCTGGTGTTGAGAGAGAGACACTGAGACTTAAAAATATTTCATGCTCTTGAGGAATAATGATTAGATTTCAGAAAAATTACTGCTGAAGAGAAGTTGATCCTATAAAGTGAATCATTATTTGTAATGATTTACTGTAGACATTTTTTCCTGTCTGATGTAAGTCTAAGGGATAGCACCTAATTCTCTTGATTGCCAGTTTTTTTTTATATTTATTTATTTTCCTTTTTGTTGCCCTTGTGTTTT
The DNA here is from genome assembly GCF_950295315.1 of Erinaceus europaeus. Taxonomy (NCBI): domain Eukaryota; kingdom Metazoa; phylum Chordata; class Mammalia; order Eulipotyphla; family Erinaceidae; genus Erinaceus; species Erinaceus europaeus. The sequence goes on along the minus strand of NC_080180.1, from coordinate 48,412,312 downwards.
TTTATTATTGTTGTAGTTATTGATGATGATGTTGGATAGGACAGAAAGAAATGGAGATAGGAGGGGAAGACAGAGATGGTGAGAGAAAGACAAGACACCTGCAGACCAGCTTCACTGCTTATAAAGCAACTCCCCTGCAGGTGGGGAGCTGGGGTCTCGAACCTGGATCCTTAGTAGGTCCTTGAGCTTAGCGCCACCTGTGCTTAACCCACTGCGCTACTGCCCGCCTCCCAATTGCCAGTTCTTATACTTAAAAATCTTTGAAGTGTATTCCATTTATCTTCCCCACCCCCTCTCTGTGTATGGATCCAGGGCCTTGCATGTGTGCTGGGATAGCCTGGGGTACTTCTTCCCGAGCTAGTGCTCTCTGGCTTGGAGAGAACTCAACTGGAGCCGATCTAGGCTGCTGCGTGGGAGAGGGATCAGGAACTCGTGCCGCACTAACTTCCGCAGGAGATACACTCTGGAACTCTCGGAGCCGGAAAGCAATTTCCAAGTGTCTTTAATCAGAAGAGCAGCTGTTTTTATACTCTCCAAGTAGGGTGGAAACAGGATGTGATATAGAGAGGGTGGAGAGAAAAGTGACTGGTGAAAATCAGAGTGTGACAAGGAGGGGGCGGAACAGGCGAGAATCCTATCACTGAACCACCAATGCCCTGGAGGGAGTGCTTTATGTAAATGTAAAAGTGATTTATGTAAATAGACCAAAGCTTTGAATGGGATCAGTAAATCCCTATATAGGCATATGGTTAAGCAGAAGCCAGGGGGAGGTGGCATACTACCCAACATCTCCCCTTCTTTTTAACTATTTGCCATAGTATCAGGAGTGCAGGGCACTTTGTGAGGCAGGGAGACTGATAAGAGGCACACCTTTTTTGGGGTTCTACTGTCCCTCCTTGCTCAACCTCTCCGTGGAGAGAGAGACTAACAGGATTGACACACCCCTCAGGCTCAAGCCCTTCCAAGCTCAACCATATCCTCACAATTCCCCAACATCTTCCTCTTACTTAATGGCCATATATAACTGGGTCAATGTCTGTAAAAGGCTTCATCTCTGTCAGGGGAATAGCAGTGTAGGGGTGAACGGAAACCTGTTGGGAAGAAAGCAGAATGATAGTGTGTAAGTGTCTTCAAAAATAACTAGCACAAGACAGGGAGGGATAAGTAAGAGTAGCAAGAGACAGAGTGAGCCTGATGGGTGGAGGAGTGGGGGCCTGATAAGCCGAGGGGCTAGAGGGGTGATCTGGCATTGCAAAATCCCGAGTCAGCTGGCGGAAAGTTCTATGAACTGCTACAGTCATTCTTCAAGAAGTCCAGCAGTATAAAAGGAGTGTCCAGCAAGTTCTATAGAAGTATCAGTCCAATGTCAACGGCCAGGAAATAAATGCCACATGTCTATCTTGATGGAGGAGGATGGCCACTGGAACTTTTCTTCTCTGTAGAGAGTGACCTGGAACCGCCAAAACATGGTGGGCGAAACAGAAGCAGGAAGAGCAGACACCGATGGTTGAGAGAAAGGCAGTAGGAAAGTCTTGTCCTTTGGAGTCTGTGAATCAGGTTCTCCAGATCGTGTCAGGTCACATCATGGGTTTCGGGGGATGGCTGTAATTGTGGGTGATGTCAGAGGTCAGGGGTCCAAGATAGATTACTGGGGATTCTATATGAGCAGATGCTTCTTTATGCGAAGGCTTGTCATAGCTGTAGTCAATTACTTATGAAAAAAACTTTGTAACAAATTAGAAGTTTACTACAATTGATAACTCAATGATTATAATTGGTTTAGGTATCTTTATAATTTCGTGTAAAGGTCATCTTATGTGACCTCATGTAGCAGTCTTTATATAGCAAAATTTTCATACCGAATTTGTCACATATATTGATTCTTAACTATTTTTACATTGGGTTTTTAAGCAAACTCAGGTTACTAGAGTTAACACATTTTAGTGAAAAAAAATTTTTTTTGGTACATTTACAATATCGGATTGATGCCAAATTTGTTGTGGATTAATTTCCACAAGATAGCTTACAGGACATTTTTGGGGGCCCTCCAAAAATGTCCTGTATAGAGGATTTGTATTTTAACTTAGGAGATGATGAATTGTCACATTGAATATTTAGAGTTTTACCTAAACACTCAGTTACTTAAATGAATTGATTTTACCATTTCTCGTAAAAATGTAGCTTCGAAGTTACAATTTAACTGTTAAGTTAATGTTTACCAAACTTGAAACATGCATATTAAACATATAGTTTATAACACACAGGAGAAGAAAAACTTGTAAATAAGACATATCATTTCAAATGTGAATTTAGATCTACCGTCATAGTTGAACCATCTTTACTCACACAGTTTAAGACTAAACATTTCATATTGATATCAAGACTTAAAAAAGAAATTAAAAGGGGGAATGAACAATTTTTGGACTGTTTCTGGACATCTCCAGAAACCATGGCTGCGTCCAGCCGTTTTATATAAAGTCAGTTAACTTTCAGAGTACTCTGAGCACAATGGGTCATACAAAAATTTTGGTCACTCAACTCACTCAATTTTTTTTTTCACTCACTTACTCACAAAACACAACTGGCCAGTCATAGCATAAGACATTCATTCGGGGGGGGGGGGGAGAGTTCTGTGAATCAGATTTTTTTTTGATTCTGCCATGCTGTATTATGGATCCTGGGGTGCATCCTGTAGCCAGTCCTCTTGCAGCAGTCTTCTTGCAGTGTTTCTTGTTCTTCAGGGATATCAGCGCCATCATGTGGGTATTGCCAGACATGGCGGGCAGGAACCCAAACAGGCTTGGAGTAATTTTGTGGAAAAATACATACGAAACCACTCCCCATAGTCAACAGGGGGTCAGGTCCTTTCCAAATTTTATCAAGTGGGTCTTTCCATTTGACTTTAATAGCTGGGAGGGTGGGTGGTGTTTGCCAATGAAGAATTATAGGAGGTTGGTCTGAGTTTTTGTAAATATTAAAGAGATTTAATGTAGTTAAGGCTTTTGCCAGCTGGATATTAGGGGGGTACATTTCCCCTTTTTCTTTATTTAATTGAGCCTTAAGAGTTTGATGGGCCCTCTCAACAATGCCTTGTCCCTGTGGATTATACGGAATGCCTGTAGTATGAGTAATGTTCCAGAGGGAACAAAAATCTTTAAATTGTTTGCTGGTAAAAGCAGGTCCATTATCCGTTTTAAGTTGAAGAGGTAAGCCCATTACAACAAAACAGGAGAGCATATGGCTTATAAGCTTTTTTGAGTTTTCTCCAGTCTGAGCTGTAGCCCACATAAACTTAGAGAAGGTATCAATTAAGACGAACACATATTTTTATTTGCCAAAGTTAGGTATGTGGGTAACATCAATTTGCCAAAGAGCGTTGGCTTTTAAACCTCGAGGATTAACCCCCAGAGTCTGAATAGCAGGTGTTTTGATTAGACCAGCACAGGAGGAACATGTAGCAAGAATACGTTTTAACTGTGGCAGAGGAATATCAGGAAATCGAGCTCGAAGACCTTTAAGATTAACATGGGTTAGGGAATGAAAGTCAGCAGGATTAGAGACAGAGGCTAGGAGTATTCCTGTGGAGGCAAGGTGGTCGGCTGCAGCATTCCCTTCGGACAGGGGACCAGGAAGAGGGCTGTGGGAACGTAGGTGCTGAACATACAGTGGATGGGTTTGAGAACAGAGCATAGAGGCAATTTGAATTAAAAGAGGAGAAAGTGGGTTGTCATCAATTCTTACATAAGATCGAGCAAGCCATGGAAGTAAGTTAACAGTATACACACTGTCAGAAAAAAGGTTGAAGGATTCTGGTACAGCTTTTAATGCAAGGAAAACAGCATAAAGTTCTTTGTACTGAGGGGAATTATCAGGAAGTTCAGTAAAGAGAGGTTTGGGGTATTGCTGGTCTGGATAATATATAAGGGCAGCAGCTCCCTTTTTTCCACCATCAGTGAACACTGTAGGAGCAGAGGGAATGGGATCTCGAGAGAAAAGTTTAGGTACTAGTAGAGGCAACAGGTAAAGAAGCTATCAAATTATTAGAGGGAAAATGATTATCTAATTGTCCTGGAAAACCCATTAAACTTATGGCAAAATGAGAATGGTGGCATATGAGCCATTCTGTATCTGTGAGAGAAACGGGAAGAATGATTGAATCTGGTTCCCTTCTTAAGATCTGAACCGATCTGTTTCTTCCTTGGCGAACCATAAATGCTAAGGCATCAATCTCAGTAAGGAGTCTTGGAGCTCCGCCTACTGGCATATGAAGCCATTCGAGAACGCCATGTTTCTGCCACAATGCCCCCACTACCATGGGGGTGGAGTTAAAGATTAGAAGATTTACTGGAGAGGAGGGGGAGAACCGAACGAGGTGCATGTCCTGGAGAGACTGGTTAACTTTTTCCAGTGCCGAGGAAGCTTCAGGGGTTAACATACACTTTGAGAAGGGCTGTTTGTTTCCTTTTAACAGATCGAACAGTGGTTGCAGGCAGCTCATAGGCAGATAAAGATACTGCCTAAGCCAATTCAAATTTCCAAGAAAACTTTGTAAAGAAGCAAGAGTGAGATTAGAAGGAAAAGTAACACAAGGTTTTAAAGGACGAATCTGCATTAGGGAAATCTCTGAGCCTAAGAAAGATATTGGAGGGATTAGCTGTATCGTCTCAGGAGCTACATTAAGTCCACTTCTCTTTAAGGCAGGGATTAGAAAATCACGTAGGGCGGAGAGATCTGTATCTAATTCTCCCCATATTAACACATCATCCATATAATGAAAAACCTTAAGGCCCTTATGAATATATGGAAAAAGGGGAGATTTAACAACCTCTTGACAAATAGTAGGACTATTAGCCATGCCCTGGGGCAGTACCACCCATTCAAATCTATCGGCAGGGCTGGCATTATTAATAGAAGGAACAGAGAAAGCAAAACATTTACAATCTTGTGGGTGTAAGGGAATAGAGAAAAAACAATCCTGTATATCAATAGCTATGATTGGAATTCCTGTGGTAATTGCAGAAGCAAGAGGCAAACCCCTTTTGGGGGAGCCCCAAACCTGCATGGTTTTATTAACTGCACGAAGATCTTGGAGGAGGCGCCATTTTCCTGAGCGCTTTTTAATCACAAAGACTGGAGTGGAGTATTCCATGGGCTCCGAGAATGACGAATGTGTCCCAAAGATAACTGCTCTTGGACGAGTTCTTTTAAAATTTCTAGCTTCTCCCTAGGCAAAGGCCGCTGTTCCACCCAGACAGGCTCATTAGAAAGCCAGTCTAAACAGAGAGTTCTGTTACGAACAGTGGCAGTTAGTATTGGGGGTGCTGGTTGGGTCTAGCAGTCTCACAGGAGTGAGTGTGGTGTCCTGCAGAGGTGTCTGAGGATATCACTACATCTAAAGATTCCAGCAAGTCTCTTCCCAATAAATTGGTGCTTATATCAGCTATTAAAGGTTGAAAGCATCCTGTAGTCCCTTCTGGATCTTCCCACACAAGGGAATCTTGTGTCACAAGAGAATCTTGTGTTCGGAATGCCTGAGTCAATCCTCCAACACCATGTAAGCGTGGTCCTGGGAGGAGTTCCCAACTCTGGGGAACCTCTGCTTGTCTTAATATTGTCTTATCTGCTCCCATGTCAATCAAACACTTAAAAGGAATATTACCAATCTTTACTGTCATAGTTGGGTGACCCCTTTCTAAAACAGGGGTGGTCCATAAAATCTCAGGCTCCGAATTCGAGCCGTTCTCTTGCTCCAGCTGGTTATTTCTATGCTGGAAGTTCCCACATACCGCGGGTTCCTCCTTCTGCTCACCCTCTGTTATTGTTACTTGGCGTGGTGGGTGTAGCGATGGATTGGGTCCCAAGCTGGGCTTCTGTTTGTGGAAGAAGGGCACAGCACCAAGCGGGTGACCTGCTTCATTCCTTCTTGGGGGCGGGGCTAAGGGAAGCCCCACACCTAGTTTAAATCCCTGTTCACATTTGGCAGTGCCGTTCCTATGGAACGAGGCGTGCCGTTCCTATGGAACCTTGACCAACAATCTCTCCTCCAGTGAAATCCTTTCTGGCATCTAAGACAAGGCATTCGTGGTCTCTGGTTCCCTGTCTGGAGGCGGGGTCGCGGTCTATTTTCTGGACATTGGTTACGCCAATGCCCTTGGCGACCGCACTGAAAGCAAGCCCCTTTTTGCTTATGTAAGGTAGCTGCATAGGCCTGTAACATAGGTCCTTGAAAAGAGCTTGATCTGAGATCCTGTGTAGCTGTAATCCAAGTATCTGGGTGTTCGTTTTTAACAGTGATACAGGCCTGTCGAAAATGTGGAAGCATTCCATCCCAGACTATGGGTCGCAGGAGGAGAAAACGAGCGTCAGGATTATAAATCTTCCTTTCCAAACTCGACTGGACCCTGGCAATGAATTTAGCGAGGGATTGATCAGGTTCTTGTTTAAGGGAGAGAATGGGGGCTGAGGCTGCTCCCATGGGTGGTGTTAATCGCTCCCATGCTTTTAATGCACACAGGCGTACCTGATCAAAATACCCCGGTGGAAACTTGGCTTCCGCCTGTTGAATCCCTGTTTCTAATTGGCCAGTTCCAAACAATGCATCAAAATTCCCCTCTGGCTGATTTTGAATATTTTTCCGCGATTGTTGTAAACATTTATCGCAAAAGAATGCCTCCCATTGCAGGAAGAGGGGGCCTGGGAGCATAGCACGAGTCACATCCCTCCAATCTTGGGGGGTATTAAGGTTCTGAAGCAGGCCTTGTAAAATAGACCTGGTCCATGGGGCATGAACACCTCCACCCTTGATCGCCTGGCATAGTTCCTTCAGGTCTGTGGCGGAATATGGATACCAGGCCTGAGCTTTTTGTCTATTGGGGGCAACATTGACCGGAAATGTGTGGACTTGTTCTGATAAGTGTGTAGCTGTAGGAGGAGTCACCGAAGTGGAAGCTTCTGGAGAAGTGGCCGAAGAAGTGGTTTTGGAGGATACAGGAGAATTCGCTCATGTGTCTGTCAAAACGGGTGGGCGAAGAAGCAGCCGCGGAGGCAGCAGGAGGTTCCGGACACATGTATGCCAAAATGGGGGTGGCCGAAGAAGTGGCTGTGGAGTCCAAAGGAGAATTCGGACACGTGTCTGCCAAAATAGGGGCCTCAGGGCAAAATGCCAAAATAGGGGCATCAGGGCAAGATGCAGAGGAATTAGGGTGGGTCAACATCACGACAGGCCTTTGCTTCTTCTTGTTTTTAAGGTGCTGGTTAAGTTCTATGATCACTTCCTTTATCTCTTGGACTTCAGCCTCTAGGTCCTTAAGCCTTTTGAGAGGTTGCCCTATATATCCCTTAAAAGCTGCTATGATGATCAACAGGATATAAGGTGAAGCACCAAGAAAAATGTCTCAGATATATAAAAATTGTATACTGGAAAAAGAATGCAGAATTTGGAAAAGATTTTCCATGGTGGAGAGATCTCCGGAAAACAATAAGAAAGAAAAAAAATCACAGTGCCTTAACACAATATTGCAGATACCCAAAAGGTGTGTACTTATCTAAGATGTCTTCTTATAAATCTGCTGCTTACGTGTCCCTGTTCCGGGCGCCAGATGCCGGGATAGCCTGAGGGTACTTCTTCCCGAGCTAGTGCTCTCTGGCTTGGAGAGAACTCAACTGGAGCCGATCTAGGCTGCTGCGTGGGAGAGGGATCAGGAACTCGTGCCGCACTAACTTCCGCAGGAGATACACTCTGGAACTCTCGGAGCTGGAAAGCAATTTCCAAGTGTCTTTAATCAGAAGAGCAGCTGTTTTTATACTCTCCAAGTAGGGTGGAAACAGGATGTGATATAGAGAGGGTGGAGAGAAAAGTGACTGGTGAAAATCAGAGTGTGACAAGGAGGGGGCGGAACAGACGAGAATCCTATCACTGAACCACCAATGCCCTGGAGGGAGTGCTTTATGTAAATGTAAAAGTGATTTATGTAAATAGACCAAAGCTTTGAATGGGATCAGTAAATCCCTATATAGGCATATGGTTAAGCAGAAGCCAGGGGGAGGTGGCATACTACCCAACACATGTGCATGATTTTATGGTTCCAAGGTTCTTTTCTTTTTCCCCAGTCAGAGAAAAGGAGATGGGGAAGGAGACACAGAGGCACTAGGGCTTTCCCTGGTACTGTGGTACTCCTCTGGGGTTTATATCTGGATTTTACTTGCGTGGCAAAGTATGCAGTCTGCCTGATAAGCCTTCTCTCTGACCTGTTGACTATTAAAAAAGATTGTTCCATAAATTCTGACTAGACTTGCTTTACTAAAAATTTTCAGGTGAGTAGTGAACTTAATTTTATTGCTTAATCATGTATATTGACTTGGATTTAAATTTCTGCTTTTGGAAGTGTGGTTTAATTGAGTAGTTTTCAACTTTCACTTGTTTGAAGTTGTCTTAAAATTAGTTTACTTTTTCTTTTTACAGGGACATTTCAGCTATGGGGTCATACCATTCAAGTAGATTGGGCTGACCCAGAAAAAGAGGTTGATGAGGAAACCATGCAGAGAGTGAAAGTTCTCTATGTGAGAAATTTAATGATCTCAACAACGTAAGAAACAATTAAGTCGGAATTCAATAAATTTAAACCTGGCGCAGTGGAGCGAGTGAAGAAACTGAGAGATTATGCGTTCGTGCACTTTTTCAACCGAGAAGATGCAGCGGCCGCCATGTCCGTGATGAATGGAAGGTGCATTGACGGAGCTGGCATCGAGGTGACCCTGGCAAAGCCGGTCAACAAAGAGAACACCTGGAGGCAGCACTTTTGGTATATAGATAGTTATTCCTTTTGGTATATAGATAGTTATTTGGTATATAGATAGTTATTCCTGCGGTCACAAATGGATCCCAGAGTTACTTCATGCCAGACAAGCTGTGTACTACCATAGAAGATGCAAAGGAGCTAGCGGCCCAGTTCACGTTACTTCATTTGGGTAAGTTCAGAATCACTTTACATAATAATAGGATGTCCACTCAGGAAAAATCATGATAGACCCAGACTATTGGCGGTGAATAACATGAATTTGACATCAGCTTTATGAATAGATGGTAAATTTTGTTGAGACTTTATACCTTAGGAAATATCATCGAGCACATCGAGTACACAGATTTTAGGAAGACTTTGTCCTATATTTAAAAACATTACTTAGGGGAACTTTGGTTTTTCTTTAGAGTTCATGATTATTTCATTAATTATTTAATGAATCTTCATCTGAGATACAAATTTCTATTTAAGTTAGAGGATTTTTTTTTTTTAACTTAAACCTGCTCCTGAGAGTTTCTGCTTTTGGTGAAGTCTGTACAATATTCGTTTGTTTGAACAGATTTGTGAGTGGGTAAAACCTGAGGCATTTTGGATGGGTCATGTGTAGACACAGCCTTATGTTCACCAATCTGGAAATTTTTACTATTACTCATGAAAGACAAAAAGGATTGTTGAGAGATGTTTATGTTCTGTCCTTTAAGAAAGGCATTGGGACATGTGCTAACTAAATATTTGGTATTGGAATGAGGACATTTAAAAGCTACTGGTGTTTTACTGTCTCTTGCTTTAAAAAAAAATTTATTTCTTTATTATTGGATAGAGGCCAAGAGAAATTCAGAGGGGAGAGGGAGATAGAGAGGGGGAAAGAGACAGACACCTGCACCCCTGTTTCACCACTCATGAAACTTGCCCCCCTGCAGGTGGGGACCAGGGACTTGATCCTGGGTCCTTGTGCACTGTAATGTGAGCTCTTAACCAGGTGCGCCAACATCTGGCCCCCTCTTGCTTTTTGCTCTTATGTTAAGCTTCCTTCTCTTCTGTTTGTCCCATCGTTTAATGCAGCTATTGGTTTCATTGGTGATTTTTTTCATACCCACTGTAGTAATACATTAGAAGATGGTGGTTTCTTGAGAATTAATAAGGAAAAGTCTCCCACTAAGGATGATAATTGCTTCTTCACTAGAATAGGCAAAACTCTTGACTTCAACTTGGTCTGTTGCATGGTGGCAGATCCATAGGACTAAAGTCTAAATTTAAAATTGATAGTCTCAGATATTTTTAGGCATCAGAAAGGAAAAAGCATAGTCTATAGGGAGAGGACGTTTATATATTGTGGGGATTTGCATATTCATCAGATCCTGCTACTATACGTGAATATTTTTTGGAAATTCTGATTTGATGAAATTGCTACAATTTTAGTACCGAAGATGGGGCTCCCTTCAAAGAAACTTTTAAAAGTGTGGTCAGTTTTTTTTTTTTTTTTTAGTTCCACATGGATATGTGACATTGTCTGGTATTTCTGTTTCTCTTTTTAGCTCATCTCTAAGTTAGTAAATTGTTATCTATGATTTCCAGATTTTTTTTTTTCATTTTTCCTTTAATACTGAAAGAGAAATATTGGGATAGCAAAGAATAAAAATGGATCAAAATTAGCCCCAATTTGGAGCGGAATAATAAGCGGCTGAACAAGATTTGCTGAACAAGACTTTCCCAGATACTTGCCCTGATGTACTGTAGTTATCCCACACTATTTTATTTCTGTTTCTGCTCATTTCCATTGCAGATTTAGAATGAATTTCTTTTTTAAAAAAGATTTTCCCCCAAATTTTTATTTATTCCCTTTTGTTGTCCTTGTTTTATTGTTATAGTTATTATTGTTATTGGTGTTGTTGTTGTTGGATAGGACAGAGAGAAATGGAGAGAGGAGGGGAAGACAGAGAAGGCGAGAGAAACTTAGACACCTGCAGACCTGCTTCACTGCCTGCAAAGTGACTCTCCTGTAGGTGGGGAGCCGGGGGCTCGAACCTGGATACTTATAGGCCTTGCTTCGTAGAGCCATGTGCACTTAACCCACTGTGCTACTGCCCAACTCCCAGGATCAATTTCTTTGTTTATTGGAGCTGGTTCCTTGTACATCTGTGATTTTGCTGCTTTTGGTTCACTTTTTCATTCATTGGATGTTTGAAGGCTGTTGTGTTCTTAGAGGTGTGGGAGGGGTTGACATGTTATTAACGGCCTGTTAAGTAAAAACTTAACATGTCTTAGTTCTGAGTATTTCTGAGATTGTGAGCATTTCATGAAATCTCAAATTGCTTGGTTTTTTTTAAAGCATTATTGTCCATTCTTAGCTTGATGATCTTGCCTACTATGCATATATGATATATATAAATGAATATATATTCATTTACCTTTTTACTTAAGGGCTCTTTAAGAATGTATTTTTAGGGAGTCAGGCAGTAGCGCAGCGGGTTAAGCGCAGGTGGCACAAAGCATAAGGACTGGAGTCAGGATCATGGTTCGAGTCCCCGGCTCCGCTACCTGCAGGGGAGTCGCTTCACAGCTGGTGAAGCAGGTCTGCAGGTGTCCATGTTTCGCTCCTTTCTCTGTCTTCCCCTCCTCTCTCCATTTCTCTCTGTCCTAGCCAACACAACTACATCAATAACTACAACAATAAAAAACAAGGGCAGCGAAAGGGAATAAATAAATAAACATTTAAAAAAGAATGCATTTGGGAGTCGGGCTGTAGCGCAACGGGTTAAGCGCAGATGGCGCAAAGCACAAGGACCGGCATAAGGATCCCGGTTTGAACCCCGGCTCCCCACCTGCAGGGGAGTCGCTTCACAGGCGGTGAAGCAGGTCTGCAGGTGTCTTATCTTTCTCTCCTCTTCTCTGTCTTCCCCTCCTCTCTCCATTTCTCTCTGTCCTATCCAACAACGACAACAACAATAATAACTACAACAATAAAACACCAAGGGCAACTAAAGGGAATAAATAAATAAAATAAATATTAAAAAATATTAAAAAAGAATGCATTTTTAATACCTTATTTTGGTGTTATCACATCCATTTTTCAAGTTTTAAAGAATGAAAAAAAGGGTGAAAATATTTTTTCTTGTTAAATCACCATCATTGCTGTTAAGAGGAAAACAGACACTTGTTAGAAGGAGTAACAGGTCCTCACATGAATACTAGATGTTAGAGAGTTTACTTTCCATTACCACATGTTAGAATCCTCCACATTCTTGGTTTGTAGTATTTAAAGTTAGTTTTTCAGACATTTTGATCCTTTGTGGGGAGGGGGTTCCAATTAAAGTTTCTATGTGTAATGGTGATGCAAGTGATAGCTTTTAAAAGGGTGGGGAAACTGTCATAAGCCAGCTTGTGCTGGTTTAACTACCTGTGATTTGATTTCATCTGGTTTATGTCACGAAGGACATATGTCATAAGTCATGTCTAGGTCAGGAAAGATGAGGCTTAATTAAAGAACAAGTGTTTCCTGAATGTCTCTTATGTACTAGTTGTACTTTCCTAGGTATTTGGGGGCTAGAGAGAAATAAAAGAATGTGCTTTTAAGGAATTCAGTCTATTGAAGGAGGTTGAGATGTAAACTGCCTTAGACTATGTTGTAAAGGAATGTCATATTTCTTAGATCAGGTTGTAAAATCTTTTGGAGATGCTATTTGTGGTAGAGGGACATAACAAACAAATGTCTGCTAGAAAAATAGTGTGATGGTGGGTTAATGACAAAACATTTCTATCTAGTGTATGATTTCAGTGTTTTAATGTGTTAGAAATTGAAAACACGTAGACTTCAGGCAACTGGAATCAATTTGTTCTTTTTAAAGATTTTGTCCTTTTATTTTTTAGCACAGCTATATTGACTGTATTGAGTTTTCCTGTAGGCAAGTTTTTTTCTAGATGAACCCATTACTTGCATGAACCACCTAATGTGTGGACATGCACTTTTCATTATGTCGTATTTTTTCTCACTATTTTGTTGATGATGGGTGGTAAATAGTTAGAACATATGCATTTCAGTGTAGTAGTCAGTTTTGCTTGGTATCTCTTTAACACCATTTGAGAGGTTGCTGTTATCATTTATAATGTGGATGAAAGGTTGTGAAATAGAATGGAGGGCAGGATGAAGGTAAACTACTTTGGAAAATTTTAACTTGAAAGGTAATTGGTGCTTTTTTCTTATGAGATATCATTTCCAGATTGATGGGCAGAAATGCAAAAGTAAAGATGCAATTTAAGTTAAAACTATTCCAGCAAATTGCTTTGAAACCAAGAGGCTATATTCCCAATTTTTTTAAAGTTTAGTTTAAGAAATAGCTTTAGGAGATACCTTTAAATTAAATGGAGTATAATGATTATATTACAGAGCAATATATTATAAATTATATAAGAGAAAATACATTTAGAACATTATTTTTCTTCTACAGTATAACTACAGATCTAATTTTTATGATACTATTTCAAATTGATATTTTAGTGAGCAGAAATAGTTTGCAGAATCTACTTTAAATTCACCAAGTTAAATGAGAAGTAGCATCAGCATCAACTTTTTAAACATTCGTTGTTTTCATATGACCAAGTAGTGAGATGAAAATTCCATCAACTCAACTATGTGTCTTGCACCCTTTGAAAGGGCCTAGTATTCCTGGAAGTGCATTTCTATTCTTCTTGAAACTTATAGATTTTTTTTTCTTTCTGTAAATCACCGTTTATTTTCATAGTTCTTCTAACACTTGTGTTAAAGGATCATAATTGTTATGAAATGAGTATTGTGAGAGAAGCAGCTTGGTAGAGTAATGAATAATTACACAAAACTACAAAAACCGTATTCCTGCTCATCCACAAATTGTGGTAATGACACTGGCAATCATTTGTTTCAATGGGCGCCTCTCAGTGCCTTCACCTCTAAACATCAGGGCTTTACTTTTTGAGTTCACAGAACTCTATCACCCAAATGTACGGTTTTGTTTAAAATATGGTCACACATCTTAGGAAAGACAAAAAATAATACTTGACATTTTTTGTTTACCAAAATAAATATTTTAGTTCAAATAGTTTGCAATGAGGAGGTGCTTTGTGTCTGTCTAGTTCACAGCAGAACGGCCATGAAAACAAGGAAAAGTTCGTTTTCCTTACATGATAAGAGTAATGTCTGGTTGTTTCTGTACCAAGTTCATCAATTATAATGAAAACCAACACTTTATAAAATGGTATCATTACTGAAGAGATTGTAGTTTAGAAGTTACTTTCCTTGTTCTAAGAGAAAATCTAGAACAATTCTGGTGCAAATTAAACTGTATCTTATGATCCATGTTGGTTTCAGTGTTATTAACTAGCTAATGTGATCACTTTGATTTGATCTGCATTATATATTTTCTTGTTATCACTGGGGCTTTGTTGCTCAGGGTGACTATTTCAGATAAATAGAGTCAATAACAGAGAAAGGGAGAGGAAGAGAGAGAGGGAGAGGGCGAGACCACAGCACCTATGCTTCCTTCAGTGTGGTGGAGTCCAGCAAACTTGACTCACAATAAAGTAAGAATCTCAGCCAAGTGAACTTTGTTGCCCACCCTTTTTTTTTGTTGTTGTCGTTAAATTATTTAGCTTTGTTTGAGCCATAACTCTATAACCTTATTATCTTTGGTTTAGAGATTCCTAAAATACTTGTTTAGTACACTAGTTTTACCAATAGACCCTTTACAATGTTATAATTTTTAAACATCTGATTTTGTTATTCAGTTCACATTAAAAAATAGTGGTTTGTACATTTTCTGCCGGTATAAAAGGCGACAATAAAAAATTGTCTGTAGTTAGCTATCAACAGCAATTCCTAATGTTGCCACATGGGGTCGCCCAGACCTTCAATTTGACTTCAAAAGGAATTTTACTGTCATTTGCTTTTTTGTTCTCCAGGGCATACTTACTGGCTGGGCTGGAGGAGGGGTAGGACTTTAGAATCAGTAAAATCTGTGTGAGAAACTGCACTGGAACCTGTTATCCTTTATTTCTGCTTTAGATTTTATGTCTGACAGACAATGATAGTTTAATAGCGGTATACTTCATTGATGGAAATGAATGTATTCTGGAAAAATGGCTCAGCTGTGATGGATTTATTCAAGTTCTCGTCCCTGCTTTTAATTGTAGAGTCAGTTGCTTCTCTACCTTCTGGTTAAGATTAAGTGTAATACTTACTCTTGTCAGTTAATACTGCACATATCTTGTAGCCTCCCCAAGACCTGCCTGTTCATTACCTTCAAGAATGGTGGACTTTTGTCTAGGAAGTAAAAGCAAAATAAACAAAAAACAAAAACAAAGGAAAAAACCCATTAGTCTCTTCAACTAATGAAAAGGCTTAAGTCAACAGAATATTAATCATTCTGGGATTTTCTTGCTTCTTAAAATGGTAGTATTTGACTAACTATGTCTTAGTTATATCTGTGTCATTTATCTCATAGCAAGTACTCTTTGAACTATAGAATAAGGATATTATATACATAAGAGTTTACATTTAATAAAACTGCCTGTGTACCTTGTGTTACTTTAATTTAGCAAATATAATTTGTATTCCGCTGCAATTTTATCTATAAGTTTAGATAAAAAAGTTTACCTAAAGATTTTTATATAAAAAAAGTTTGGTTTAAAAGTATATGAGGGGGGAGGAGGCCAGAAGCTCACCAGGTACCAGGGTTTGAGTCTCTCACCAGCCCCATGGAGGCAGCCCATAAAGAGGGAGCTTCATCCGTGTGAAGTGGTGCTGGAGAACCTCTCCTCTCACCTTTTACCTTAAAAAAAGTCATTAGGAGGTGGAATTATGCAGGCAGGAAGCCCCAGTGCAACCCTGATGGCTGGGGATTGGGCTGTGGGGCACCAGCTAAGTGCACATACCACCACGCCCAAGGACCCGGGTTCTAGTCACTGTTCCCCACCTGCAAGGATAAGCATCATGAGCGGTGAAGCAGGTCTGCAGGTGTCTGTCTTCTCCTTTTCTATCTCCTCTTCCCTCTCAATTTCTCTCTGTCCTGTCAAATAAAATAGAAAAAGGAAACAAAGATAAAACAACTGACTGGCAGGAGCAGTGGATTTGTAGTGTTGGCAGCAAACCCTAGTGACAACCCTGGCAGCAATTCAAAAAAAGGATAAAAAGTTCTATAGACATTTTGTAGTTATTAGAGCATGCCTGCCTGGACTAGCAAGAGAGCTCACCTAGGAGGATGCCAGCTTGGCCATGTGCACAACTAGGTTCGAGCCTGGTCACCCAGGAAAAGCTTTGGTGCTATGGTGTCTTTATTCCCCCCCCCCCAAGATATTTTATTTTTATGAGGAAGAAAGTGAAAGAGAGAGAAAGAGACCATCCAGAGCACTGCTCAGCTCAGTAGGGGCTGGGAATTGAACCATGGACCTCAGAGCTTCAGGCACAAAAATCTTTTGCAGAACCGTTAAGCTATCTGCCCTTGACTCTGTCTTTCTCTCTGGAGAAGTTAGCTTAGGGTAGTGGCCATAACAAAAGAACAAAAACACTGCCAGGCGTGGGGCCGCACATTGGCCGGGCTTTCGGCGGGTTTTCCAGCAAGAAAAATGTCTGTGGCCAGCGATTTCTACCTGCGCTACTACGTTGGGCATAAGGACAAGTTTGGACACGAATTTTTGGAGTTTGAGTTTCGGCCAGACGGAAAACTTAGATATGCCAACAACAGCAATTACAAAAATGATGTCATGATGAGCAAAGAGGCATATGTACATGAGAGTGTAATGGAGGAACTGAAGAGAATTATTGACGACAGTGAAATTACAAACGAAGATGATGCTTTGTGGCCTCCCCCAGATAGGGGTGGTCGACAGGAGCTTGAAATTGTAATTGGATTTGAGCACATTTCTTTCACCACCTCTAAAATAGGCTCTCTTATTGATGTAAATCAGTCAAGGATCCTGAAGGCCTTCGAGTGTTCTACTATTTGGTACAGGACCTGAAATGTTTAGTTTTCAGTCTTATTGGATTACATTTCAAGATTAAACCAATTTAAATTGTATGTTTTTGTGACAGTTTTTTTTTTACATTTATAAATTTAAGGGATTGATTAAGGGAAGGCTTGTATCTTTTACAGTATTGGGATTTATATGAATGTGAACACTTTTTTTTGTATGCTAACCGAAAATGAGAAAATAGAAAAAGGCTTAATGCTTATCATCAGTTGGGCCCAAATGTGTTGGAAAGTCCCCATACATATTACATTTTGTAAATAAAATCCATCTTTCCTTGTAAAAAAAAAAAAACGAAAACCTTCATTGTATTGTATTGTGTGGTAACTTAGAGAATGGACCTTGAAAACCTTTTTATGTGTTTAAGAAGCTCAACAACTTTTACACACAGTTTAACTCAAGGAATTGACACATCACTAGATAGACAAGTATAAATCAAACATGTAAACTAGGATGAACTGCTCCAGCTTCTCTACTGTTGGTTGATCATCACTGCCTGTTTGGTGCATTTTTAAAAATTTCTTTATTGGGGATTAATGCTCTACATTCAGCAGTAAATACAATAGTTTGTACATGCATAACATTTCCCAATTTTCCACATAACTATACAACCCCCACTAGGTCCTCTGTCATCCTTTTTGTACCCCCACCCATCCCAGAGTCTTTTACTTTGGTGCAGTACACCAATTCCAGTTGAGGTTCTACTTGTGTTTTCTCTTCTGATCTTGTTTTTCATCTTCAGCCTGAGAGTGAGATCACCCCATATTCATCCTTCTGTTTCTGACTTATTTCACTTAACATGAATTTTTCAAGGTCCATCCAAGATCGGCTGAAAATGGTGAAGTCACCATTTCTTTTTTTTTTTTAATATTTATTTTATTTATTTACTCCCTTTTGTTGCCCTTGTTATTATTGTTGTTGTCATTGTTGGATAGGACAGAGAGAAATGGAGAGAGGAGGGGAAGACAAAGAGGAGGAAAGAAAGATAGACACCTGCAGACCTGCTTCACCGCCTGTGAAGCGACTCCCCTGCAGGTGGGGAGCCGGGGTTCAAACCGGGATCCTTATGCTGGTCCTTGTGCTTTGCGCCACCTGCGCTTAACCCGCTGCGCTACAGCCCAACTCCCGAAGTCACCATTTCTAATAGCTGAGTAGCATTCTATTGTGTATATAGAACACAACTTGCTCAGCCACTCATCTGTTGTTAGACACCTGGGTTGCTTCCAGGTTTTGGCTATTACTGATTGTGCTGCTAAGAACATATGTGTACACAGATCTTTTTGCATGGGTGTGTCATGTTCCTTAGGATATATCCCCAGGTGAGGAATTGCAGGATCATAGGGTAGGTCCATGTCTAGCCTTCTGAGAGTTCTCCAGACTGTTGTCCAGAGAAGTTGGACCAATTTACATTCCCAGTTTGGTGCGTTTTGGTTTTCTCAGCCCCCCACCCCCGTCTGTCTGTCTGTCTCTCTCTGTATGTGTGTGTGTGTGTATATATATATATATATATATATATATATATATATGAAGATTCTTATTAGACTGCAAGTGCATTAAATTTTTTCCTTGTTCCATCTGTTTTGGTATATATTTTATATTTTAATCCGCTGCCTCACTGGTTAGTTTATGGGACAGACAAATTAGCAGCCCATATGCCATGTGGATGTATGTGGATTTCTTTGACAACTACTTGCGTGCTAATTTTTGGTCCATGTGTGACTAAGTTGTAGTTAGAAGAGTTATAAAAGTGCTGGATTGGGAGGTGGGCGGAAGCACAGCAGGTTAAGCACACATGGCACAGAGCACAACGGCCGGCTAAGGATCCCCGTTCGAGCCCCCGGCTCCCCACATGGGGGGGGATCACTTCACAAGTGGTGAAGCAGGTCTGCAGGTGTCTGTCTCTCTTCCTCTGTGTCTTCCCCTCCTCTCTCAATTTCTTTCTATTCTATCCAACTGCAACAGCTATGACAATACAAAAACTACAACAAGCGCAACAACAAGGGCAACAAAATGGGAAAAATGGTCTCCGGGAGCAGTGGATTCATAGTGTAGGCACCGAGCCCCAGTGATAACCCTGGAGGCAAAAAAAAAAAAAAAGTGCTGGATTGGGAGTTGGGCGGTGGTAGCGCAGCAAGGACCGGTATAAGGATCCCGGTTTGAGCCCCCAGCGCCCCACCTGTAGGGGAGTCGCTTCACAGCCAGTGAAGCAGGTTTGCAAGTGTCTTTCTCTTGCTCTCTCTGTCTTCTCCTCCTCTCTCCATTTCTCTCTGTCCTATCTAACAATGACGACATCATCATCATCAACAACAATAATAACTAAAACAATAAAACAAGGGCAACAAAAGGGAAAATAAATAAAAAAATTTTAAAAAGTGCTGGATTGTTGGGGGCACAGAATTACCAAGTTTCCAGGTGAACCATTATGAATCTTTAGAAAATAGGTTTGCAACTGTGTCCTGAACTCTGAAGTTCATTTTATAATCAAAAGCAGGTAATTCCAGATTGTGACTTTTTATTACTTTTAACGAGGTGCACCTGTTTGCACTTCACTGCCTGTCTGTATCCCTGGAGACAGCACACATCAAGCGGATGAGCAGGAATTCACTGGGCTAGATAGAGGATTGCTTAGAATGTTATTGAAGTATCTCAAGTATAGAATTAGTGATGATACCAGAGCATTGGAAAACTCCCTTCTTTCTGTAAAAACTAGAGGGAAAGAAGAGATAGTAAGTAAAAACCTACTTAAGTGCCTGTAAAAGCGTCCTCTTGTGGTCCAGGAGGTGGCGCAGTGGCTAAGGCACTAGACTCTCAAGCATGAGGTCCTGAGTTCAATCCCTGGCAGCACATGTACCAGAGTGATGTCTGGTTCTTTCTCTCCCCTATCTTTCTCATAAATAAATAAAATCTTTAAAAAAAAAAATGAGAGCTTAAAAAAAAGCGTCCTCTTAGCTGCTGAGTAAGAGCTAAGATGATTTACTTAGTGGTTGACCTGAAAAAAAAAAAAAAAAACTTTGACAAGAGATTGAAAGAGAGCAGAGCATCTGGACCTGACACGTACGTGCAAGTCCTCTACCCACCGAGCCTCCTCCCTCCACACTCACACAGCTAGACCGGAGCATCTGAAGCTCTTGTATTGAACTGCATGTAGGCTGCCGACTTCTCCTCTTTTTATAGCCATCTACCTTTCATTTATCTGCCAACGCCCTTTTAAAACCTCACTTCTCTGGATAAAACCACCTTTATCCAGGTACTTGTTTATTCATGTAGTTTGGGCTAGAAAAGAGGCATTTATTTCTGCATGTGTGAACATGGAGTGGCGAGGTGATAGGCGTTTTCATCAATCCTCTAAGACCTTGGAAAGCAGACTAGTGGTACAGATATTCTTTCATTTGAGTTGGCCAGTAAGGGACTTGCCTCATTCTCATTGCCTTAATATTTTCTCTGAATTTCTAGGCAAAGCTAGCTTATTTTCAGTTGTCTGAAGCTGATATTCTTTTTTTTTTTTTTTAGTATTTATTCCCTTTTTGTTGCCCTAGCTATTATTATTATTGATGTCCTTGTTATTAGGACAGAGAGAAATGGAGAGAGGAGGGGAAGACAGAGAGGGGGAGAGAAAGATAGACACCTGCAGACCTGCTTCACCACTTGTGAAGTGACTCCCCTGCAGGTGGGGAGCCAGGGGATCCTTATGCCTGTCCTTGTGCTTGGCGCCACATGCGCTTAACCCGCTGCGCTACCGCCGACTCCCTGATGCTGATAGTCTATGTTGAGGGTGTTTATGGCAGAACATTTAGCCTTCAGATCTACATTTAGATCAGAAGCTAAGTCAAGATGGATACAAATATTATTGGTATATTACTTTAATTTTATTTCCTTGTCCTGGGTTGATCTTGAAGATATAGTTTCTTTTTATGTTAGGAAATAATAACGGCAAGGGCAGTTGTTGTCACATGAGTACAGTGTCTTACCTCCCAGTGATAGGCTTGAGTCCATCACTTCCATCACCACCTTCACTCTTCCTTTGTCATGATGAACTGAGTCCCCGACGTCCTCTCAACATCCCACCTCGGCCACAAGCACTTTGCCAGAATACTAAAGCCCAACTTAGGAAAAGAAGGGAAGATGCTCCCACTGTCCTTCCTCTTGGTGTCTCCAGGGAAGAGATGCTATTGTCTCATATTGATGGACACACTGAATTAAATAAAGCTTCCTCCCTTATTCTAGTTTTATTTGACAGGGCAGAGAAAACTCAGAGAGGAGGGAGAGAGAGAGAAGAAGAGAGAAAGATAGACTGTGCTTCACTACTCATGAAGAGTTGCCCCTCCAGGTGGGGGGAGCAGGGGCTCAAACCCAGGGCCTTGCACATGGTAATGTGTGTGCTCAGCCAGGTGTGCCACCGCCCACCTCCTTTCTCATCATCTTAAGTAATTAACTGCTTCCTTTCACCCCTGTCTCATCCTGTGAAATATCTGAAGTGACATCTAAAAAGTATTTACATCCTGGACAACACCAGGGGAAGCTCCATGTATGGTGGAGTGATTCTGTGGCATTTCTCTTTGTATGTTGGGAATAAAGAAGGAAAAAATATGAAAATACAGAATGGTTCAAATGTAGAATTGAAGCCACATGAAATTCTGAGTAGGAAAATAAAGTCGAGAAATGAATACCCAGCCAAATGAATACCTAGCCAAACCACAAAGAACAGCAAGAGGGCCAGGTGTTGGCTCACCTAGTAGAGGCCAAGACTAGGGAGTAGTGCTGCAGGTGTCTCTCCTCTCTGTCTCCCTCTCTCTTGCTGTCTCTTCTTTCACACTCTGTCATAAGAAAAAGGGAATCATTCATTTCTTCCAGGTTCTCTAGCTTGGTGGCATATAGTTGTTCATAGAAGCCTCGCATGATATGTTGAATTTCTGCAGTGTCTGTTGTGATATCTCCTCTTTCATTTACTGTCCGATTTATTTGGGTCTTCTCCCTTTTTTGTTTTGTGAGTCTGGCTAAAGGTTTGTTGATTTTGTTTACTCTTTCGAAGAACCAACATTTACTTTCATTGATCTTTTGTATGGTTTTCCTATTCTCAATGTTATTTATTTCTGCCCTAACTTTAGTAATTTCTGTCCTTCTGGTTGCTTTAGGGTTCCTTTGTTGTTCTTCTTCTAGGTCTTTAAGATGTGCAATCAGGCTGTTTATTTGTGCCTTTTCTTGTTTCCTAATGTGTGCTTGTATAGCTATGAACTTCCCTCTTAGGACTGCTTTAGCTGTGTCCCAAATATTTTGATAGCTTGTGTCTTCATTTTCATTGAACTCTCGAAACATTTTGATTTCTTCCTTGATTTCCTCTTTGACCCAGAAGTTGTTAAGAAGTGTACTGTTGAGCTTCCACATTTTGGCACTGTTACTAATCTTTTGTTGATTGTTAAGTGTTAGTTTAATTCCACTGTGGTCTGAGAAGATGCTTGGGATGATTTCAGTGCTCTTGAATAGGCTGATGCTGTCTTTGTGGCCCAACATATGGTCTATCCTTGAGAATGAACCATGTGGATTTGAGTAAAATGTGTATTCCAGTTTCTTGGGATGAATGACTCTGAAAATGTCCAATAGTTCTAGTTTATCTATCTCTTCATTTAGCTCCCTTATGTCTTTACTGATTTTCTTCCTGGATGATCTGTCAAGTTGAGAGAGTGGGGTGTTGAAGTCCCCTACTATGATTGTGTTACTGTTAATATATTGCTGTAGCTCTTTCAGTAGAAGTTTGATGTATTTAGATGGCTTCTCATTGGGTGCATAGATATTAATAATTGTTAAGTCCTCTTGATTGACTGATCCTCTGAGCATTAAGTAGTGTCCATTCCTATCTTTTTTAATCTTATCTATTTTAAAGTCTATCATGTCAGATATGATAATAGCTGTTCCTGCCCTTTTTTGTGGGCCATTGGCTTGAATGATAGTTTTCCATCCTTTCACTTTAAGTCTGTGTTTGTCTTGTTGCGTTAGGTGAGTTTCCTGTAGACAACATATTGTTGGGTTGTGTTTTCTGATCCATCTTCCTACTCTGTGTCTTTTAATAGGTGAATTCAGGCCATTCACATTTATTGATATCAAAGATTGAAGATATTTTAATGCCATTCTTGTAGAGTTTTAGAGTGTTTTGATATATGTTCTATTTGTGGTGGTCTGGTTGTTTATAGGAAACCTTTCAGAACTTCTTTCAAGGCAGGCTTGGTGATGGTTGCTTCCTTCAACTGTTGCTTGTCTGAGAAGGTTTTGATGCTTCCATCTAGTCTGAATGACAATCTAGCAGGATATAGTATTCTTGGCTGAAAGCCTTTCTCATTGAGCACTCGATAGATATCTTGCCATTCTCTTCTGGCCTGTAGTGTTTGTATGGAGAAGTCTGCTGCTAATCTTATGGGTTTTCCTTTGTAGGTGACTCTTTGTTTTTCTCTTGCAGCCTTGAGGATCCTTTCTTTATCCTTATTCCTTTCCATTCTAAGTATGACATGTCTTGGTGTCTTTAGGTCTGGGTTAATTCTGTTTGGGACCCTCTGGGCTTCTTGAATCTTTATGTCTTTGGTGTTGTCTAGACTAGAGAAATTTTCAGCTATTATGGCCTGGAGAACGCTTTCTTCCTCCCCTTCTCTTTCTTCCTCTGGTAAGCCAATAATGCGTATATTGTTTCTTTTGAAGTCATCCCATAGGACTCTGTTGTTGTTTTCAGCATCTCTTAATCTGGAACCTGGAAGAAATGAATGATTTCCTAGATACCTACCAACTTCCAAAACTAAGTAAAGAGGAAGTGGATAACATGAACAGGCCCATCACAGCTAATGAAATTGAAACAGTTATCAAAAATCTTCCAAAAAATAAAAGTCCTGGACCAGATGGTTTTACAAATGAATTCTACAAAACTTTCAAAGAAGAACTAATACCTCTACTTGTGAAAGTCTTCCAGAAGATTGAAGACACTGGAATACTCCCTGCCAGCTTCTATGAAGCCAACATCACCCTGATACCAAAAGCAGACAGGGACACAACCAAAAAAGAAAACTACAGACCAATATCTCTGATGAACATAGATGCGAAAATATTGAACAAAATTCTAGCCAACCGGATACAGCAGTATATCAAAAAAATTGTTCATCATGACCAAGTGGGGTTTATCCCAGGCATGCAAGGTTGGTTTAATATACGTAAATCAATCAGTGTGATCCACCACATCAACAAAAGCAAGACCAAAAACCACATGGTCATATCAATAGATGCAGAGAAAGCCTTTGACAAAATACAACATTCCTTTATGATCAAAACACTACAAAAAATAGGAATAGATGGAAAATTCCTGAAGATAGTGGAGTCTATATATAGCAAACCTACAGCCAACATCATACTCAATGGTGAAAAACTGGAAGCATTTCCCCTCAGATCAGGTACTAGACAGGGCTGCCCACTATCACCATTACTATTCAACATAGTGTTGGAAGTTCTTGCCATAGCAATCAGGCAGGAGCAAGGAATTAAAGGAATACAGATTGGAAGAGAAGAAGTCAAACTCTCCTTATTTGCAGATGACATGATAGTATACATGGAAAAACCTAAGGAATCCAGCAAGAAGCTTTTGGAAATCATCAGGCAATACAGTAATGTGTCAGGCTATAAAATTAACATTCAAAAGTCAGTGGCATTCCTCTATGCAAACACTAAGTTAGAAGAAATTGAAATCCAGAAATCAGTTCCTTTTTCTATAGCAACAAAAACAATAAAATATCTAGGAATAAACCTAACCAAAGAAGTGAAAGACTTGTATACTGAAAATTATGAGTCACTACTCAAAGAAATTGAAAAAGACACAAAGAAGTGGAAAGATATTCCATGCTCATGGGTTGGAAGAATTAACATCATCAAAATGAATTTATTACCCAGAGCCATCTACAAATTTAATGCTATCCCCATCAAGATCCCAAGCACATTTTTTAGGAGAATAGAACAAATGCTACAAATGTTTATCTGGAACCAGAAAAGACCTAGAATTGCCAAAACAATCTTGAGAAAAAAGAACAGAACCGGAGGCATCACACTGCCAGATCTCAAACTATATTATAGGGCCATTGTCATCAAAACTGCTTGGTACTGGAACATGAACAGACACACTGACCAGTGGAATAGAATTTAGAGCCCAGAAATGAGGCCCCACACCTATGGACATCTAATCTTTGACAAAGGGGCCCAGACTATTATATGGGGGAAGCAGAGTCTCTTCAACAAATGGTGTTGGAAACAATGGGTTGAAACATGCAGAAGAATGAAGCTGAATCACTGTATTTCACCAAATACAAAAGTAAATTCCAAGTGGATCAAGGACTTGGATGTTAGACCAGAAACTATCAGATATTTAGAGGAAAATATTGGAAGAACTTTTTTCCGCATAAATTTTAAAGACATTTTCAATGAAACGAATCCAATTACAAGGAAGACTAAGGCAAGTATAAACCTATGGGACTACATCAAATTAAAAAGCTTCTTCACAGCAAAAGAAACCACTACCCAAATCAAGAGACCCCTCACAGAATGGGAGAAGATCTTTACATGCCATACATCAGATAAGAGTTTAATAACCAACATATATAAAGAGCTTGCCAGACTCAACAACAAGACAACAAATAACCCCATCCAAAAATGGGGGGAGGAATTGGACAGAATATTCACCACAGAAGAGATCCAAAAGGCCGAGAAACACATGAAAAAATGCTCCAAGTCTCTGATTGTCAGAGAAATGCAAATCAAGACAACAATGAGATATCACTTCACTCCTGTGAGAATGTCACACATCAGAAAAGGTAACAGCAGCAAATGCTGGAGAGGGTGTGGGGTCAAAGGAACCCTCCTACACTGCTGGTGGGAATGTCAATTGGTCCAACCTCTGTGGAGAACAGTCTGGAGAACTCTCAGAAGGCTAGAAATGGACCTACCCTATGACCCTGCAATTCCCCTCCTGGGGATATATCCTAAGGAACCCAACACATCCATCCAAAAAGATCTGTGTACACATATGTTCTTGGCAGCACAATTTGTAATAGCCAAAACCTGGAAGCAACCCAGGTGTCCAACAACAGATGAGTGCCTGAGCAAGTTGTGGTATATATACACAATGGAATACTACTCAGCTGTAAAAAATGGTGACTTCACCGTTTTCAGCCGATCTTGGATGGACCTTGAAAAAATCATGTTGAGTGAAATAAGTCAGAAACAGAAGGATGAATATGGGATGATCTCACTCTCAGGCCGAAGTTGAAAAACAAGATTAGAAAAGAAAACACAAGTCGAACCTGAAATGGAATTGGAGTATTACACCAATGTAAAAGACTCTGGGGTGGGTGGGTGGGTGGGGAGAATACAGGTCCATGAAAAATGATGAATGAAATAGTGGGGGTTGTATTGCTAAATGGGAATCTGGGGAATGTTATGCATGTAAAAAAAAAAAAAAAGAAGTAGAAACGCAAAGCAGAAATTGACTGAGTTTGAAGTATGGCACCAAAGTAAGAAAGCAGAAGTATACTAGAGTTTGCAGTGAGTACCTCCCTAATACTTCCTCTCCACTTTTCCAAGCTTTGGGTCCATAATTGCTCAACAATTTGTTTGGCTTTGTATGTTAACTCTCTTTTCAGTCACCAGGTTCCAGGTGTCATCAGGATGCCGGCCAGACTTCCCTGGATTGAAGACACCACCAATGTGTCCTGGAGCTCAGCTTCCCCAGAGACCCATCCTACTAGGGAAAGAGAGAGGCAGACTGGGAGTATGGACCGACCAGTCAACGCCCATGTTCAGCGAGGAAGCAATTACAGAAGCCAGACCTTCTACCTTCTGCAACCCTCAATGACCCTGGGTCCATGCTCCCAGAGAGATAGAGAATGGGAAAGCTATCAGGGGAGGGGGTGGGTTATGGAGATTGGGTGGCGGGAATTCTGTGGAGTTGTACCCCTCCTACCCTATGGTTTTGTTAATTAATCCTTTCTTTAATAAATAAAAAAAAAAAAGAAAAAGGGAAGTCACCGGCAAGATTTAACTGTAAAAATCAGAAGTATTTTTACTTTAGGGCTAGACGGAGACTTTAGGAAGGGTGCAGGAAACACTTCTAAGCTATTTATCACTTGCTATTTCTTTTTAAAAAATATTTATTCATTTTTTTGCCCTTGTTGTTTCCATTGTTGTTGTATTTATTGTTGATGTCGTCATTGTTGTTGGATAGGACAGAGAGAAATGGAGAGAGGAGGAGAAGACAGAGGGGGAGAGAAAGAGAGACACCTGCAGACCTGCTTCACTGCTTGTGAAGCGACTCTTATGCAGGTGGGGAGTCGGGGATATCACTTGCTATTTCTAATCTATTTCTAATCCTGGGTTGTAAGTATGCGTTTTTATTCTTTAAATCATGCAATCATAAATCATACAATCCATACATCTATATTTTATGTATTCAGATGCATGGTTTTATAATTAGGTAAGCTGACATTGAAAATCAGCCAAAAATAAGAACTTTATTCTGTCAAAACTAGAGAAAGAATCATTCTATGCGAGTCTCAAATTAACATAATTCAGGACAAAATAGGAAAATTTTAGTACCCAGACCAAATAATTTTGTTTTTCTCAGTCTGTACAGAGAATGTTTTGTTTGCTCTCAGGCTCCAGAGTTTAATTAAATCTTGACAACCAGAAATCACTTGGAAACTCAGTAACATGAAGTAGAGCAGTGAACAGCTGAAGAATTTAGGGCTTTTTAGTCTGAAAAGACTAATATTTGCGGAGGAATATTAATGCTTTCTCCAAATGTTTGAAGACTTGCCATGTAAAAGAAAGACTTTAGTATGAAGCCCCAAGGATTGAAAGTAAACCTAACAGAAGAAAATTGTAGGAAGGTAGATTATAATTTAATATAACCTATAAACCATGTAAGCTTTTAAATGACTTAAAAGATTTATGTTCTTATTTAAAAAAATTTTTTTAGCGGGAAGTTGATGTGCACATGATCTAGTTGAGTGCACATGTTACCATGCTCCAGGACATGGGTTCAAGCCTTCACTCCCCACCTGCTGGAAGGGAGCTTCAGGAATGTTGATGCAGCTCTTCAGGTGTCTATCTCACTCCCTGTCTCCCCCTGTCCTCTACTTCTTTCTGTCTTATCTAGTAAAATAGAAAAAAAAAAGGAAGAAAAAAGAAAAGCCTGCCAGGAGAGGTGGATTAATAGTGCTGGCACTGAGCTCCAGGAGAACACTGTAGTTGCAATAAAACAACAAATTTAAAAGAAAAGGGAGTCGGGCAGTAGTGCACTGGGTTAAGCTTACATGGCACTCGAAGCTCAAGGACCAGCATAAGGATCCTGGTTAGAGCCCCTGGCTCCCCACCTGCAGGGGTGTCGCTTTAGAAGTGGTGAAGCAGGTTCTGCAGGTGTCTATCTTTCTCTCCCCCTCTCTGTCTTCCCCTCCTCTCTCCATTTCTCTCTGTCCTATCTAACAATGGCGACATAAGTAACAACAATAATAACCAGAACAATAAAACAACAAGGGAATAAATAAATAAAAATGAAAAAAGAAAAAAAAACCCAAATTTTAAACATTTATTGTTAATCTGTTTATTAGTTAAATACACAGAGGAAGGAAAGATTATCAGATCATTATAAATCAGAATTATTTCTCTTAAGACCACTTGAAATATATTAACCTTGCTGTTTTGAAGCCCTCTGAAATTCTTGCCCTAAAAAGACCAATTTTAATAAAGCTTTCTTTTGGCATCTTTCTTATCATATGGTTTTCCTTATAACTATTAACTCATCAGGGCTTTCCTTTCTTAATTCTAGTTTATTAGCTGACAGCTCACTGCTTGCTAGTCTTTGTTAACATATATGTTAGTACAAATTCTATTCTTCTTATCATCATCATCATCTTATTATCATCTTCTCCTTCTTCTTGTCCTTCGAGAGAGAGAGAGAGAGAGAATAGTGAACAGAATTGATGCTTCCTTACTGTATTGGGGCTTTAACCTGGTTGGCAGACATGTCAAAGCAGCACAAGATCTGGAGTAGAATGTTTTGCCAGCCCCAGAAATATGGAGCTCTGTCTTTTGTGTGACATCCTGAGGATCACTGTGGCAAATGAGGCACAGTTGCTGCCTTCATAG
This sequence comes from Erinaceus europaeus, assembly GCF_950295315.1. Taxonomy (NCBI): domain Eukaryota; kingdom Metazoa; phylum Chordata; class Mammalia; order Eulipotyphla; family Erinaceidae; genus Erinaceus; species Erinaceus europaeus. The sequence continues at coordinate 48,383,357 of NC_080180.1, read as the reverse complement.
AGTTTAGACTGAATTGATGAAGACAGATACTTACATCCCTGCTAAACTCGCAGAAGTGCAGAGTGACATGAGCATGTGCCACTGGATGGTCTGACCTAATCTCAGATGAAAGGACCGGAAAATACGACGCTGTATTTTACAAGTAATATCAGCAAAAGGAAATTCACTACTTTAAATTTAGTAGGCAACACAGACTGAAAGAACATAGAATTTGAAGCTAGGTTTTGAGTAGGTTTACATTCCACCTTCATTGATTACTTGAAAAGTTTATTTTTAACTTCTCTGTACATCAGTGTAAAACAGGAGTATGAGCAGTATCTATCTCATTGGATAACTGTGTGTATGAAATTAAAGTGGTTGAAATAATTCCTTTTATATTAAAATATGGGGGGGCACCTGGTAGAATGCACACATTATCCTTGCAAAGACCAGAGTTCAAACCCTTGTCTCCCACCTGCAGGAGGGAAGCTTCATAGTTAGTGAAGTAGGTTGCAGGTGTCTCTCTTCTCTGTCTCTTTCTCCCTTCTCAATTCTCTCTGTTCTATTAAATAAAAGAAAGAAGAAAAAAAAAAGGAAAAATGGCTTCCAGGACGGGAGGTTGGTAGATTCATTATGCAGGCAGCTAGCCCCAGCAACAATCTTAGTGGCTATTAGAAAAAAAAAAAAAAAAAAAGGGAGTTGGGCTGTAGCACAACGGGTTAAGCGCAGGTGGCGCAAAGCACAAGGACCAGGACCGGCATAAGGATCCTGGTTCGAACCCCAGCTCCCCACCTGCAGGGGAGTCGCTTCACAGGCTGTGAAGCAGGTCTGCAGGTGTCTTATCTTTCTCTCCTCCTCTCTGTCTTCCCCTCCTCTCTCCATTTCTCTCTGTCCTATCCAACAACGACAACAACAATAATACCTACAACAATAAAACAACAAGGGCAACAAAAGGGAATAAATAAATAAAATTAAATATAAAAAAAAGGACAGGAAAGGAAAAAATGTGTCATCGGAATAAAAGAATAATATTGAGTAAAAAAACCTAAAGTTAAATGTTCCAATTATTTTTTTTTTGAAGTGATTGCTTACTTCATGTGAGAGAGACCAGAACACTTGTTTACTCTGGCATTTGGTCGGAACCAGAGGACCATTATCTTGAATAGGGAATAGTTAGGCAATAGGGATAATCTTTTAATGAGTGGTAGTTCAAACAAATTGTTTCATACCATGAAATACTGCTGCATAATTCCAAATAAATAAAATAACAGTATCTATAGTAACCTGAAAGAAGGCCCAAGAAATTATACTGAGTGGAAAAAAACCAACAACATAGTTTTCTTATCAGCTTGCATTTATTCTGTGTCTTCACATTGCATTCTATTATGTGTCTCTACTCTTAAAAGAATACCAGTCAGGGAGTCGGGCTGTAGCGCAGCGGGTTAAGCGCAGGTGGCTCAAAGCACAAGGACCGGCATAAGGATCCCGGTTTGAACCCCGGCTCCCCACCTGCAGGGGAGTCGCTTCACAAGCGGTGAAGCAGGTATGCAGGTGTCTATCTTTCTCTCCTCCTCTCTGTCTTGCCCTCCTCTCTCCATTTCTCTCTGTCCTATCCAACAACGACAACAACAATAATAATTACAACAATAAAACAAGGGCAACAAAAGGGAATAAATAAATAAAATAAATATAAAAAAAATTTTAAAAAAAGAATACCAGTCAGAGGGGTTGAGTGCATCTGTTACCATGGACAAGGACCTAAGTTCAAGCCCCTACCCCCATCTTCAGGTGGGAAGCTTCAAGAGCAGTGAAGCAATACTGTGGTTGTCTCAATTTCTCTCTGCCATCTCAGTTTCTCTGCCTCAATCGAATAAGTGAATAAATAAATACCTATGTATATTAAAAGGACAAAACATTTAAAAAACAAGTGTTTAAAAGGTTAAAAAACAGTATAAGTGTCCACCCTACTCTGGTTAGCGTCACCTTGAATAAATGCATTTCCAATGACCTTGCTTCCAGGACAAGTCATATTCTGAAGTGTACTAGGGATTAGGTTAGATGCTCTACATACCAACTGGCAACATAGGCACACAAGTGAACAATCAAGATCGGGCAGTTAGTCATACTCTGATTTTTCTGTCTTTCTTGAGTTTTAGTTTCCTTGCTCTGTTACTGGGAGAAGCTTTGAAATCACCCACTATGATTACAGATTTGCCGGGATGGCCTGAGGGTACTTCTTCCCGAGCTAGTGCTCTCTGGCTTGGAGAGAACTCAATGGGAGCTGATCTAGACTGCTGTGTGGGAGAGGGATCAGGAACTCGTGCTGCACCAACTTCCGCAGGAGATACACTCTGGAACTCTCGGAGCCGGAAAGCAATTTCCGAGTGTCTTTAATCAGAAGAGCAGCTGTTTTTATACTCTCCAAGTAGGGTGGAAACAGGATGTGATATAGAGAGGGTGGAGAGAAAAGTGACTGGTGAAAATCAGAGTGTGACAAAGAAGGGATCAGTGTGTGACAAGGAGGGGGTGGAGCAGGAGAGAATCCTATCATAGAACCACCAATGCCCTGGAGTGCTTTATGTAAAAGTGATTTATGTAAATAGACCAAAGCTTTGGATCAGTAAAATCCCTATATAGGCATATGGTTAAGCAGAAGCCAGGGGGAGGTGGCAACTACCCAACACAGATTCATCTTTTCTTCCTTTTGGTTTTATCAGTGTTGGCCACATTTATATTTTTATTTTAGAAAGTTCTGTTACTCTGCCTCTGAATATTACTTTAGTTCCAGTTTTCCCATTTCCTTATTCCAGTTACATATATTAGTTTTGTTCTATTTTTTCCATTTAAAACAATTTTTTCCCTGTTGTTGCCTTTGTTTTTTATTGTTGTTGTAGTTATTATTGATATCGTCGTTGTTAGATAGAACAGAGAGAAATGGAGAGAGGAGGGGAAGACAGAGAGGGAGAAAGTTAGGCACCTGTAGACCTGCTTCACCGCCTCTGAAGCGACTCCCCTGCATGTGGGGAGCCACGGGGCTCGAACCCGGATTCTTTTTTTTTTAAATTTTTTATTTAAGAAAGGATTAATGAACAAAACCATAAGGTAGGAGGGGTACAACTCCACACAATTCCCACCACCCAATCTCCATAACCCACCCCCTCCCATGATAGCTTTCCCATTCTCTAGCCCTCTGGGAGCATGGACCCAGGGTCATTGAGGGTTGCAGAAGGTAGAAGGTCTGGCTTCTGTAATTGCTTCCCCCGAACCAGGATTCTTATGCTGGTCCTTGAACTTCATGCCACATGCGCTTAACTAGCTGTGCTAACGCCCGACTCCCTATTTTTTCCATTAAAAAAATAATTTAGCGGGGAGGGAGATTTAGAGAGGGAGAGTCACCTGTAGCTATACTTCACCACTTGGGAAGCTTCCTTCCTGCAGGTGGGGACCAGGGGCTTGAACCCAAGTCTTTGTGCACCACAGTGTGTGTGGTAACCTGGCCCCTGTATTTCTTATATCTATTGTTCTTTATGTGTTTTCTGTTATTTTATATATTCAGTTTGCACATTTTCTTTAGGCATGTCATGACTCATGAGTTCAATTTTTTTATCTGACATTCATTTACATTTATTTCTTAGTAATGCAATCATATTTGGCATTTTCACATTTTCATCTTTCTTTAAACATTTTAATCTTGTCTCATTTCCTTGAGCATATCATAATACCAAGTTCTGGAAATGTCTATACATCTACTATCGTTGACTTGATTTTGGTTCTAGGACATATTGTTTCAATATCTGGTTTTTTTAAATTTTTGGGTAAACAGAAAAATTGGGGGAGATAGGGAAAGAGAGATAGAGACACCTGCAGCACTGTTTCACCACTAATGAAGCTTTCCCCTGCAGGTGGGAACCAGAGACGTGAACCAGGATCCTTGTGCACCGTAATAGGTGTGCTTAGCCAGGTGTGCCCCCACCTGGCTCCCATTGTTTCTATATATTTGTATGACTTTTTCTTTCATTTTTATTGGATATGATAGAGAGAAGTTGAGGTGGGGGAGGTAGAGATGGAGAGAGATACAGAGACTTCACTGCTTGTGCAGTGACTGTCTGGTAGGTGGGGAGCCTGGGGCTCGCACTGGCGTCCTTGAGCTGGTCCTTGCGTTACATACTGTGTGCACTTAACCCTGTGCACCACTGCCCAGCACCCCCCCCCCTTTTGCTCGCCACCAGGGTTATTGATAGGACTAGGTGCCTGCAAAAACCCCACTGTCCTTACAGCCATAGTTTTTTCTTTTCTTTCTGTTTTTGCTAGAGGACAAGAGACAGAATGAGAGAGAGAGAGGAGAAACAGGAGGAGGAGAGGCACCTTCAGCTCTGTTTTGTGTACTGTGAAACTCCCTCCCTGCAGGTAGGGGCCAGGTGGTTGAACCTACATGGGTATGTGTACATTCTATCAGGTGTTATTTTTTTTATTGAGTGACAGATACTGTCTATGAGAAAATGCGGAAATATTTAAAAAGCTAGCATGCTGTGATCTAAAGGGGGAATTTATTTTTCTGTCAGAATGTGGTTAGGGACTGATGGCTTTATTTTATACAGTAGCTAGGGGTTGAGAAGCTCTGAAGTTGAATTTCCTCTCTGTTAAACTGGTTCACTTGTAGTTCAGTTACACTTAGGGTTCCAGACGTACTTCACTGGTAGCTTCTTTGCTCTGATTTTTGTCCTGTCCTCAGAAATTTGTCTGTCTCTTGTCATTTCCTGGCTTCTCAGATTCCTGTTCAGAATTGGCAGGTCCTTTCAGAGTGAATGCATCTTTAAAAGACAGGCACTCCTCGGAGGACTTCTTTCTGGTCTAGATTACAATCTCATAGTTCTTCACTGTCCTGGTGATTCTCAGTGTTTTCAAATAGAGACTTTTGCTCTTAATAATTGTTAAATATTTTCTAGTTTCTCCCAGGGGTGTGCTTAAGTTACCTACCACATCATGTAAAATCAGGAAGTAGCTAGACTTTTTGTCTACTGAGTTCTCCTCTTAAAAGATGGTCACTGAAATATATTTTACATGGGTTATCAAATATTTTCTTTTGCTCATACTTTTATGTATAGTTATTAGCATGAAGTTAGGATTGAATATCCATATCTATTGCAAAGTTTTAAGACACAAAGAGACAGAAAGATGCCCAGCATACTGTATGTGGTTAAATTAGGCCTCAAATAGAAGAAAGTTTAGCGGGAGTCAGGCAGTAGCACAGTGGGTTAAGCGCAAGGACCGACTTAAGGATCCTGGTTCGAACCCCTGGCTCCCCACCTGCAGGGGCGTCACTTCACAAGTGGTGAAGCAGATCTGCAGGTGTCTGTCTTTCTCTACTCCTCTATGTCTTCCCCTCCTCTCTCCATTTCTCTCTTTCCTATCCAACAATGATATCAATAACAACAATAATAACTATAACAAAAACAACAAGGGCAACAAAAGGGAGTAAGTAAATAAAGAAATAAATATAAAAAAAGAAGAAAGTTTAGCTGTTATCAACAAAATGTTTTTGTCTTAAAGCTTAGTATCATTTTGGCCATCCGTATATATTTAAGATAGGGAGGAAAATGTGCTGTTACTGTTCAATTTTGCTAGTTTTCTTCAATTATCAGGCATTGAACAGTGTCATTTATTAAGAATTTTATTTGTAGAGTAGTGTTTCTTGGAAAAACCAACTAATAAGGACATAATCTGATAGGAAGGTAAATTTTGTTCTGATAATGTGTTAACTCAATAATTTTCATTCAAGTATCAAAATACTGTTCTCTGTTCATCTTTGCAGAACTTTAGAAATAATAACTATTTGACATTTGTTCCTTTCTCTCTGAATGTGTTCTATTTACTGATCAAAAACATTTTTAACTGACGTTGTCAAGGATTGCGTGCACTTCCAAGATAGGGATGATATCAACTTAAAAGACTCAATCAATTCTTTTCTGTCTTCACTGCTTACAGACAGGGAACACAATCTCTTAAGCCCGGACCTTTGTAGAAGAATTTGGAGAAAATAAATAGGTAAAAAAAGTCGTAGGAATATTAAGCAATAGATTTCGTTTCCAGACAGCCACTTAAGACCTTTTCGGATGAAACCTTTTTGAAATACTTTTAGTTATAATGGCTGTGTTAATTACAGAGCTAGTGGCAAACCTGTAACCTGTTGCTGTACATTAGGAGTTACCAGGCTGATAGGCAGCATTTTAAATTGTGACTTGGGCACATTTCTCAAACTTGCAAGGAACTTAAATTACTCAAGCATAATAAACCAAAATTGCTGCTGAGAAAATTGGTAGCTTGCTGGACTTCACCATTTTGGTTCTTTCCACACGGTACTGAGAACATTCAGTTTTTGTTGGCAATTAAGGGTAGTTCATAATTTTTTAAAATATTTATTTACTTAATTTTAATGAGAGGCAGGGAGACAGACAGAAAGACACACACACACACACACAGAAAGAGAGAGAGAGAGAGAGAGAGAGAGAGAGAGGAAGAAAGACAGAAATGCCAGAGAACTGCTCAGTTCTGGTTAATGGTGGTGTTGAGGATTGAACCTGGTACCACAGAGTCTCAGGCATGAACGTTTTTGCATATCTGTTAGGCGGTCTCCCCAGGCTGCTAGTTCACAGTTTGAGTAGACATTGTTACTGTCCAAACTATTTTACATGTAGTAACAGAAAGAAGTCTGTGATTTCCTGGGGAATAACCAGTACCACCAGCACCATGTTCTGTGCTCCTGAATTATGGTCTCTGTTCTTCAGTTTTCTGTGTCTCAATTTTCTTATTGTTAGGAAAATAATATTCCTCTTGTAAGGCAGTTGGAAAGATTAAGTAGTGCTTTTCTTTCTGTATAATTACTTTTGACACCTATTGCTCTGTAAATGTCAGTTGAAAGTAATAGTACTCACATTTCAGTGAATAATTTATTATGATTGAGACATATGCTTATTATGTATCGATTCTTAGCATAAAACACATATATATGTGACATCAGAAACATGCTCACTACAGGTGTTTTTTTTATAGTTCTGGCTTGAAATTGTGAGTTTTTATTTTCAGAGAGAGATGAATCTTGAAGAGCTGCTATTTCTTCCGTGGCTTTTCCCTTCTTTTTAACTTGGGTTGTTTGCCTGGTGAGCTACACTTTTTGCACTATGCTCCACTCAGGTAGTGTTCCCTCTCCTTCTGCATTCTGTTACTCTTTTTCCACATGGCCCAGAAACTAGCATTCAAATGGATTACGCATAAGTAATCTCTTAAGACAATAGTAGTAGATTGGTGACCTTAGATGTGGCTTATTTGGTCTCCAGGTTTTTTGTTTGTTTGAAAGGAGAGCTATAAGCTTAATTTCGGTACAGAGAGCTAGACACTTGTTTTGTATTTGACCTTGTGAGTTCTTTTTTCTTTGTTATGTCTTGGATCCTGAAAACATTTGTATTTGTAATTGCTGTATTTAGTGCTTCATGGTTTTTTTTTTGTTTGCTTGTTTTACTTTTAATGTTTTCCCATTATTATTACTATGGAAAGTTCTCACAGAATTGATTCTCCAACTTGTTCAGTGAGATGACTTTCTCTAGAATCAGGCTGGTAAAAACAATGTCTTGGAATATCATGCTGCATTTTAGCTGTAGAGCGATTGTGCCGCAGCCTGTTATGCCCATCTTTTCTCAAGAGCTTGTGGCGAAGGGCTCCTTGTTTTGAGGTATTTCCCATTATCTGTGATGTAGCTTTGGAGACATTGAAACTAACTCAAGAGTACTTGAATTGTGTTTATGATTTGAAGTATAATAAAATGTGCATATTTAAAATACTGTGATCAGTTTTGATTTCTGTATTTGTAGTTGTGATGTCACAGCTAGTGAGCATACACTTCTGTCTAGTTGCCTTAGTGCCTCCTTGTAATATATTCCTTCTTTAAATTTTTTTAAAATTTACTTATTATTGGATAGAGACAGAGAGAAACTGAGAGAGGCAAAGGAAATAGGAAGGGAAAAAGAGAGACACCAGCGGCCCTGCCTCATCACTTTGAAGCTTTCCCCTTGCAGGCAGTGATCAAGGGCTTGAACCTGGGTCCTTGCACACTTTAATGTGTGTGCTTAGCCAGACGCACCAGTGCCTGCCCCTCCTCTTTTTTTTTTTTAATAAATATTTTACTCATTTAATTTTAATGAGAGAGATACAGAAAGATACAAAAACATACCAGAGCACTGTTCAGCTCTGGCTTACAATGGTGATGGGGATTGAACCCGAGGCTTCAGAGTCCCAGGCATGAAAGACTTTTGTATAACCATTATATTCTCTCTCTCTTCCTCTCTCTCCCCCACCCTTTACTGACTCCAGGGTTATCTCTGGGGCTTGGTGCCAACACTAGAAATCCACTGCTCCAGGTGGCCTTTGCTCCCTTCCCCCTGTTTGTATTGGGTAGTACAGAGAGAAGTTGAGAGGGTAGGGCAAGATAGGGAGAGAAAAAGATGCATGTAGACCTGTTTCTACTCTTGAGACCTCTTCCCTGCAGGTGGGGCTGAACCTTGGTCCCTGCTCATGCCAGTAGGTACTCTCAGCTGGGTGTACCACTGCCTATTCTCCTGTAATTTCTTATTCATGATAGGTTTTTCCAAAACTGAATTTTAATAATAATAATTATTCTAGTAAAAATAGTGAATTAACTAACTAGCACCTTATAAGGAAGCCTTATAATCAATAGTTTTTCTCTTCAAGGTATCCATTACTGAGATAAACACACCCAGGACCTCCCATCCAGGTTTAAGCCTTAGAAAATACACTTACCACCTTACTTACCTGATACTGAAAATAGAAGATAAAAACATCATTTTGTGGGGTTGTAGATAATAATAAAGAAATGAGGTAAAGCGTGTGCACATTTGACACTAGTGTATTCCAGCAAAAAGGTCACTTAAAAGCATCTAGCTGGGGCTGGCTGCCTTGGGTGATGTGTTGCTTGCTCTGTGTGCACCCCAGCCCCCGCCACACTGAAACCGTCTGTGCTGTGGTCTTCCACTCTGCCTGTCTTATCTAAAAAAAAAATCTAGTTGATGATTTTTAATGATTTAGTTTTTTGTTTTTGTTTTTTTACCCCCCCATTTTGTTGCCCATGTTTTATTATTGTAGTTATTACTTTTGTTATTGTTGATGTCATTGTTGTTGTATAGGACAGCGAGAAATGGAGAGAGGAGGGGAAGACAGGGGAGAGAAAGATAGACACCTGCAGACCTGTTTCACCGCCTGTGAAGCGACTCCCCTGCAGGTGGGGAGCCGGGGGCTCAAACTGGAATCCGTAAGCCGGTCCTCGTGCTTTGCGCCATGTGCATTTAACTGCTTTGCTACCGCCCTACCCCTATTTAGTTGAGGTTTTTTAAATACTTCACGGTTATAAATTGCTTAACAATTAGTAATTCTGGTTTATTCTGCTTTATATTTAGCTTTTGAGTCATTGTCCTAGGGTGGAAAATACAAAACAATATGTGATAAGTTTTACTTATTCCTAATATGGGTGATGTATCTCTCAGAAAGTTTGAACCCAGCCCTATTTGTCATTCTGATTATGTACGTTAAAAACCAGTGGTGGCCGGGTCGGGCGGTGGCGCAGTGGGTTAAGTGCATGTGGCACAGAGCGCTGCGACCGGTAGAGACCAGCAGAGACCTGCGTAGGAATCCCGGTTCGAGCCCCTGGCTCCCCACCTGCAGGGAGTCGCTTCACAGGCAGTGAAGTGGGTCTGCAGGTGTCTTTCTCTCCCCCTCTCTGTCTTCCCTCCTCTCTCCATTTCTCTCTGTCCTATCCAACAACGAACAACATTAACAATGACAATAATAATAATAACCACAACGAGGCTACAACAACAAGGACAACAAAAAGGGGGGAAAAATGGCCTCCAGGAGCGGTGGATTCATAGTGCAGGCAGTGAGCCCAGCCAATAACCCTGGAGGGGAAAAAAAAAAAAAAAAACAGTGGTGGGAGCTTGTCGGGTTGTGCCGCGGAGAAGAGAGGAGGTCTGGAGCAAATGGGGTACACAAATCTTTATTATTGGATCAGGAGGGGGTGGCTCAGACCATGTGGATTCAGCCGAAAATGGCCGTCCCCACTACCTCACCACCAGGCGAGAGAGAGAGAGAGAGAGAGAGAGAGCGCCGAGAGCAGGGGGGGGGGAAGTGGGAGGGCTTTTATTGGGCAACAACCAGGGGTGATGTGTCAGGACAGGACTGGTTGAAAAGGGCACTGCTAGGATTTTGCAGGGAGTGGTAAAACCTGGGGGCGTAGACTGCATCTGAATAATTCCTCAACATCTCCTCCTTTTCCTTTATATCTAAATGGACACAGTAAGGAAATATGGAATGGAGCAGGCTTAAATGTTTTTAAGGAATGCCGTGCTCAGGTGGGAAGATGTAGGACGTTTCTGTGGAGGAGAGAAGGCTTAAATGGCCACCAACCTTGTGAGATTTATGTGTCCCTCCTGTGCTCAACCCCTCTTTAGAGAGAGAGACTTACCTGGAGGGTCTCATCTCATAGGTTAAGCACAGACAGCCTGCTCAACCATCGCCTCACTATATCTCTACATCTTTTTCTATCTTTCTATCTAGTCATCACATAAGATGGTTCAAAGTCTGTAAAAGACTATCTATGACAGAGGAATAGTAGTGTAGGGGTGAGCAGAAACCTTTTGGGCATAAACCTAAATGATATAACGAAACAGGAAGGGACAAATAGGGGAGTAGTAAAAGCCAGTGTGATGTCAAGGGAAGGATTGGTGCATAAAGGGACCTTCCCTGTTTGGGGGGGCAAGGGTACATAATGAGGGGGAGGCGGGAGGGCATGACCCACCAAGCAGAGGGGCTATTTGGCATTGTATAGTCCTCAAGGCAACAGTCTGTAAAGTCTATGAACTACTCAGGGTCAGTCTATGAAAAACCAGCAGCGTGAAGGGAAAGAAGCTGCTTTAAAATTGTGTAAAGTGTCCAAAGAGTATACCAGCAAGTCTGATAGAAGTCTCAGTCCAAAGTAGATGGCTAGGGGAAGAAATGGCAGGGGATGAAACGCTGCATGAGGAAGGTCAGCCGCTGGAATTCTGCGAGCTGGAACCGCCAAAAGCTGGAACCGCCAAAAGCAGAAGCAGGAAAGGCAAGCAGGCAGTAAGAAAGTTCTGTCCTTGGAGGCTGTGTATCAGGTTCTTCAGATTGCGTCAGGTGTCATCTAGGGTTTCGGGGGGTGTGCCACTGTAGTCGTGCCGTCTAGTGGGTGACGTCAGGGTGTGCAGGGGTTCAGATGGTTTTTCCTGGGATTCCTGTGAAAGAAGCACAAACAATCTGCTTCTCGTGGTTAGCAGGGCATCTGATTTTATTTTATTTTATTTATTTATTTTTTGGAAAAAGAGGTTTGGTGCCTTAGCCAACTGAGTATTGGGGGACGAGATACATCAGTTGTGTAGAAGAATATGTGAATGTTGTTAATTCACATAAGTTGTATATGGAAGAACTTTTTATAGTTTAATACCTTACCATATGAACAGATGATTCTTTGTGTGAAGGCTTGATAGCTGTAATCACTTACTTGTGAAAAAAAAAAACTTGTAACAAGTTAGAGGTTTACTATAGTTGATACCTCGATGATTATAATTGGTTTAAATATCTTATAAACTTTCTCCTTTCATTTTAAGGCTGCTTAACCAATTTAAGCTCAATAAAATGTGGTAAGGCAAAGAGCCATTGTTAGAGCCTCAGGCATGAGTAATCATTAGCATGACCATTGTGCAATCTGTTCCTGATTGAGAAGGTATTTGAGAGTTTTACATATCAATACCATCTTAGTTAACCTTTTGTTACACCCATTCAAGATGGAGACACACCCTAGGTGTGCGCAGGTTGTTTTTTTTTTTTTACCAACTTAGTTAAAATATATTGATTTTTAACTAATTTTTACCTCAGACATTAAATGTAAGTTAATTTTACCTTTATGAGAAGTATGTTGAAAACCTTTTTCATTTAACTTTTCCTGGTAAGAACGTAGCCTTAACCTTAAAGTTAATGTTTACCAAACTTTAAACACACACATACACATGGTCTTCAATACACAAGGAGAAAAACTTTTGTTATGAAGACATGCCATTTTAAACACGAATTTAGATCTGTACCGTCTTATTTGAACCATTTTTACTCACACGGTTTAAGACTACTGAAAACAGAGAGGTTAGACAGAAGCAGGCTTAAGATATTTAGAGAGAGTGGGGGGGGAGAAAGAAATGGTAGGGAAGTTTTGTTTCTGTGAACTAATTTTTCAGATTCTGCTATTTTGTATCAGGAGTCCCAGAGGGCGTCCTGCCTCCAGCAAAAGTGGCAAAGGGAGGGGCCGCAGAAGCTGTGGCAGCAGCCTAAGACATGTCTGCCAAAATAGGAGTCTCTGGGCGACAGCCTCATGGTCAGCTAGACTAGGGCTGCTTCTCAGGCCAGAGTCAGCGCTCCTTAAAGGAGACATGGAGTGGACCCTGCACATCTCTCAAGCACTGTGATCACAGTCAAGAGAATCCACAGTGCAGCCCCAAGTGAAACATCTCTGAGGTAGAAAGCCTGTCCCATGTCTGCTGAGGGTCAAGTGGCTGCCTCTGGGCCGGTCGAGCCCCACGTTCGGGTGCCAGGTGTCAGGCTGCGCCATGGAGAAGAGAGAGGAGGTCCGGATCAAGTGGGGTATACAAATCTTTATTATTGGATCAGGAGGGGGTGGCTCAGGCCACATGGAGTCAGCCGAAAATGGCCGTGCCTGCTACCTCACCACCGGGCGAGAGAGAGAGAGAGAGAGAGAGAGAGAGAGGGCGCCGAGAACGAGGGGGGGAGTGGGAGGGCTTTTATTGGACAACAACCAGGTGTGACGTGTTGGGACAGGATTGTTTGAAAAGGGCACTGCGAGAATATCCAGGAAGTGGTAAAACCTGGGGGTATAGACTGCATCTGAATAATTCCTTAACATCAGGCTTCCTCTAGTGCTGCTTTACCTAGGAAGAGTTAGTTCCTGGGTTGCACGCTTGGCAAGCAGGCACACTCCCAGGTGCGATATCTTGTGGGTCCAAAGCTGGTGAAATTTGAATAAATTCTGTGGTTTTTATTGCAGCTGGTTTCCTGGTTGTACTATGTGCACTTAACGTGTCCAGTGTACACCACCCATCCCCCCTTGGTTTCCTGGTTGTGATTTTTTTTTCTTTAAATATCAAAATTGAAGGGGGCTAGATAAAAAGGTGCCTAAGATGTGTCTGAACACTTCTTTTGCAGTTTCCTATGAATAAAGAATCTTATCAACATAAAACATTACAAAATTAATGTATTTATTTCTCTCCGAAATTACGCTGTATTAATCACGGAGAGATTAGTTCCTATTTGGAATCCTATTATTATTGTAATTATGTATGTATGATTATAAAAAGAGATATAACTGGAAATAAAAGTTAAATGCAAAAATGTTTTATTCTTTCAGGAATCAGTATGCCTCTTAGAGTCTTTTAATGTGTCGGAGATATTTTATGACTATTTTATTTGATAGTTTCTTAAGATTTGGTTTCTTTGTCATATATGATCTATAGCCTATGATTTTTCCTGTCTCCATTTGATCTAGATTATGTTTATTTTCCCCTGTTCCTTAGAAGTCCCCAAATATTATCAGCTCAGAAGGAGAAAGGTGGCCTGTGGGAGCTGACACACAGACTTTTATGATCCTGGCAGAATTCTTCATGCATCATTTGTGAAGGTTATCACTACATCAGAATACATTCCTCATATAATATATAATGTCATTGGTTTTAACTAGAAATTTCCTAAACAAGTTGTAGCAAAATATAAATGAGTTTCCAAAATAAAACAAAACCAAAAACAAGCCAAAGACAGAAACAAACAACAAACCCTAATTCCTTAAGACTGATTTTTTGAATCACAGTGTCATGGCAACAGCAAAATTGTGACTTATAAAAACTACACTTTATTTTAAGAAAGCAATAGCAACGCTTACATGTTGGCTCTTAAATGATTCCAGAATGAATCTCTTTTGAGGATACTCTTCTTGAATTAGGATAGATATCTGGGCCAAATTCAGCAGTCTGGGAGCAATTAAAAAAATCTTTGACCTACTTAAAAACTTATCCAGGTTTTCTTAGCTTTCATGTTATTTCTACTTTTTAATTAATTTTTTTTACCTTTTTATCCTGAGAGACTTTGGTCAAGGTTTCTAAGCTTTCTGACAACATTTCTGTTAAAAAATAAATCTCTCTGCCCAGAGCATGTGCTACTGTAGATGACATTTTTATTTCAATAAGGTATATTTTCTTGTTTTATTTTTTATTTTTATTATAGGATTAATGGTTTACAATAATATAATCATAGATGCATGTATAAAATTTCTCAGTTTTTTGCAAAACACTCTCACCCTTAGCCTGGATCCTTCATGTGCCAGGACCTGAAAGCCCCTTTACCTTGTACTCCCTTCCCCCTCCCCTGCCTAGGGTCATTTACTTTGGTGCAATACATCAAATCCAATCCAACTTCTACTTTATGTTTCCTCTTTCTGTTCTTATTTCTCAATTTTCGTACACAAGTGAGATCACACTATGTTCATTCTTCTTTTTCTGGCTTATCTCACTTGACGGGGATTGCACTAAATTGTATATGACTCTGGGTAAAATAGTCATTTTGATTGATTCTTCCAATCTATGAACATGGAATATCTTTCTACTTCTTTTCATTTTTCCAATTTCCTTGAACAGTGACTCATAGTCCTAGGTGAAAAGAGACATATATGCACAATGGAATTTTCCACATAGTAAGGGAACAATATCTTGACACATGAAACATGTATGGATCTCAAACTATAAGTGAAATAATGTATATGAAATGGTTATGTATATGTGAAATTTCTTGATAAGACAAATAATTAGAAAGAAAGCATATTAATGGTAATTTGATGGTATGAGTGAAAACTACCTAGACATAGACATGCTAGAAACTTTGGAGGATAGTAGCAATATTTTGAATTTGAATTGGGAGTGTTCCTGATGAAACTTTTTATGAAAATGGACAGTCACGCACTAAGTCACTTGCTTAAAATCACGTAACTAATAAGGGCTGTAATGCTTCTCAGTCTTCCTTCATTCAGCATGATGTTACACTGCTTAAAAATCAGAACCATTTCATCTCCTGTCTAAAGTTATTCCTCAACTCCTCAGTCCCTGCCTATGGGTTCCATTCAGAAGATTCATTTGTTAGTACATAAATCATGAATTTTAATAGGTGCTCATGAGAACTCTGGGTAACCTCCCTTTCCTCTACACTGTGTTTGTGCACATTTTGATGTATGTGGTAACTTAGCCCTTATTGCACATTAGATTAAGCAACTTGCAGTCTTTGCTTGCTTATAATCAGGATGCTTTTCTAGGGTTTTCCATTCAAAGGCTAAGTAAAATTGATTTGCCCTCTTACTGTTCCACCACTCAGCTAGTGACCACTTATGCCAGGTAAACACACAAAGGAGTTAATCCAGCAAAGTAGTTAATGACCTGATGAGATCACCAGGTAACAGTTTCTGGTTGCCTTTAGGGCATTGATTTCTTAGTAACCATGTCCTGATGTTTTTATTGTTGTTGTTGTTTTTTTTTTTTTTTTAGCTGTCCTTTTACCATGAAATTATCTTGGTCTTTTGCTCCCTAAGTTTTCTACTCTTTCCATACTCAAGATCTTTCTCCTTTCTCTAATTTCTTCACTTTTCTTTATGAACAAAACTGGTTTATTTAATTTGTATGGCTTTGGCTCATTTAAAATAATTACTACTTCTTTTTAAAAATATACTTATTAATTATTGGATTGAGACAAAGAAATTGAGAAGGGAAGAGGAGATAGGGAAAGGGACAGAGAGACACCTGTAACCTTGCTTCACCACTTCTGAAGCATTCCCCCTGCAGGTGGAGGCCAGAGGCTTGAACCTAGGTCCTTGCACACTGAATGTGTGCGCCTAACCAGGAGCACCACCTCCTGCCCCCATTTGGCTTATTTAATGTTTGAGTGCTCTTAGTAAACCCCAGGTAGATCACTTTTCCTCAAGAATAGATTCCAAGCAGCTGGGGAGATGGCTCAGTGATTTGGACCTATGCTTTCCTTGTATGAACTTCAGATTGAATTCCTGGCACCAAAATAACCGATTTATGCTCTGGTCTCAGGTTCTCTCTCTCTCTCATAGAATAAGTAAATCTTAAAAAGTATTTCTCACAAAAAAACAATTCTTATATCAACTTTGAAATTAAGAAAAAAACTACCTTGTTATAAAGGCTTTGTCTATATTCTTTTTTAAATTTTTAAAATATATATTTTCTCTTTCGTTGCTCTTATTTTTCATTGTTGTTGTAGTTACTGTTATTATTGATGTTATCATTGTTAGATTGGAGAGAAATGGAAAGGAGAGGGGAAGACAGAGGGGGAGAGAAAGACACAGCCTGTGAAGCAACTCCCCTGCAGGTGGGGAGCGGGGGTTTGAACTGGAATCCTTACTCCAGCCTTGCATTTTGCACCACATAAACTTAACCTGCTGCACTACCGGCCAACACCCATCTGCCCATCTGTATTCTTTTTAATCATAAGTAGGTATGCTCTTTTGCTTTATACTACTTATATACATTTATATATTTTATGCTATTTTTTACATTTATTCCATTTAACTAAGGCTTCGTTGTTGCAATGAGCTTTTTTTTTTTGTCAGAGAAATGTTGGATAGTATGCCAGCTCCCCCTGGCTTAAACACCAGTATGTCTGTATGAGATTAGTTTGATCCCATTCAAAGTTGTGGTCTATTTACATAAGTCGCATTTACATTTACATAAAGCATCACCTTCCCTCCAGGGCATTGGTGGTTCAGTGGTAGAATTCTCACCTGCTCCGCCCCCTCTCCTTGTCACACCCTGATCTTCCACCAGTTACTTTTCACTCCACCCTCTCTATGTCACATCCTGTTTCCACCCTACTTGGAGAGTATAAATACAGCTGCTCTTCTGATTAAAGACACTTGGAAATTGCTTTCTGGCTCCGAGAGTTCCAGAGTGTATCTCCTGCGAAGTTAGTGCGGCACGAGTTCCTGATCCCTCTCCCACGCAGCAGCCTAGATCAGCTCCCGTTGAGTTCTCTCCAAGCCAGAGAGCACTAGCTCGGGAAGAAGCACCCTCAGGCTATCCCGGCAAGAAAGACATGGAATCTTCCTGCAGTGTAGTGTGAGGGAATGGACTGGAACCTGGGTCTTGTACCTGACCAAGCAGGCGCAACGATGCAGGTGAACTCTCACTAGTCCTGCTTTATACTAATTTTGAGCCATGTCTCTGTCTTCAGTTAAACTTAAAACTTTGTATCAGTTTTAACTTTTACAATTACAATTTCACTTAGTAGACATGAGATAGGTGTTTACAGTTAAGCGTACTACTTCTATTTTCCTCCCCAATTCTTTAATTATTTAAAATTATATTTATTTTTATTGGATAGAGACAGCCAGAAATTGAAAGGTATGGGGAGATAGAGAGGGAGAGAGACAGAGAGACACCTGCAGCCCTGCTTCACCATTCATGAAGCTTTCCCTCTACAGGTGGGGACTAGGGGCTCGAACCTGTGTCCTTGAGCAGTGTAACATGTGCACTCAACCAGGTACACCACCACCCAGCCCCTTTCCTCCCCAATTCTGTTTGCACATGATAAACTTTTAACGAGTGTAAACTCCTGTTTTCCCATAATCCGTGTTATACGGACAAGTTAGTATGAGGTCTCTTAATCCTTTATTTATTCATTTTAGCAAATGTAAACAACTGTAGGAATGTGATCAGAAGTAGGAATTATTTCCTAAAATATACACATATATAACATTTCCCCTACAACTGCTGGTGCTTTACCTGCCTTTTGTAGTACACCCATGAACTCTCAGGCTTCTAGATATCAGATTAAGTAGCCTTGTAATATAATTTGTTAAATTTTGTATTAGTGATTTAATAGTGGCCTATAAGATTATAAAATTAGAGGCCAGGCATATAGTTCCATACCACACCAAAGTTCTGCGTCCCCTCCCCCACATCAACTCCAGACCACCATGATTCTCACAAAGCCTTAGAGACAGTTTACAATTTGACTACCCCCCAAGTTCATGCATTTCATTATTTTTCACATTCCTCACATGAGTGAAACTATCCAATATTTGTTTCCCATTTCTTTCTTGTAATATATTTCCCATAGTGTAGGATATATAGTAATATATCCCACATTGCTTAGAAAATTAGTTTCACTCCTTTCAGTTACGTAATTTATATGTTCTTTGGGCTTTTGAGAAACAGGTACAGAAGCCAGACCTTCCACATTCAGCACCCCATAATGATCCTGGGTCCATACTCCCAGAGGGTCAAAGAGTAGGAAAGCAGGAGTCAGGCAGTGATGAAGCAGGTTAAGCCCACATGGGTCAAAGCACAAGGACCAGAGTAAGGATTCTGGTTCAAGCCCCGGCTCCCCACCTGCATGGGAGTCGCTTCACAAGCGACTCTTTCTCTCCCCCTCTCTATCTTCCCCTCCTCTCTTCATTTCTCTCTGTCCTATCCAACAAGGACATCAATAACCACAACTTCTTCTAGCGTTTGCCAATAACCACAACAATGTTAAACAACAAGGGCAACAAAAGGAGGAAAAAAAAAAAGAGTAGGAAAAAAAAAAAAGAGTAGGAAAGCTTCCAATGGAGGGGATGGGTTACTGAACTCTGGTGATGGGAATTGTGTGGAATTATGTCCCTCTTATAAGACCTATGGTTCTATTGATCATTATTAAATCAGTCAAAGAAGTTAAAAAATATTATTTTATTTATTTGATAAGAGACCAGGAGATATCAAGAGGAAAAGGGGTACTACTCCCTCCACCAAAGATCCACCACACCCATCTCTGACCTCCTGCTGGGGGCAAAGCAAGGGAGAGGGAAAGAGAAAGAGAGGAGAATCTCTCTTTGCAACACTGTTTCACTTCTCCCTTTCCCCACAAGTGGGAACAGGGGATTTGCAACATTGTCTTTGTGAATTGTAAGGTGCACTTTACTAGGTGTGCCTCTTCCCTCCCCCCATGTGAGCAAATGCTCTCATGAATACAGAGTGCTGAATTAGTACATGCTAACCACTCTGTGGAAAGGGTACTGTGTAGTTGACTGACATCACCTTAGATTTTATTTTTTGAATTGTAGAACAAAGGGACTCTTCTCTTTTAAAACACATTAAGGGTTTAAAATAAAAGTCATTATGTTGTGAATGTAGATATTCTAGGAATTGATGTACTACAGTTGGAACTGTTATATTAATGAAAGTGAAATTATTATGGAGGTGAATCATACAGCCATAAACTTATAACACATCAGGATCCATTAGTATGTCAGTGGAAATGATGTGATATTATCAAAGAAATGGGTTTTGCCTTCATGGAGAGCAAGTGTGAGGAGAACATATAATATCTAAAATGAGAATTTGAAAGCTAAAACTACCTCTATATCTTAAGCCTTTATAATAGATGCTGTTGTTGAAGATGATTATATTGAAACAATGACATAGCCTATTATGTCAACAAAGTTAACAATTTAGTAGCTCACTTAGGGGGGGCACTTGCTTTGCCATGTGCACCTCCCAGGTTTGAGTTTGACCCCCACTGTACTAGGGGAAATTGTATAGTGCTGTGGTGTCTTCCCCTCCCCCCTCCTCTTTGCCTCTGTCTTCCTCTTTGTATCTGAAAAAGTTAGCCCAAAGCAGTGAGCTTCCAGTGATGACAGAAATATATCAAGTTCTATAACATGAATAGTTGCTGAATGGCTTCACCCATACATAGAATCTAGAGAACCGAAGCACATCAACTTACAAAAATAAAATCAAGCAGGCAAAATACTTTTAAAAAGCATACTGTTTTTAAGACTGTGAGAACTACACCAGGTATCACTGGGAGAGTGGGAGCACAGAATCTTGATGGTGGATGCAACGTGGAACTATACTCTGTATTACTATAGTCTTTCAAACCATGTTTAAATCATTAGTAAAAATGTAAAAAGCATCAGAATTTCTACTGGTATATAGGCAGTTCTCTGTCTGCATGTCTTTTAACAGAGAGTCTGATCAAGTCCTTTTTCTGAAAGCCGTTCAAGTTCACTACTTAGAAAGGTGAACTTTAGTAGAAATTTGGGATAAAATCAAGGTATCAAAAGAATACCTTTTATTTCCTGTAATTGCAATTAAAATGGAATTGCATCTTGCCTCTTGAATTGAAAATGTTCTTAAAATAAATGCATAGTAATTAGTTATTATTGAAATAGGAAATGTGCTTGACTGGATTCAGTATGAGTAAGTTCTATGCTAGAAATCAGAGGTTGTTGAGAAACCTGGAGTTAATAGTCAAGTCAATTTTCCGTCTGAAAGTATTTGAGAAGTCTTATCTAGGTAAGTATTATTTGGAGTTTCCGATCTTATCCTGTTAGCATCTTGGAATTAAGTCAGACCTAGAAGTGAATGAAATTCCCCTTCTCAATCTAGAAAGAATATTTATTTACATATGATTTCATGCCTTCCTCTGTATTCTGGAAAAACAAAACTGAATGAAGGAAATATATTTTCAGTATTTAAGCAATTAAATATCTGAAATGTTGAAAATTCATTGAAATCAACCCATTTTAATCTGTTAAAAATGGGGAATTCTTCAACCAGCACTAATAATTTTAGGGGGGACTGTTTATTGTATTACACATACAGTTATGATTTCTAGAAATGAAAGCTGGATGCTTAATAAGATGATCAATTAATGTTTATTAAATAGCTTTAGTTATGAATAAGACAAAGATAACATTTTCTGACTTCACATGACTTCTAGCGTTTGCCCTTCTTCCGTAGCCAGTCAACAGCGTCAGGTTGAGCCTGATGTAAAGTTTTGAGACCTTTGAATCTGGAGAGGTGGCAGTCGTTGACTATGTGGGTCATAGTCTGTCTGACAATCACTTATCTTAAATATGGTGTGACTCATCACACTAATTGGAAATCGATAGTGAGGGAATTGAGAAGCTGATGGGTACTGATACCTTCCAAGTAGTTTAATTTAAGTAATTATAAGTTTGCTGCCATTATGACTTTCATCATATCTTGATGTAAATCACAGAGCCTTGAACATTACAGATGTTTAGCAAATGTTTATGAAATGAATACATGAAAATGTGAAGCCTTCTCTCTAGTAGTTAAGAATTAGCTGCAGAAGAAAACATATAAAATTATCCTAATGATATTGTTATAATAATGATGATGGCCACTTACTGGTTATGTCTCTTGTGGTTGAAACTAGAGTAATACTTTGCATCGTGTAAACTCATGTAAACAATTACACTAGAGAATAATTATAAACTAGTAGCTATTCATATAATACATACCATATGCACTGTTTTTTCCTTTTTTCTTTGGTTGGGGTAAATAAGGATGATGAGAATAATGTGTGAGACTCTCCTAGGCAAGGGATATTTCCTCAGCATAGACCTAGAGATTTAAGAGTGGATAGTTTGTTCAGTCTTCTAGGTAGCCATTCATTTTATTTCAATGATCAAATCATTTGTAAAAGATGTTTGGAATTCACTTCTACCCTGGCTCTTCTGACCTTCATGTGGCATAAGTCATTACTTTCCACTGAAAGGTGAATGTTTAATGCTAGACTAAACCTGACTTTCCTTAGTGTATGTTGCTATACATATGCTCTTGACTTCATTATGGCTTGGAGGGAAAAGGTCATGATTCTTTCTTTTGTCATGCCAGAGAAAGTATGTGTGAGAATCAATGAGGTTCTCAGAGAAAGGAGGAATTATACTGACTTCCCTCTTTAAAAACTTACAGAATATTCCTTCATGCTCTTGAAGGCTCAGCCTCCAGCACATTGGTGAAAATCTGTTATTCTCTCTTCACCACCGACTTTATATTAGAATAATGCAAAGAAAAAAAAACATCTGAGCTTTGCTGCTTAACAAAGCCACTTTTCGTTTCCCTGTTTTAAAAATATGGCAAAAGTGATTTAAGCAAATTATTAGTCACATTAATATAAGGATATGACAAATTATAGTTGAAAGTGAGAAACCCCTCTCAGAGAGCTCTAATAAAATTGTCAGCACTCTCTTTAAGAGGCCCAGCTGGAGGTAGCTATAGTCTGTATGATCACTAGTTTCAGATTGTCTTTTTTCTACTTTAGTAAAGCACTAACATCAGTCATAGGTGGTAAGTGGTAGCCAATTAAGCTTCCACTTCAAGATTAATGACATTCTATGTTCTGACAGTGTCATCCACTTGGCCTGTGTGTTAACTATTAGACCACTGTTAGCTTCTTTTTCTCCCAAAGGAGCACATTAAATTTGGCAGCCAAAGCTGACAGTGAGCCTATCCATCTCTCTTCTCCTTTTCTAATGAGCTGTCAATCCTGAAATCCATAGAATCACCTAGTTCTCATCCTAGAGACCACATCCACAGGAAGTGCCTTTTACTTGTTTCTGCCTCTGGTTTCCAAACGTGCATAAAGGTGTCCATGTGAAATCCAGTGGAGGTGTCAAAGGAACAGTGGATCTCCCTTAGGTACATAAGTCCCTTGTTTGAGATAGCGAGACAAAGTAAAAATACACCATTTCATTTGCTGCTGTATCTCTTATCACATGAAGTCATCTTGATCACTGAGATTTAGAGCTTTGACATAATTCATACTTTGCATTATAAGTAGTCTTTATATTTATCTCAAAGTGTATCCTCTTTATATTTATCTCAAAGGGTATCCTACCCCTCTATTTTTCTCAATATTTTTTATTAAGGCTGTTAACATATATGTCTCAATTGAAGTCATGTCTTCCTATATCAGTGCAAGTTTGAATGACACCAATATTTTTCTAATTATTAACATTCTCCAGACAACCTCTCTGTACCCATGTCTATTCTACTTTTATTCTGTAGCTCCAATTAAAAAAATAACCTCCCCCCACAGAGTCCTTTCCTTTGGTGGAATACACTAATCCCAGGACAAGTTCTACTCTGTTCTTCTCAACTCCATAAGTGAGATTATCCCATCTTCGTCTTTCTCTTTCTGGCTTATCTCACTTAACATGATCCCTTTAAGCTCCATCCAAGATGAGGTAAAGAGGGTGAATTCCTCATTCTTAATAGCTGAGTAATATTCCATTATGTATGTATACAAGTTTCTCAGCCACTCATCTGTTATTGGATACCTGGGTTGCTTCAAGGCTTTGGCTATTACAAATTGTGCTGCTATGAACAGAACTTTTCGATGTTTATGTTTGATTCCTTAGGATATATCTTCAGGAAAGGAATTGTTGGGTCATAGGATAAATTGACTTTTAGCCTTCTGAGAGTTCTCCAGACTGCTTTCCTCAGAGGTTGTACTAATTTACATTTCCACCAGTAGTTCAGGAGAGTTCCTTTACCATACATCCTCTCTACCATTTGTTGTTATTGTCCTTTCTGATGCATGATACTCTCATTGGAGTAAAGTGTTATCTTATTGTTGTCTTTATTTGCATTTCTCTGACAATTAGTTTTTCATTTATCCATTGACCTTTTGGATCTCTTTTTTTGATGACTATTCTTTTCATATCATTTTCTCACTTATAGGTGGTAGCTTTTGTTTGTTTTCTTCTGCTGAGGATACAATCCAATAATAAAGAAGAACAAAACAAAAATAAACCAATGGAACTACATCAAATTGAAAAGCTTCTGTACAGCAAAAGAAACCACCACCCAAACAAAGAGACTTCTTAAAGAATGCTAGGAATTCTTTATATGCCATACATCAGACAAAAGGCTACTAACCAAAACATATAGAGAGCTCACCAAACTCAGCAGATTAATTTTTATGTTGAACTGTCTGAGAACTTAAGCATTTTGTATTTTTACTACATTCAATCTCATGTAATTAAGGAAATAGAGCATGATTTCAGAAGTATAAGTCCCATTTTTGACTTTACTGATCTATTCAGATATTTTTTTACTTCTTTCTTTACCCACATATTTTCATTTGATGAAAATATAGAATGATCTCACCCATATGGGGGTAGATAAAGGGACAAAGCAGAGAAAATAAGCAAAATCAAATGAAAACAGACCTTTGTAATTGTACTACAGAACTGAGGCTCCCAAGGGGGGTTGAATAAGAACATAGTGACAGGATGAAGGTGGTCCATTTAATTATTTATTTATTTATTTATGCAGGCCACTCTAGGTCCACCCGTCTCCCTGACCATTGGGATACAGAGGTCAAAGCGGCCCCTGGGGGTCCAGGGGTAGCTCAGCATGTCTAGGGCGAAGTGCACAGAGATACAGGACAGTCAGCTATGGGAGAGCCTCAGTGGGGTAACTCATTTATTGAAAGAGAAAGCAAGTACATATACCCATTACCCAGGTAGAAGGTCAAGGTCATCATTAACCCAAGCACAGAGCAACACAATGCATGTTGACCTACAATCTATTTGATCACAAATGAAGAATAACCATACAAGGTTTGATCACAAGCTTCACAATGCATATTTCCCGCGGGGTAAATTACAGGCACCTCAGAGCAAGAGGGAGGAGAAGGGGGCAGTTGAGCAAGAATGTTTGTGGTGGCTTTCAAGTTAGGCCAAACACAATGTACAGTAATTCATGGCCTTTGTTTTAAGGGGAGAGGAGAGGCATGTGTAGAATGGTAGCCTCCATTCCAGAGAAGCCATCCATCATTAGTTCAGGAGGTCAGGGGAACCTGCCGTCCTCTGAACCTGAAGGGAGATTTGGGGGTCAACCTGCTTGCACCTCATGGAAACAACGGCCTGGACTTCCCAGGACAGTAGGCTCCATTCTCCAACATATTTATTTATTGCATCAGAACACTGTTTGGCTCTGTCTTGTCATGGTGCTGGGGATTGAACCTGGGACTTTGCAGCCTCAGGGCTGAAAAATCTTTTTGCATAACCATTATGCTATTTTCCTAGCCCAGTCTATTAGATTTTGGGGGAGGGGCATTTGTTCTTTGATGGTGGGTACCATATACTAAGTAGCCCATTTTGAAGAGATGTGAAAGCATACTTCTAGAGTATTATAACCTTATATACTAATGTTATCTTAAAAACAAAATTAAGAAAGTATATATAGTTTACCCACTGTCAGATAGTTTTTATTATTCCTGAAAAGTAGTTTGCAATTGTCTTTATTGTTCATAGACATTTCATTCATATTCTAAGAATGATCTCAAAGAATAAGCTTTCCTCTTTTACTAAAAAAAAAAATTGTACAAGTGTTACATTATGCTCCATAACTCATTTCTGTTCACCTAGAAATAATATTTTTAGGTGTACAGCTATGAATCAGTTTCTAGAATATTCACCATGTTTATTTTTGCAGGCTTCTGAGGATTATGGTATAATCCCTTGAATTATTTCTTATAGAATGCAGTTTTCAGTTTGCAAAACTGGTCTTAACATTGTTTCCTTCTTTGTTAAAATTTTATCAGGGAGTTAATGATTTATGTATAGTACAGTTATTGACACACGGGTAAAATCTCTCATCTCACCCCAACAGAATATGCTTACCCCCAATTTAGGCCCTTTCACACCATAATGCACCAAGCCCCCAAAGTTTCCCTTTACCCCCCCCCCCCAACAAAGCCCCTTTCTGTGTTCTATCCTGAGACTCCTTTGCTTTGGAGCAATACACCAAACCCAGTCCAGGTTTCACTTTGTATTTTTGCTTATTTCACTTATCATGATTCTTTCAAGCTCCACCCAAGATAAGATAACCAAGTTGAGGCATTCAAGATAACGCAGTGACTTCATCATACTTAATTGCTGAGTAGTTTTCCATTGTGTGTATAAAGCATACCTTAAAATAATTTTATCTTAATGAAAGAGAGAGAGAGAGAGAGACCAAGACCAGAGTGCTGCTTAGCTCTGGCTTATGGTGGTGCTGGTGAGTGCACATGGGACCTCAGAACCTCAGGCATGAAAGTCTTTTGCATAACCATAAGGCTGTCTCCCCAGACCACCACACCTTTCTTAACCACTCATCATTGGACACCTGGGTTGCTTTCAAGTTTGGGCTATTACTAATTGTGTTTCTATAAATACAGACGTACATAGATTTCTGTGGGTAGGTGTGCTTGCTTGTTTCTTAGGATATATCTCCCACAGAGGAACTGCTGGGTCATAGGGTAGTTGCATTTCTAGCCTTTTCAGTATTCTCTAGATTGTTCTCCACAGGGTTGGACAAATATGCATTCCTACCAGTAGTGTAGAAGCATTCCTATATGCATACAGCCTCTTCAACATTTGTTATTGCCCTTTCTAATGTATATTACTCTTACAGGAGTTCACTGGCATATTGTTGTGATCTTTATTTGAATGTGTCTGATAATCAGTGACTTTGAGCATTTCTTCCTATGCCTGTTGGCTCTTTGGATCTCCTCTTTGGTGAATATTCTGTCCATATTCTCTTCATTTTTGGACAGGGTCATTTTTTTTTCTTGCTGAGTTTGGAGAGCTCTTTATATATTTTGGTTATTAACATTTTGTCTGAAAAGCTACAAAAAGTATATGGAATCATAAAGTACTTTCAGTCGTCCAAGCAATATTGAAAAAATGAAAAAGACTGGAGGCATCATGCTTCCAGATCTCAATCTATTATTTTCCCATTGGTATCAAAACTGCCTTGCACTGGAGTACAAATAGGTACACTGAGCAGCAGGGGAGTAGAGTTGAGAGCCCAAGAATAAGCCCTCATACCTAAGGACATGTAATTTTGACAAAGGGAGTCAGTCCAAAATGTTAATTGAAGAAAGGAGATTCTCTTCTATAAATATTGTTGGGAAAATTGGATTGAAACGTGTAAAAGAATGAAACTGCATCATTACATTTCACTACACACAAAAGAAAGCTCCAAATAAATAAAGATTTGGATGTTAGACTAGAAACCACCAGATATTCAGTGGAAAACATTGGCAAAACTCTCTCTGTCCTAAGTTTTAAAGATGTCTTTTGATATCTCAAGTCCAATTGCAAGGAAAATGAATCCAAAAGTTAACCAATGAGACTACTTCAAAATGAAAAGTTTCTGTGTGGCAAAAGGAACCACAACCCAAGGACTATGCAGTGGGAGAAAATCTTCACATGCCATACATCAGACATTGTTTTCTCCTGCTCTTTTTTCTCCCTGCTTACTCAAACCAAGTTACTCTTACCTCCATCCCATTTCATTTTTTAAAAAAATTTATTCATGATTTAATACTGATTTACAAAATTACATTTCAACAGAGGTATAGTTACACACCCTTTCCACCACCAGAGTTCTGAATCTCCAATTCCTCTGTCATAAGCTCCAGCAGTTTTCCTAAGGTTACAGATATGAGTTAACTAGTATTTCTAGTATTTCTAGTATTTCTATGACTATCTGTCTATACTTGTATATAATTACTCTTTATTATTTATTTTATTTTTTAAGTTACCATCTTCTTTTCCTTTCCAAACTACACATAATCCTATTACTACATCCAAATATCCCTTTCTTTTTCCTCATCTCTCTCCAGGTTCTGATGGAGTTGGAGTTCAGAGCCTTCTTATATCTTTCTTCTTCTTTTTTTTTTTCTTCCTCCAGGGATATTGCTGGGCTCGGTGCCTGCATTATGAATCCACTGCTCCTGGAGGCCATTTTTTCCTCCTTTTTGTTGCCCTTGTTGTTGTAACCTCGTTGTGGTTATTATTGCCATTGTTGATGTTGTTCATTGTTGGATAGAACAGAGAGAAATGGAGAAAGGAGAGGAAGACAGAGAGGGGGAAAGAAAATAGACACCTGCAGACCTGCTTCACCGTCTGTGAAGCGACTCCCCTGCAGGTGGGGAGCTGGGGGCTCGAACTGGGATCCTTACACCACATGCGCTTAACCCATTTTGCCACCGCCCGACCCCCTATCCTCTTCCTTTGATCACTTATTCCTCACTGGGAATATGGATCAAAATTATTTTGGGTGTGCAGAAGGTAGGGGTTCCAGCTTCTTTAACTGCTTCTCTGCTGGACATGATGTTGGCAGGTTGATCCATACCATCAGCCTGTTTCTATCTTTCCTTAGTGGGGTAGAGCTCTGGAGAGGTGAGACTCCAGGACACATTGGTGAGGTTGTTTGCCCACAGAAGTCAGGATGGAATCATGGTAGCATCTGCAACTTGGTGGCTGAAAGGCAGCAAGATATAAACCAGGACAAAATGGTTAATGGATAGGAACCAAAAAGTAGGAACAGAGCAGACAAGAATAGTGATCTTAGGGTGGAAGGAAGTTAGGAAGTTCATTTTAGGCATGATTTTAGGGGGGGGCATGACTACAGCAGTTTTGCTTGAATTTGATAGCTAACATGAAGTTGGACAAAAATATTGTCTGAGAAAATTGTGTCAGAGTAGAGAAAAGGGCTGTAAAGTTGGATTAAGGCAGAGAGTATCTCCCATTCTTGACAAAAAACCAACTATGAATGAAACTATTCATCTCCATCCCCCTGACCCAAGGCCCATATTTATTAATATTTAGCACAGAATCCTGTGTACCCTCTGAGTCCCTATTGGTCAGAGCTCTAAGCTGGGGACATTGCAGGCTGCACTCATTTCAGGAACAGTCTTCCTCCAATGTCAGGGCAGGATACTCAAATGTCCCTTGGAGACAGGGACAGTCCTTACCATCATGGCTTTATGGTGATGGTAAGGTCCTCGGAAGGCCCCACAAGAGGACTTAGGATGATGTTTCTGATGGAAGTGACCAGTGACAGTGGGAAGGATTCACTGAAGATCTAGTCTATCATATTTGTGTTGGGAGTCCAGGGATTCCCTGAGTAGGGCTCCCAATGATGAGGTGTTGTGATATTGACCAAAAAGGCCATTATTAAGTGAGCCAGTCTCTTGCTCTTATTCAACTCTTGGATTCCTCTTTATCTGATGACCTTAGACTTTCTCCCAGTTGTTTAAGCGTTGACTGTCACTTGCTGAACCCAACTTGAATAAGGTTTTTTGGGATCTATTATCTTTTGGCCTTTCTGTTAGATTGCCAAGCTAATTTGGTCTAAGTCTAATGGATTAGAGAATTTATGATGCCTTCTTTAGGCACTTCAGCTAGGATCCCAGATTTATTCTTCTAGCGTTTGCCCTTCTTGTAGCCAGTCAACAGCGTCAGGTTGAGCCTGATGTAAGGTTTCAAGACCTCCTTTGAATCTGGAGAGGTGGCAGTCGTTGACTATGTGGGTCATAGTCTGTCTGTAGCTGCAGAGGCAGTTCGGGTCGTCTCTGGCTCACCAGCGATGGAACATAGTGGCGCACCGGCCATGGCCTGTTCGATAGAGATTGAGGAGGACCCAATCATAGCGTGCTAGGTCAAAGCCGGGTTGACGCTTACAGGGGTCTGTGATGAGGTGTTTGTTTATTAGGTTTATTAGTATTGTCTAATCACCAAGGACAACTGAGCACTTTTACTTTGAGTTATATAATTGCCCCTTGCTTATGGATACATGAACATCTGTACCCAGTACCCTAAACTCTAGCCTGTATCTAGTATATGTAACTTTGTTAGATGATGTGCCATCTAACATTCTTTCCCATTTCTTTTCTAGAAGCTTCCTAGAATTTTTCAGACTTTACACTTTCCCACTTCCCTTTTAGCTCATAAATACTAAATGCTACAACATCAATGTATTGGCCATTTGACTTCAGAATTAGAATGAATCCAATTATTTACCATTTTGTAACATTAAAAGTTTTGGTCACATTTTACTAGTTAGAATATATATATTCCTTAAATGTGGAATAATGAGTAGCTATATCACAAGTAGTTAGTTGTTTAATCCATTTTTAATAACTAAACGCTTGATTTTAAAAGGCGTCTTAATTATTATCCAGAGAAGGAAAAGAAAAGGTGACAAATGTTGATATTATTTTGAGAATTGACTTGTCCCTTAAAAATAAATAAGTTTTCCTTGGTTATTGTGGGTAGAAAACTATTCAGAGTGACCTTTTGTCAGAAGAGTGACAAAGTGTCTTTAATATGTGTTTTTCTCATTAATTTTATTTCTTTTTCATGTGTTGAAATCCCTGCTGATGACAGCCACTTAAATAAATCATTGGATTTAGGGGCAAAGTTTAGTACAAGGATAATATAATTAATTCTCACTCTAGATCCTAACAGTTATTTTTCCTGAATTCTTATTGTGTGTATGACCTTTTCATACCACTTAACAGTTAGCTACATGCTAATAATTTTTGTACAGAATGAGTCCAACGCAGAAGGGCAGAACTTGCTCTTGCAAAAACCAAAAACATGTGCACACCACCATGCTGGAGTGGCTGATTGTTGAACTTAGACACAACTGAGAAATATATGTTTACCCAGAGAGAAATGCACCAGAAGGCTAATTTCTTATTTTATATTCAATTTGCATTTCATAATAATACTATGACCTTGTGTGTGTATATAAACATTTACCTTTTTGAAATGCTTTCAAATTATAATCTTACTTTATCCACTCTGGTATTTTATCCTACTGAATTGTAACCTTTTATGATAATATTGCCTCTGCTTGATTTTCTAAACTATACATGGCACTTACAATACTGTGTTATTCTTTGACCAGAGCAGTTGAAAGAATCTTTTTTATAGAAGACTTTTGCTTTCTAAAAATCAAACACCATTTCCTTCAATATTATAGTATAGAAGGTTTCTGTAGGCTTTTAAATATTTAAGTGCTGGGTAAAATCTTTTAGCATGTCCATTGATGAGATACAACCCATACTGTTTTTTTTTTTTTTTTTTTTTTTTTAAAGATTTTATTTATTTATGAGAAAGATAGGAGGAGAGAGAAAGAACCAGACATCACTCTGGCACATGTGCTGCCGGGGATCGAACTTGGGACCTCATGCTTGAGAGACCACTGCACCACCTCCCGGACCACCAACCCATACTGTTTATCTGTCATCATTACAGGAAATCATTCAACTTGTACTGATAACACAAATTTGCAGCCTGAGGAAACATTATCTATCTATATCTATCTATCTATCTATCTGTCTAATTTATCTATCTACCTGTCTATCATCATTGAATTATTTTTAATCATCATGTATTCACCTACGTATCTCTCATGTTCTATGACTCCCAAGGCCAAAAAGTGGAATAGCTATCATCCTTGACTGTCAAATGTCACATCCAACTCATTCTCCCCCCCCACCATTCAAATATCTTAGCTTGTTTAAAGTATATATTATTCATCACCAAAACTTCTGTCAATCTCTTGATAATTCTAGTAAGTCACTGACATGTTTTGCTCTTAGGTGATTATTACCTTCCTGTCTTCTGCTATTATGATATTTATACATGGATAATTCAACATTCACAGGGATGACCCATCCAACTTTTCAATTATATATTTTCTCTGTTCAAAAGTATCTTGATCAACCACTATTATGCTCATGTGTAGCCTATCCTTGACACATAGTAGTAACATCAGCTTCTATTCTTCTATTTTATTTTCTCTATCTAAAACACCCCAAACCTAAAATATTTTAATCTATTCATACTGTCATATCCATTTTTGCTCTCCACCCTTCTCTTATGTATCCTTCCTTCACATCTACCACAATGTCCACAGCTCGATGAGTAACTTCTATAATAATCTCAACTACTTTGTCTCTTTCTTCCTTAGCTATCAGAATTGCAAGTTTGGCTGCATCAGATTATTTTCCTTTTGGGTCTGGGTGGTGGTGCCCCTGGTTGAGCACACATGTTACAATGCGCAAGGACCTGGGTTCGAGTCCCTGGTTCCCACCTGCAGGGGGAAAGCTTTGCAAGTAGTGAAGCAGCACTGCAGGTGTCTCTCTGTCTCTTTCCCTGTTTGTTCACCCCCTTTTCTACTTGACATCTGGCTATCTGCATCCAATAAATAATAATAAACATTTGATTAAAAATAGATTATTTTCCTTCCTTGTTGGTAACCTGGATAAGCTGGTAATTTGCACAAATGATTATACAATACCCCATGGTCTCTGAAATATTTTTCATATTTCTTATTTTGAAAATCATGTGCTATATTTTTCTATATGAATGCAAGTTATCGTATATAATAAAACTATATTTTATATGAATATGTATATATATTTGAATACTCATGACAATGTCTCTTTCTAGCATTCTATCATTACTCTTTGGATCTTTTCCATCTCTGTAAATCATTTAATCTGTCATAAGACCCTAAAACCCAGTAGTCATGCTTGATTATCCATTTTTCTTGTCTTTCATATCCAAACAATCGAGTTCTGTCATCTCTGCTTAAAATATGAATTACTCTCCACTTCCACCTCTATCATCTTACTCCAAGACATGAGTATTCATTGCCTAGAATGTTGGAGAAGTCTCCAAACTAGCGAATATCTTTCCTGTGTTATGCTTTTATATTCTCCACTCACTCTGCATAGTGATTTCTTAAAAAAATAAGTCACCTCATGTCATATCCTTTCTTCATTTATTTATTTTTTTTAATTTTGTCTTGTCTTTATTTATTTATTGGATAGAGACAGCCAGAAATTGAGAGGGGAGAGGGAGATGAAAAGGGAGAGAGAAAGACACCTACCGCCCTGCTTCTCCACTCATGAAGCTTTCCTCCTGCAGGTGGGGACCAGGGCCTCGAACCCTATTACTTACTGTATCGTGTGCTCAGCCAGGCATGCCATCACCTGACCCCTCTTCAACTATTAGTAATTCATTATGATTGCTGATTTTAAGAACTTATACCTTACTCTGCTCTTGGGTCACAAAAAATTTCACCTTACTGTAGTACAGTTGTGATATGGACTATATTTGCTCAGAAGACAACTGATACACAAAGGTTACACAGGAAGCTACTATTAAATAATCTGACCCAGCTGATGTATCCCTCCAATAAAGGGTGAGATCCTGCCAACTCTGAAGTAATATAGGTATTCACAAATAATTCTAGTTTTCTTGCTAAAGTTGATTTTCTCTTGAGTTAGATGGTTTCTGGCTGTCTTGCACAAATGTTATTTTGAACACCTATTGGTGGTATACACTGTATTATTTTGGGTTTGTTTGTTCTTTTTAACAGGGATATAAGCAGGTGTTACCATAAAACTGATGGTTTTGGAATATTATCTCTCTCTCTCTGTCTCTCTCTCTCTCTCTGTGTGTGTGTGTGTGTGTGTGTGTGTGTGTCTGAGATAGTTAAGAGAATTTTCTTAAATCTCCTACAAAGAAACCACCAAAAACTTGATACAATGATACATTGATACAAGTCCTCCTTAACTATTTGGATTCTCTTAGAATTCTAAGCTCTCACTCATTAGAACCTAACCCTTAGTAAAGTATATTTTCATTTGGTACTAGTTATACTTTTTTGCTCACAATAGAAGAATATTGCACTCCACACACACTTTTTTACACCTGAGCTTTTAACCTTTCAATTTCAGCTCTTTAAAGATTTAAGAGAGAAGCATAAATATTGGGTTATTGGAACTGTTTTTTTGCATAGTAAATATGTCATGACTTTTCTGACAATAATATATTTCCTACATTGAAAGCCTAACAAAGGAAACATGATTAAAACCCACATGGCATGCCAAGAGCAAATAGGTTGTGTGATGACAATATGCTTGATTTTCACCTTGTTTTATAAGGAAGAAAATATTTGATATGTTTGGAACGATCGGAGGATTACTGCCTGAGTGTCTGATTGATAGTACTTGAGAGGGAGGCAAATATGTCCAAAGTGCAGATATGGAAAGAAGAATGATTAAAACTAAAGGTCAGGTTGAACATCTGAAAGACTGTGAGAAGTCTAAATTTTACCATGCTAATTTCCTTCCCCATAACAAAAACCACTGCTTTTCTGATATACTTTCAGGGTTTTACCCCATTATATAAATTGCCTCTCAGTTCTGCATTTACCCTTCTTTTATTGAAAAGGCATATTAAAAAAGTAAATGAAAAATATGATTAATGACGGTGATGACTTCAGACTTGAAACTGGAAAAGCATATTAGAAGACAAGCATTTTATTAGTAAATAATTGAAAGGATTATATATTACGTTGTGTTAATATGCTTTTCAAATGAATTTGAAAATAGGCTTATTTTTATGTGAGAGAAAGATGAGAGATCAGAACGAGTTGCACCAGTCATTGCTGTTGGGGATGAACCTAGAGTCTTGTGCATGCAAGTTCTGTGCTCTACTTCTGTGTTATCTCTTTGGTCAGTAAACAGACAAACACGGGGAAAAAAATCACAGACTTTTTATTTTATTAATATTAAATAGCTTTCAGCCTCACTTCACATTTCAGAGTGACATTTGTGAAGCCTTTTTTTTTTTTTTTTCTTTTCCCTCCAGATTCCAGATAGAATATGAGAGAGGCAGGAGGACGTGGGGGAGGAGAGAGTGAAGACCCCATAGCACTGCTCCACCATTCAGGAAACTTCTCTTTTGCGTGCTTCACTCATTTGGTGACTAGAGGCTTGAACCAGAGACTTTAGGAATGGTAGCATATGTGCTTTACTGGATAAGCCATCTCCTGATCCTTCATTTTTGAGTTTTCATACTAAAACTACAAAGTATTATTTTTCCTTTACATGAGGCTAGATAGATGCAATGCAAGTTTGTCTTTATTATACTTTGTAGAATCACTGAGCATTGTCATTTCATATTTATGTTTATTGACATGTTGAAGTTTTGTCCTGGTCTGTTCTCATCTTTCATCTTAATCTTATTCTCCAGCAATACTGCGGTAGTGGAATACGTCCATAATGCTGTTTGGTACCACACTATTTTTCCTAATGTTCTTCCTCTACTTGAAGGGTAAGTGATTTGGTTAATTATTGCTTCTCCTTTGAAATTTGACTCAGGTCTCAACAATAGCAGAACCCTTTCCTTAACTTCTGCAGTGAAGTTTAAGGCCTCTGTGTTTTCATAGAAACCTATTTATCATTTTGTCACAGTTGTTTCTTGACATTATCTGTATTTTTGTACATCATTGCTAAAACATAAAGTGTAAAGCTAGGAGCCATGTCAGATGGAATATTGAGCACTGCATTCTTTGTACTTAGCTTAAATGCCTGATGGACAGTAGGGACTTGAATTGAACTGATATGAGTAGGGGTTTAGAATTGGAGACATTAAATGAAAGGCTAGATAGCTAGCCACAGGAAGTTAGCAATTTCAGATTCAGCAATTCAGGCTAAATGTATTGAAAAGTCGCTTTGATTTTGTATCTGCACTAGGAACTTAAAAAATAGTGCTCTACTCATACTTAATTTTCTTATTTGAATTTATTATTTTGAGAGGCAGAGGTTACTAACATTTTTAATGGCTTCATAAACAACGGGTGGTCAGGAGATGATAAATGATTTTCTCTGTATCAAAACTGGCAAAACATAGAGTGGGCTTTGAAACTAAAAACCATCTATATCTGCGTCATGTTGAAAATATCAAGGAAATAACTGATATAAACGATTATTTGATGGAATCATTTGCTGATTTCTTACTAGGACATCTAGATTTTGTGTGTGTGTGTGTGTGTGTGTGTGTGTGTGTGTGTGTGTGTGTGTGTGTGTGTTTTAAGCCTATACATAATGCAAGGGAACCCAGAGTTTTTTCAATTCCCTGCCACTCATTCGACCTACTGGAATCGTACATCCCATGGAGAGAGCCAATATAGCACACAGACTGTTACATTAGATGAGATGCCACTCAAAGCCGGGCTGGCAAATACTCCTGCCAGAGGAAATTTTAGTATAGAAGTGCTGCTGTAGGCGATCGAGCTACCTATTTGTAAGAGCTATCCGAAGTCATTTTTCTTTTCATTCTGTATCACCATAGATGACTAATCCTTTAGTTCCTGTTTTGTTTTTTTAGTAATTCTTTTTAAAGTGGCATGCTCATACAATGGCTGCCCAAAATGTTCTTAGCCAACCTCCTGAGCTACTCAGCTGTGATTGTGTCTTGCTGATGTCAAGACAAGAGGGTGAACCAAGTGAAACTGACCCGCTGACCTGTCAATTAAGTATCCCAGGGCTTATTTTAAACAGACCATTCATAAGCCTCTAGCAAAACATTGCATGAACCACAATTGTTTCCTCAAATTGGGTGCACCAAGCTGAATGTAGGTCCTTTTAAATGCCCAGTATTTCTCCTTTTTTTTCTGGGTAGAATTTATTACTTTCAAAATTATTGTGGCGGTATTAGATTAAATCTTAAATATATATTTTCATTATCTACAGCACAAGTAAAATCACATGGCATTATTTCATGTTTTAGGTGTGCATCATTAAAAAACAACATGTAAATATACTGCATTGAGTCCACCACTAGAAGTTCAATTCTACCCCTTTTTCATTCAGTTCTCCCCTTTTCCTCCATTTATTCCTCTCTCTTCTCCTTTCTCTCCTGGGAACTGCTAATTGGATCTAGTACAATGCAGTGGGCATTATTAGCTCTGGGGAAGGGCTTGGAATTCTGCACTCTTCTTTTTTCTTCTTTTCTTTTCTCTCTTTTTTAACATATTTATTTATTTATTTTCCCTTTGTTGCCCTTTTTATTGTTGTAGTTATTATTGTTGCTGTTATTGATGTCATCGTTGTTAGATAAGACGGAGAGAAATGGAGAGAGGAGGGGAAGACAGAGGGGGAGAGAAAGATAGACACCTGCAGACCTGCTGCACCAGCTGTGAAGCGACTCCACTGCAGATGGGGAGCCTGAGGCTCAAACCGTGATCCTTCCGCTGGTCCTTGATCTTGGCGCCACGTGCTCTTAACCTGCTGTGCTACTGCCCGACTCCTACTCTTTTTCTTTCTTTCTTTCTTTCTTTCTTTCTTCTTTTTTTAGATCTACTCTTTCTACATCTTACAGAAAATCACATTACAGTATTAACTACAGTCACCGTATGTGACTCTCTATTTCTTTTTTTTTCCTTTTTTTAATTTACTTTTTATTTAAAAAAGGATAAATTAAAAAAAACATAGGGTAGAAGGGTACAACTCCACACAATTCCCAACACCCAATCTCCATATCCCATCCCCTCCCCTGATAGCTTTCCCATTCTCTATCCCTCTGGGAGCATGGACCCAGGGTCCTGTGTTGCAGAAGGTGGAAGATCTGGCTTCTGTAATTGCATCCCTGCTGAACATGGACATGACTGGTCAATCGATACTCCCAGTCTGCCTCTCTCCCTAGTAGGGTGGGTCTCTGGGGAAGCATAGCTCCAGGACACATTGGTGGGGTCTTCAGTCCAGGGAAGCCAGGCCGGCATCCTGATGGCATCTAGAAACTGGTGGCTGAAAAGAGAGTTAACATACAAAGCCCAACAAATTGTTGAGCAATCATGAACCCAAAGGTTGGAATAGTGGAGAGCAAGTGTTAGGGGGGTACTCACTGCAAACTCTAGTGTACTTCTACTTTCAGGTATATATTTTGCACTAGTTTATGGATACGTGTGAACATATGCTCTCTCTCACAGAACCTGGTGTATATCTAGGTTTTGGGACTTTGTTAGGAAGTGATCCACCTGGGATGGAATTAGAGAGTGCTATGAAAGGAAAGGTCTCACCGGAGTAATGAAGCTGAAGGGTTGTCGTTCCACACGTAAAGTTTCTAGAAGTCTGAGCTGAAGCATGTTGAAGTGGCAATCTTTGCGTTGATTAGGTTGCGATTGGTTGATGCAATATTATTTGATATGGATTAGGAGAGGCATGTGGGAAAGTGGGCCCTATCCTAAGGTTCCAGGACTGGGAGAAATATAGGCTCTCTAGTGGAGATGTGAGGTTCTTGCTGTCTTAGGGTTCAAAAAGACAATGGATAGTTAATGTTATCATCACATTATTTGGTAATTGGGTTAACTTTGAAAAGTCTTTTTTTAGGGTTTGCTGTATAGTACCCAATATCTTTTATATAGTTGTGCCACTGGTTGCTTCTAATCTACTTGATCTAGGCTTTTGAGAGAGTCCGCATATCAAATACATAGCCTATATATTAAGAAGGCTAAGTCTGTGTTTTAAAAACTTCAAGACACACAATTAATTTTTCCCCTCATATTAATTAACTAGTGATTTATATGACTATAGTTTACTAGGAGTGTACATAAACACCATTCCCACCACCAAAAGACTGTTTCCCATCCCACTCACCCACCCTCACCCTCACCCTCATCCCCAACCCCTGCCTGCCCAGGAAGCCACATGTCCACCCTCCCCCTCACCACAGGATTTTTACTTTGGTGCCCTACTTTCAATTTAGTCAGATCCTGCTTTTAGTTTCCCTTTCTGATCTTCTTTCTCAACTCTTGTTGATGAGTGGGAACATTCCATACTCATCTTTATCTTTCTGATTTAGCTCCCTTACCATAATTCCTTCTAGCTCTGTCCAAGATGGGTCAGAGAAGGTGGGTTCATTTTTCTTGATAGCTGTATAGTATTCCATTGTGTATATATACCACAGCTTTCACAGCCACTTGTCTGTTGTTGGGCACCTGGGTTGCTTCCAGGTTTTAGCTATTATGAATTGTGCTGCTATGAACATAGGAGTACACACCTCTTTTTGGTTGGGTGTTATGGAGTCCTTGGGGTATAAACCCAGAAGAGGAATTACTGGATCATATGGAAGTTCTATGTCTAGCCTTGTGAGAGTTTTCCAGACTGCTCTCCATAGAGGCTGGCCAATTTACATTCCCACCAGCAATGGAAAAGGGTTCCTCTGTCCCCACAGCCTCTCCAGCATTTATTGCTGCTGTCCTTTTTGATGTATGCCATTCTTACAGGAGTGAGGTGGTATCTCAGTGTTGTCCTAATTTGCATTTCTCTGACAATCAGTGACCTAGAGTAGCTATAGTTCATATGTTTGTTAGCCTTTTGGATCTCCTCTGAGGTGAATGTTTTGTTCATATCCTCTGCCCATTTTTGGATGGGGTCATTTGCTTTTTTGTTGCGAAGTTTGCTGAGCTCTTTATATATTTTGGTGATTAGTTTCTTGTCTGATGTATGGCCTGTGAAGATCTCCCATTCTGTGAGGGGTCTCTGTTTGTTTAATAGTTTCTTTGGATGTGCAAAAGCTTTTCAACTTGATGTAGTCTCATTGGTTTGTTTCTGCTTTAGTCTTTCTTGCAATTGGGTTTATTTCATCAAAGATGTCCTTGAGGTGTAGGTGGGAAAGTGTTTTACCAATGTTTTCCTCTAAGTATTTGATCGTTTCTGGTCTAACATCCAGGTCTTTGATCCATTTGGAGTTGATTTTTGTTTCTGGTGAGATAAAGTGGTTCAATTTCATTCTTCTGCATGTTACAACCTAGTTTTCCCAGCACCATTTATTGAAGAGAGCCTCCTTCCATTAAATGATTTTGGGCCCCTTTATCGAAGATTAGATGTCCATAGGTGTGGGGATTTATTTCTGGGCTTTCAATTCTGTTCCACAGATCTGTATGCCTATTTTTTTTTTCAGTAGCAGGCTGTTTTAAGATGGCTTTATAATAAAGTTTGAGGTCTGGGAGTGTGATGCCTCCATTTATGTTTCTTTTCCTCAAGATGATTTTGGCAATTCTAGGTATTTTCAGGTTCCAGATAAATGATTGTAGTGTTCTATTCTCTTAAAGAATCTTGGGGGAACTTTGATGGGTATTGCATTAAATTTGTGTATGGCTCTGGGGAGAATATTCATTTTGGTGATATTTATATATTTATTCTGGTGATATTTATATAACCAATATTTGGCTTCATTGATCTTCTGTATGGTTCTCTTATTTTCGATGTTGTTTATTTCTGCTCTAATTTTAGTGATTTCTGTCCTTCTGGTTGCTTTAGGGTTCCTTTGTTCCTCTTCCTCTAAGTCCTTGAGGTGTGCATAAGGTCGTTGCTTTGAGCTTTTTTTGTTGGTTAATATGTGATTGTATGACTATAAGTTTCCCTCTCAATACTGCTTTAGCTGTGTCCCAAATATTTTGATAACTTGTGTCTTCATTTTCATTTGTTTCCAGGAACATTTGAATTTCCTGTTTGAGTGACTCTCTGAGCCAGTGGTTCTTAAGGAGTATGTGGTTTACTTTCCAAATTCTGTGACTTTTAATAATTTTCTGTTTGTTGTTAAATGTTAGTTTTACTCTGCTGTGGTCTGAGAAGATACTTGGGATGATTTCAATGTTCTTGAATTTATTGATGCTGTCTTTGTGGCCTAACATGTGGCCTATCCTTGAGTATGTGTTGTGTGGATTTGAAAAGAAGGTGTTTTCCAGGTTTTGGGGTTGAAGCACTCTGAAAATGTCCAAGAGGTCTAGTCTGTCCATCTCTTCATTTAATTCTCTTGTATCTTTGTTGATTCTCTGCTTTGTTGATCTGTCTAAGTGTGTGAGTGGGGTATTGAAGTCTCCCACTATTATTGTATTACTATTATTGATGTATTTTTGAAACTCTTTTCTGTAGGTGCTTGATGTATTTAGATGGTCCCTCATTGGGTGCATAGATGTTAATAATTGTTAAGTCTTCTTGGCTGATTGATCCTCTAGTAATTATGTAGTGTCCTTGCCTATCATTTATTACTTTACTTAATTTAAAATCTATTGTGTCTGAGCTGAGAATTGCTCTTCCTGCCTTTTTTTGTGGTCCATTAGCCTGTATGATAGTTTTCCATCCTTTCACTTTAAGTCTGTGTTTATCTTGTTGTATCAGATGGGATTCTTGTAAGCAGCATATGGTTGGGTTATGTTTTCTGATCCATCCCCCCACTCTGTGCCTTTTTATGGGTGAGTTTAAGCCATTGACATTTATTGATATTATGGATTTAATATATTGTAGTGTCATTGTTCAACCAATTTTTGTTCTGATATATCGCAAGTATTATAGTGATGTTCTTATTTATAAGAGGTCTTTTAGAACCTCTTTCAGGGCCGGTTTGGTGATGGTTGCCTCCTTTAACTGTTGTTTGTCTAAGAAGGTTTTGATCCCTCCATCTAGTTTGAATGAAAGTCTAGCAGGATATATTGTCCTTGGCTGAAACCCTTTTTCATTCAGGGCTCAATAGATATCTTGCCATTCTCTTCTTGTTTTTAGAATTTGAGTGGAGAAGTCTGCAGATAATTTTCTGGGTTTTCCCCTGTATGTGACTTTTTGTTTCTCTCTCTCTTGCAGCCTTTAGGATCCTTTCTTTATCCTTACTCCTTTTCATTGTAAGTGTGATGTGTCTTGGTGTCTTCAGGTCTGAGTTGATTCTGTTTGGAACTCTCTGGGCCTCTTGAATCTTGATGTCCTTTCTGTTATTCAGGTCTAGGAAGTCTTCTTTTATTATTTCCTCTAGAATGTTTGCTTCCCCTTCCTCTCTTTCTTCCTCTGGCAGGCCAATTTTACGAATGTTACTTCTTTTGAGATCATCCCATATGTCTCTGTTGTTGTTTTCAGTGTCTCTCAATCTCTTTTTGAGCTCATTCACCTCTTTCTTAGTTTTCTCTAACTCATCTTCTGTCTGACTAATTCTGTTTTCTGCTTCTGTTAGTCTGCTTTCCCTTGCCTCAGCTTCTTTCCTTAGTTCAGCTATTTCAGCTTTCAGTTCTCTAATTTCCTCAAGATAATCAGTATTTTCCTTGGGTGTCTCAACTGTTGTTTCCCTAATACTGCCATTCCTTTTCTCCAATGTTGTTTTCATGTCTGTGATTAATAAGTTTATTATTGCTTGCATACTTTTCTTATCTATGGTTACTTCTGGCTGATTTGTAGTTTCTTCTGGGCTCTTGTCTTCATTCATTGGAGTAGCAGTTTTATTTGTTTTTGATCTACCCATTTTTTTGATTTATGTGTTTCTTATTTTTTATGTTCTGTTGTTCCGCAATTGTTGTGTTTTGAGTACAAGCAACAGTGTACTAAATACTTTTATGAAAAATACAATCTCCAACCTCAGGAATTACAATAGCAACTGAAGCAAGGATTGAAGCAGTTTAATCACTACCAGTTAGCCGAACAATGTCTCCTGTCCGTGAAAAAATAGCAACCAAGTCCAAGTGAAGAAGAGAAAGGAAAGAAGGGATAGGAAGAATAGACAATTATGCAAATCTACTATCCACTATATATTCTAGGGGTAGCAAGAGGAGAAAGGGAAGTAGATCAGAGATACTCACATAGAGGGTCCACTCTGAGTCAGATTTCTTCCCAGAAATGATTCACAAATGAATATCAGTGAATTCAGAAAGACAAAGAAGGAAGAAATGGAAGACAAAATATAAAAAAAAGAGAAACAAGAGAGGGAAAAGAAAAAGTATAAGAAAAAGAGCTATAATAAAAGAACAGTGAAAGGCAATTTTTTTAATTGATTAATTTATTTTTTATTTTATTTTTTTAATTAGCTAGGAGGAGGGAGTAGCATAGAGTCTGCAGAGGATGTAGGAGTAATGA
This sequence comes from Erinaceus europaeus, assembly GCF_950295315.1. NCBI lineage: Eukaryota > Metazoa > Chordata > Mammalia > Eulipotyphla > Erinaceidae > Erinaceus > Erinaceus europaeus. The sequence continues at coordinate 48,340,898 of NC_080180.1, read as the reverse complement.
GACAATTTCCTTTCACAATGGATAAGATGCCCAGTCCCCTAGCAATGAAAGATACCCTAAGAGTTAATTCTTGTCAACCTAAAGGAGGGGGGGAAAGATATACACCTTTATATAATATTAATAATAAAATAGAGCAGGGTAAAAAACCTGTCCCAGATTGCCTCAAGCTTCCTGAGCAGATGCAACTGATTGTTAAGAAAGAACGAAAAAAAAAAAAAAAAAAAAAAACCTCAGGACTAGACAAGAATAGCAGGAATAGACAGTTGTGCAAATCTACTATCCACTGTATATTCTAGGGGTAGCTAAAGGAGAAAGGGAAGTAGAGCAGAGATACACACAGAGTCCACTCTGAGTCAGATTCAGGAAGCTGAAGGAGGAAGGAAGAAAGGATGACAAGAATGAGAAAAAGAAGAAAAAAAGAGAGAGAAAAGAAAAAGATAAGAAAAAGAACAGTGAAAGGAAAGTGTTATTTATTTATTTATTGTTGTTTAATTAGCTATGGGGGGAGGGAGATAATGAGTAGGGGAGGTAGGAAAAGTGAAACAAGTGATTTTAGCAGTGAATAAGATACCCAGTCCCCTAGCCATGGAAAATACACTAACAGTTAATTCTGGTCAACTTGAAGGTGAGGGGGAAAGGGGTACACATTTATCTTGTATTGATGATAAAATAGTACAGAGTAAAAAAATCTGTCCTGTCTTCAGCTTGGATGGCTCCAGATTGCCTCAGGCCCCCTGAGCAAAGGCAGCTGATTGGCTACTTAGAAAGAAAAAAGGCCAAAGGCTTCAAAAGGGAATAGAATTAGAATGAATGACACCCCCTGGTGGGACAGTAATCTTGGTAAAGAAAGAAGCTCAGCAGGGGAGCCTGCTAGGAGCAGATCTCTGGTCCCCAGGGACTGGTTATGGGGAGGGCCATGTGCTTTGGGAATAATAATTTAAAAGAAACCAATTTTTTTCCCTTTTTACTCTATTTTCTAACCCAAATTGAGTTATAGTCACCTCCTTGGTGTCACTTCTAGGACCCCTTATTGACTAGTCTACTAAAGGCAAAAAATCCTACCATTTCCAGTGTATGTGGTCAGAGCTCAAGCCTCTAGTAGCTTCTCATTCTGCCATCTTCTGGAATCCCGGACTCTTCATTTCTAATGAGCACTGGCCCCACACCATATTTTGAGTAGCAGCTGTGGGGACACTCAGCCATGAGTGTCCCCACAGTGGTAACATGGGATACTCATGTTACCACTATTCAAAATTATATTATTTACTCGCTGGCTGGCCTAGCTGGCCTTCCATCAGAAATTCATTAGCCATCTTTAGACAGATCAATCTCTGTGGTCACTCAACCTTGAGCACACTACACAGATACTCCCTCTGAGAAGCAACTCAATTGCCATTGGTTGCCTCAGAAGACCTGTCCTTGTGACTTGATTTAGAGCTCGGATCTGAAATCCCCACTTGTTTTCTTTGTGTCACTGTCTTCATACAAATAGCTTCTCTCTCTTGTCAGCAGGTGCTGAAATCAGGCCCTTTGGCTTACTGTCATCAGCTCTGAAGGACCTTCCTAAATAAAATGTGTGCACATGATAGATACTTCCCACAGACCATTCTTACAATAGCCCATTCAAAGTCACTATAACCTATCCAGATCGTTGAGAAAGTACAAAATGAGAACAGGATTAGTGCATGCAAACCTCCTCCTATTTATGGATACTCCTTTCTATAGTGAGTCTATGTAGTCAGCTTTATGAACTACCAAGAAAATTAAGTAAATTAGTGGATGTAAACATCTAGTTCCAGTACATGGTAAGAGGTTACAAAGGAGCTACTAGAATATTTTTGGCGTGCTTGTTAAGTTTTGTTACTGTTGCTTTAAGTTATGTCCAGTACTATATAATATAGGCATTTATAGGTTTCAGCTGGGCAGAAGAGTACTTTTGATTATAAACTACTAAACAATGGGAAGTTATATATCTAGACATGACCCTAAACCAAGGTTATTTACTAAGACCTCTAGTTTATTGCTATTATTTTTGACTAGTTTAGAGCTTGATTTCATCACTCTGAGTCATTTTTATTCAGATAGACTGAGAGGGAGAGATAACACAGCAGTCAAGCTTGCTTAGGTCCATAGCACCTCCGACATGATGCCTAGACTCCAACTGGCCAGTGTACATGGTAAGGCAGGTATCCTACCTGCTGAGCTCTCTCTCTGGTCACCTCTTTATATGCATTTCAAAGATTTATGTATTTTTACTAGAGAGAGAGAGAGAGAGAGAGAGAGAGAGAGAGAGAGAGAGGAAATCTTTCTGGTACATGTGATGCCAGAATTGAACTTGGAACTTCATGTTTGAGAATCCAACACCCATCAACTCTACAACCTCCAGAGCCCTAATCCCATTTTAATATTTGTTTTAATCAAAACACTATTTAGCTCTGGTTTATGTGGTTCGGGATAGGGATCTTTTTTTTTTTCTCTTCATGTCTAATGAGATAACTTTTCCTGTATTCTCAGGACTAAATTTCTGTCCATGGAGATGGGTGAAAGTTATCAGTATCTTTCTCAGTTTTATTGCTTAAGGACTTTGTGCTCTCTTGCCTTCACAGAGTATTATAAGTACCACTTGTCTGTGTAGACATGTTCTTGGACCTGAGGTCTGCCTTCTGACATTCTCAAATCCCAATGCTTCTGACACATTCAGTGTGGATTTCATTTCCCAGCAGATTTTCCCCCATCAGTTTGAGTTTCTGTCTTCTGGAAGGGAGCTATCCGAGGTTTTCCTGACACACTCAAGGGCTTAGGTACCTACAGCACATTCATGTCTTTTTGAAAATTCTGGGAAAGTCCATATAGTCTTTTAGTGGTTGTTGTTGTTGTTTTGAGGTATGGATACTCACAATTCTATTTGAAATAGTGAACTGCTTTTGTGAGGTAGTTTCTGAAATAAAGAAAATGAAATTTTGACAGGCATAGATAGCATAATGGTTATGCAAAGAGACTCTCATGTCTGAGGAGCCAGTTCCCAGGTTCAATCACCTGTACCATCATTAGCCACAGCAGAGCAGTGCAAAGAGAAAGATAATGAAGTTTGTGGGTATGTAAGATCATCAGAATTCCCTAAATCTTCTTGTCACTATTCTTGTAAAGCTGCTATGTATTTAAACTATTTTTCGTCACACTGTCAGTACTATGGAGATGCTTATGCTGTGTCAGTTATTATGAGAGGGCTTGGGAATTGGTCAACTAGGTAGAAACCACTTGAAAACCATTGAAAAAGTACTATACCTGCTTCTTTCTTCTAGGATTCAATTTGTCTAAATTGTGGTTTCGGTACCAGCATTTCTTTTTAAAAAATTATAAAAATAATTTTATTTTTGTAGTTTTTGTAAAATAGACAGTGATTTAATAGTAATTTACAAATTTACAATTCTAGGGGCATAGTTTCACGCTCATATATGTATAGATGTATATGGAACTCAAACCCACTGCCAAGATCCTTTGGGGTCCCTGCTACGACTCCCCCACTCCCCTCATCACCATATTTCTCTGTTCTTACAAGAAATATGAGTTTGTTTGCTTCTTTATTTACTTCACTTATCATAATAACATCCTGTTCTATCCATTGTGTCCCAAATGATACAATATCTTTCTTTTTTAAGGTGTTTTTTTATTATCTTTATTTTATTTATTGGATAGAGACAGCCAGAAATATAGAGGGAAGGGGGTGTTAGGGAGAGACAGAGAGACACCTGCAGCACTGCTTCACCACTTGCAAAGCTTTGATGGGGACTAGGGGTTCGAACCTGCATCCTTGCGCATTGTCACATGTGTGCACAACCAGGCACACCACCACCTGGTCCCACAATATCATTCTTAATTGCAGAATTGTATGCCATTAAATGTATATCCTATAACATCTTTATTTAGAAATCTGTCAATGGGCATTTACTTTGGTTCCATATTTTCACTATTGCGAACACTGCAACTATGGACAGAGAAGGTAACATCCAGCTTATTTTTTTTGAAAACTCCCTTGAATGTTTTAGAATGGCTCATCCTATCTATAGTTTTTAATTCACTTGATGGAGAGCTTGCTTATAGAGTCCACAAGACAGACTGGAACAACTAGAAGTGATTCTTTCTTCTTGTTTTTTTAATCTAATTGTATTCCTAAAGTCAAATTAGCTAGCAGGTAGCACTGAAAATATGTTTTCACTATACGAAACAGCGTAAACTGAGTACACATTAAGAATTTAAAGCACATTCACTTCTCTAATGAAAGAAGCTGGATTCAGCCCTTGCTATAAAAAGCTGTTATAGAAGTGATTCATTTAATATAGATGAAGAACTTCTTTTTCTCCTAGAAATATAAAAAATTAAATTCCTTATCCGAAAATCTAATTTTATAATATCTCTCCTCTATTGCATCAGAAAATATTTTGGGAGGCGTGGTGGTGGCGCACCTGGTTCAACGCACATGTTACAGTGCCCAAGGACCCTGGTTCGGATCCCCTGGTCCCTACCTGCACGGGGAAAGCTTCACAAGTGGTGAAGCAGGACTGCAGGTGTCTCTCTAACTCTCCCTTCTCCATTTCTGACTATCGCTATCCAATAAATAAATAAAGATAATAAAAAGAAAATATTTTGCAAAGTTAAGAATTTTTATCTTTAAGGAAATTGTATGTAGAAGAATAATTTCTATTCTAGTTGTCATTTGGTCCAAACTCAACTATTTTAATTGCTAAGTGTCTTTTCATGCCTTTCATTATAGTCAAATAATAGTTAACTTTCTAGTTTGCTGGGTCTGAGATGAGGTTTGTTTAATTCAATACTATCCTCAAAAAAGTACGAATAGAATTTTCATGCTGGAAGTTGATGCCAATTTATTTATACATTCCTCAAAAATTTTTTAGGAATACATTCCCTAAAATAAAAGATAATATTAGTCTTTACTAACTTTAGAAAGTATAGAACATAAAATAGTGTCAGAATTTGTGGAATAAAACAAAGTCATTTAGAACAAATAACAAAATACTAAAATTCATGCAAGTTTTATTTGCATTTATGTCAAATCATACAGATATTCATTCAGTATACATGCTGCTTAAGAGCTGAATTTAATAATATTTGTTAGAATTAAGTTCTCTGAATTTTTAGAGACAAAAAGGGCATGTGATTAATTAAACTAGTTTTGAAAATAACTTTTAAGAAAAAAATGATGTGTTATAGAAATACATTTTTTAAAAGTTAGCATTTGAAATTAAAGAATAGGGTACAGGGAAGTGTCTAAGTGGGTAGAGTGTCCAACTTTGTATGTTTGAGACTCTGGGATTGATCCTGGTATTACATGGTGGCAGCAAGAACTCCATGGGTGGTGGAGCAGTGCTCTGCTCTCACTCTCCTCCTGTCTCATAGTCTATGTTCTTCTTATCCTAGATGTAGTAAATTCTTGGAAGTGGTTCACAGGAAATCTTGGTTTTGATATCTATCACCACATGCTAAAGTCAAATTAAAAAATGTTGTTGTCCTGGTATGTTCTTTAAAAAAGTCTGACTACGGCCCAGTTCTTGGTGAGCTGATTATGTGAACATGAAGCTTTATTATTCAGTTTTCTCATAATTTTCTTTTTGCTTAGGTTAGTGCAGTTACATATAATCATACAATATATTTTTATACAAAAGGAATTGTTTGTATAGGAAACATCCATGTATTCTGCTTTTGCAGTCAGATCTGTTATTATTATTTTTTACTACTATTGTGTAGTTATGTTTTTGAATTTAATGAACTGTCTTCCCATCATCAACTCTTACTGAGCCAGAATGAAGTAAAGAATTAATAAACCTGGTAAAACCATCAAGGTAAAAAACACTTAGAATTTTAGGAAAGATTTTGCTTTTTTCTCCTTCCTTCCTTCCTTCCTTCCTTCCTTCCTTCCTTCCTTGACGACTTCTCTGACATAAGCAACCTTTATTAAATAGAGAGATCAAGAACAAAAGCAAAATCTTAAGTTTAAGGGATAAGTAGCAACCTAGAGTGATGAGGGAGCTTACCAAACAATTCTTGCCTCTGGGATTTATCAGTTCCAAAAGAGAAGCCAACTTCTCTTTTGGTGTCTTAATTGCTGTTGCCCAGGGAAGGAGGTTCTGCAGAGTAAGATGTCCTACCACACCTATTGGGTTCTGCAAGATCAAGGAGACTACTTTCATCTGTGCAAACTGTACACTGCAGAAGTCACCTTTCACATCGCGAATGGCATCTGTGAGTTGCGCAATACCCATTCTGTACAACTGCACACCATGTTCCTGTGTTTGCTTTGAAGTATGACCCGTGATCACGCTGGTTTGGCAGATGACACTGCAAATCTGTTTTATGCCTCAAATGAGGATAAAATTACACTAGCCAATAGCTGCTTTTATAATGTGAGCTAGATTAGTTTGAAATGCTAAAGGATGATGTGGGTACTGGGTGAATTATATAGGAATGAGAATATATGTGTTGTTTCAAATCATTAATTTAAGTACCAGTTTATCACTGTGTTAGGATTTTTTTTTTTCTTCACTTGAGCACTGCTCAACTCTAGCTTGGGGTGATGTTGAGGATTGAACCTGGGACCTGAAAGTCATTTGCTGTTTATTATAACCACTATGCTGTAACCACTGTCCTCAATATATGTAGGTTCTTAATGAACTTTAAAAAAAAAATGAGCGGCAAGGCTTTTTTTTTTTCAGACTCCCCAAAGAAGCATTCACAATTTTGATTATGGGTCAATACAAATAGACAAGGTGGCACAAGTGTGAAGTAGTTCATTATTTTAAATGCTGGTCCTTTGCTATATTAATAAAATAGAAAGCTTTCTCTCTTCTTGTATTACAGAGCTCCCGTACTGGTCAGTGCTGTTTTAAGTAAATGTCAGAAGTGATCTTGATTGAAAATTTAGCATAAAACACTGTATTAGAATTGATCATTCCAGAGGCTATAAATATAAAATGTCTGTCAAAGGCCCTGACAATCAAGAAATTTATCAGAAAACAAGCCAATTGCAGATCACAAGTACAAATCAGAAGAGTTTTGTAGAACTGTCTTTTTCTGCTGAGTTAGAGATAAGATTGATTGGTGTAACCTTAGGCAAGCTCCCTTAGGCAACAATAAGGAGACAAAAAGTGGTGGTTGGAATGGAGGCACCTTACAGTTGGGGATTTTCAAAAAGGAAAAAAAAAAAAAACACTCTGGGGTTAGGAACCTGGCAGATGGCGTACCAAAGAATCTTGTCATTAATCACATTGATAGGGACTATTTATTTTTGTCTTGCTTTCCATAATTATAAAGGTTTTTTTTTCTTATTTATAAGAATAACAGAGATAATGGGTTTTTTTTTTGAAACATTCTTTTTAGGTAAGAATCTTCAATGTGGTTATATCAGTAAAATAGTCATATAGAGCAGTAAAGAACTTTTAAAATCTGGTTAACTAAAGCAGAATGGTGCATTGTGGTTTTATGATTGATTTGTAGTAGTAAATGCTTGAAAAAATAGAAGAAAACTTAGAAATCTTTAGAAAATTTTGGGGGGATTATAATTATTTCAGAATTTTACCTGATTTTTTATTATTTAAATTATAAAAACGAACTGAACAGAATTTGTTTGTGGCTAGAGGTCTTTCCTTAATTGGATTTCCCCCCCTCAGGAGGAAGAGTGATACATGCATTCTAAAATTGCAGCTCTATGAGGCAGGATGATCATCAAGGTATATGAATCCAATCAATATTTTAGTTTTCAAATACATTAATATGTCTAGAAAATATATGTGTAGGGAAATTGTTTTTAATACGTATTTGCAAGGCAATCTCAGAGATATGTATCAGTGTTGTCACATAAATTATTACATGGAAAATTGGTGGTGGAAAGTAACCCAGACATTTCTTTCCATTAAATATAGTATAAAGAGATAAATTGTCCTAGTGTCCTTCCTTACATTCCTTAAGGCAAGCACTGAAAAGCAGCACAGCATGGAAGACTAGGGCATGAGCTTTAGAGTAAGATTGATCTTGAGTCAAATTTCAGCTCAACTGCTTAACAATAGTATGACTTTGTGCTTGTTAACTGAGCAACCTCCATGTTCTCATCTGTATGATAAATAAGGTCCGTAAGTCCATAAATGTGAAGATTGGATGTGCTCATTATGTCACATGGTTAGCAAAATGCCTAGCACCTCCTAACACTCGGCAAATTGTAGTGCCTCCTGTTTCTGAACTAATTAAGAACAAACTTACTTGGAAAAGAAACTGATTACTGAGGACACACAGAACTTTGGTGATGGATGTAGTGTGATACTATTTCCTGTAATATTACAATCTTGTAATTCACTGTTAACCACAAATAAAAAATAGCTTGAAAAATATATGTAGAGCATAAGACTTCATTTATCTCCTCTCTTTTCCAATGATAAAATAATGGAATGCTTTATTTGAATAAAATTTTGCTGAAAGCAGGACCACTAAAGTCACTGTTTCTTGCATGGATTTCTCCCCCCACAGTGCTTTTTAGTGGCCCAGCAACAAAAGATTATACTTATTTATTTATTAAATCTCTCCAAGTAGTCTTTTCTGCTAAAGAAACTTTCAAAATCTACTAGATTGTTATTAATTAACATTCAAATTAGGGCCCTGGCACCTTAGGAAGTCCGTTATGGTCCCCACCTGCTTTTCTATTTCTAGACTTTCTCCCACATGCCTCTGTCCTGTAATTCTCTCTTTCTTCCTTCGTTCCTTCCTTCATTCATTCATTTGTTCGTTCGTTCATTCGTTCCTTCCTTCCCTCCTTCCCTGTTTCCTTCCTTCCTCTTTCTTTCTTTCTTTCTTTCTTTCTTTCTTTCTTTCTTTCTTTCTTTCTTTCTTTCTTTCTTTCTTTCTTTCTTTCTTTCTGTTTTATTGAATAGATATAGCCAGAAGTTGAGAGTGTAGGGGGAGTTACAGAGGAAGAGAGACACCTGCAGCACTGTCTCACCACTCACAAAGCTTTCCCCCTGCAGGCGGGAATCTGGAAGCTCAAATACAAGTCCTTAAGCAGTATGACATGTGTGCTCAACCAAGTGTGTTACCACCAGGCAACCTCCTGTAGTTTTCATAGTACCAGAAATTTAACTGTCTTTGGTAAAGACTTTCTCTCTTTTCCTAGTACCGTTACCTTGCTCAGGTTGTATCATTTGCTGAAAATAGCTATTTCTGGGTTTTTGCTGAATCTTTCTTTTCTTTTTTAGGGGCTTAATGGTTTAAAGTATAATCTTTAACACATAGGCACAACATCTCATATTCCCATAATTGATGTCTAGGAGACATAATAGGACCCCGATGTCCCTTCATCCTATCCCTTTCCCTCCTTCCCCAAGTCCTTTGCTTTGATGCAATACAGTACATCCAGTCCAAATTTCACTTTGTTTTCTCTTATTATACTCATTATTTTTTCTGCAATATTACCAACTGTATTTTTGAAGATATTACTGTTGATGTATTAGTGGTTTAAAGTAAATATAGTTGTTGGTATATGTGTGAAATTTTCATTTTGCCGAACATGTTTTGCAAAACACTCTTACTCTAAGCCTTGGTCTTCTTCTGCCATCATGCACCTTGAGTTCCCTCCTCCATCCCCCTCACCCAGTGTCCTTTATTTTGGACTGCCCACTATCACCATTACTATTCAACATAGTGTTGGAAGTTCTTGCCATAGCAGTCAGGCAGGAACAAGGAATTAATGGCATACAGATTGGAAGAGAAGAAGTCAACCTCTCCTTATTTGCAGATGACATGATAGTATACATGGAAAAACCTAAGGAATCCAGCAAGAAGCTTTTGGAAATCATCAGGCAATACAGTAATGTGTCAGGCTATAAAATTAACATTCAAAAGTCAGTGGCATTCCTCTATACAAACACTAAGTTAGAAGAAATTGAAATCCAGAAATCAGTTCCTTTTTCTATAGCAACAAAAACAATAAAATATCTAGGAGTAAACCTAACCAAAGAAGTGAAAGACTTGTGTACTGAAAATTATGAGTCACTACTCAAAGAAATTGAAAAAGACACAAAGAAGTGACAAGATATTCCATGTTCATGGGTTGGAAGAATTAACATCATCAAAATGAATATATTACCCAGAGCCATCTACAAATTTAATGCTATCCTCATCAAGATCCCAAGCACATTTTTTTAGGAGAATAGAACAAATGCTACACATGTTTATCTGGAACCAGAAAAGACCTAGAATTGCCAAAACAATCTTGAGAAAAAAGAACAGAACCGGAGGCATCACACTCCCAGATCTCAAACTGTATTATAGGGCCATTGTCATCAAAACTGCTTGGTACTGGAACATGAACAGACACACTGACCAGTGGAATAGAATTGAGAGCCCAGAAATGAGGCCCCACATGTATGGACATCTAATCTTTGACAAAGGGGCCCAGACTATTACATGGGGAAAGCAGAGTTTCTTCAACAAATGGTGTTGGAAACAATGGGTTGAAACATGCAGAAGACTGAAACTGAATTACTGTGTTTCACCAAATACAAAAGTAAATTCCAAGTGCATCAAGGACTTGGATGTTAGACCAGAAACTATCAGATACTTAGAGGAAAATATTGGCAGAACTTTTTTCCGCATAAATTTTAAAGACATTTTCAATGAAACGAATCCAATTACAAGGAAGACTAAGGCAAGTATAAACCTATGGGACTACATCAAATTAAAAAGCTTCTTCACCTCCCCCTCTCTGTCTTCCCCTCCTCTCTCCATTTCTCTCTGTCCTATCCAACAACGAACAACATCAACAATGGCAATAATAATAACCACAACGAGGCTACAACAAGGGCAACAAAAGGGGGAAAAATGGCCTCCAGGAGCGGTGGATTCATGGTGCAGGCACCGAGCCCAGCAATAACCCTGGAGGAGGAAAAAAAAAAAAAAAAAAGCTTCTTCACAGCAAAAGAAACCACTACCCAAACCAAGAGACCCCTCATAGAATGGGAGAAGATCTTTACATGCCATACATCAGACAAGAGTTTAATAACCAACATATATAAGAGCTTGCCAGATTCAGCAACAAGACAACAAATAACCCCATCCAAAAATGGGGAGAGGAGTTGGACAGAATATTCACCACAGAAGAGATCCAAAAGGCCGAGAAACACATGAAAAAATGCTCCAAGTCTCTGACTGTCAGAGAAATACAAATCAAGACAACAATGAGATATCACTTCACTCCTGTGAGAATGTCATACATCAGAAAAGGTGACAGCAGCAAATGCTGGAAAGGGTGTGGGGTCAAAGGAACCCTCCTGCACTGCTGGTGGGAATGTCAATTGGTCCAACCTCTGTGGAGAACAGTCTGGAGAACTCTCAGATGGCTAGAAATGGACCTACCCTATGACCCTGCAATTCCCCTCCTGGGGATATATCCTAAGGAACCCAACACATCCATCCAAAAAGATCTTGTACACATATGCTCTTGGCAGCACAATTTGTAATAGCCAAAACCTGGAAGCAACCCAGGTGTCCAACAACAGATGAGTGGCTGAGCAAGTTGTGGTATATATACACAATGGAATACTACTCAGCTGTAAAAAATGGTGACTTCACCGTTTTCAGCCGATCTTGGATGGACCTTGAAAAAATCATGTTGAGTGAAATAAGTCAGAAACAGAAGGATGAATATGGGATGATCTCACTCTCAGGCCGAAGTTGAAAAACAAGATTAGAAAAGAAAACACAAGTCAAACCTGAAATGGAATTGGCGTATTGCACCAAAGTAAAAGACTCTGGGGTGGGTGGGTGTGTGGGGAGAATACAGGTCCATGAAAGATGATGAATGACATAGTGGGGGTTGTATTGTTAAATGGGAATCTGGGGAATGTTATGCATGTACAAACTATTGTATTTACTGTTGAATGTAAAACATTAATTCCCCAATAAAGAAATAAATTATTAAAAATAATAATAATAAAATAAAAAGTAAAGAAAAGAAGAAATATCCCTGAAAACATTGAGAGAAAGCATTTGACGTATTTGAGTTCAAAATAATCCAAATGGCAGTGCATTTTTCACCAGGAAATCATGGACACAAGAAAATAACAGCACAATATTTTCAAATGCTGAAAGATTACCAGCCCTGAATTTTATATAGAATAATAAACTATCGTTCAGTGATGAAGGAAAAATCAGACATTCTCAGGTAAAATCAGATCTACCTTAAAAGAATTGTGAAAGAGTGGTCCTTCATTAAAAAAATAAATTAAGAAAGTATCTTGAAACATTGGGAATAATAAAAATTAATGCAAAAAGTCAATGTGAGTCCATTATAGTTTTTCTGTTTTATCTTGAGGATTTTAAATTGTTTGAATTTTTTTTTACATATGTGACAAAGTCCTTTGAATTTATTCACACATTCTACCAGCATAAACTCCTGGTTTTGACTTCAGCTGAAATTATTCGAGATATAACTACCTGAAGGATTTAGTGAACAATCTAGTCATACCCCTTGACTTCAAAACCCTTCACTTGCAGTATTCAGTGCATTTCAAGAAAAGTGCTTTGGCATTCAATACTTGCTCAGTATCCATTGCTCCATTGCTATGATGGAAGACACCCCACTGCATCCTGCCTGTTTGAATGAAATAAAGAAAAACTGTTCATACTCATCATTTTCACCACTCTTCGTGCCTTCTAGACCCAGTTAATAAGTGTCAAGGTGCCACTCTACTTAGAACTACTCTTTTTATGACTTCTGCTAAACCAGTCTTTCTTATTCAGAGTTTTTTCAGAATTTTGAGGCAGGGCGCACAGCAATTCGTATACCCTCAATGAAATCTATTCAGGTCCATTTAGTCTGGGGAGATTCTCTTTGACCTAGCCTGGGGAGGGTCACATAGTTAGCACTGAGAAGTGTCAAGGTTGCCCTTAATAGACAGGAAAGCCAACAGAATCAGCCTTCGGGATTAGTGGAATCAATGGAATGACAGGTGTTGCAGTCGCGTCACCTTCACACCTGAGCTAGCATTTACTTCCAAACAAAAAGAACACACACACACTTGATAAAAATGTTTTTAATTAATTAAAATTATTATTGTTATTATTATTATTATTATTTGCCACCAGGGTCATTGCTGGGGCTCAGTGCCTAAACTACGAATCCACTGCTCCCGAAGACCATTTTTTCCTATTTTGTTGCCTTTGTTGTCATTATTATATTATTGCCATTGCTGTCATTGTTGTTGGATAGGACAGAGAGAAATGGGGACAGGTGGGGAAGACAGAGAGGGAGAGAGAAAGACAGACACCTGCAGACCTATTTCACCGCTTGTGAAGTGACTCCCCTGCAGGTGGGGAACCGAGGGCTCGAACCAGGATCCTTACACTGGTCCTTGCACTTTGGGCCACCTGCCTTAACCTGCTGCACCACCACCAGACCCTAGAATGTTGTTTCTAAAAGGTCTCTTTCTTAATGTACGGTCTTAAGTCTTCATCACATCTGTAATGTTTCTTGTTTTTAAATTTCCAAATTATTGAAACTGTTGATATATATGTATGTATAATATTGAAGTCACAATTCTAACCTTTAAGTCTAACAATATGTCAAAATAATTGACAACCATGAAATGTTCAAATTGCATATTTCAAATTATTTTAAAAAGGATGATCAAGCACACAAATCAGCTGAAGCAAAGACTCTTTCACACACTAATAGAAATTAAACAGGCAGACTGATTCATTGTTTAGTGGAAAAAAACATAGTTTGAAAACTTTACAAATTAAGGACATTTAAATATTTTATTTGTTAAATTTCTTAGTGATTTACAAAATAACAGGGGTACAATTCAACACCATCCCCACCATCAGAATTCTATGGTACAAATATATACATTTCCATTTTTATTTTTTTCAAATTATATTTATTATTTATTTATTGGGTAGAGACAGCCAGAAATCAAGACGGGAGGGCATTGATAGACAGTTGCCGCACTGCTTCATCACTCGCAAACCTTTCCCCCTGAAGGTGGGAATGAAAGCTCAGACTCAGGTCCTTGAGCATTGTAACATGTGCACTCAACCAAGTGCACCACCACCTGGCCCCTTCCCATTTTTCTCTGTGGTCCTCCTTCTATTCCATTTTAAATTACACCTACACCAATTGCTACTTCTGTATGTCCTTCCTTTTTTCCTCCTCCCTCTGGGACCTGATAAAATTGGGTTTCAGAGCCCTCTAGTCACCTTCCCGTAACATTTCTCCTCTGGGAGTATGGACCAAAATACTTAATGGGGTACCGAAGGTGGGAGTTCTGGCTTCTGTAATTGCTTCTCCACAGGGCATAGGCACTGGCAGGTAGAGCCATTCCCCCAGCCTGTTTCTATCTTTCGCTAGTGGAAAGGGCTTTGGAGACATGAGGTGCTGGGGCACATTGGTGAGGTCATCTGCCCAGGGACAGGATGAAATTATACTAACATCTGCAACTTGTTGTCTGTGACTTAGTGAGTTTCTACAGAAGTCCTGATTGTCTTTTGTTGAGTGTGCAAGTGGTTAACCTGTCATGGTTTTTCCTAGTTTCACAGGAGAGAGGAGGCTTGAAATGGCTCCTGCTCCATAGCCAAACTCGTTTGTATTTCAGGATCTTTGATTAGTTAAATATTTTTACTTCGAAAGAATTCATGGTAGGTTGGAAAGCTATATACACATCTTAGGTATGGTAGGGCGCCCATTGGTCATCTCTGTTATAACTATGAGGCAGTGGAAAGTGAAGGACTCTTAGAATTGTTCAGATTGCAGTGATTATCCACTGTCTCATATGTGTGTGCATGAGTGAGTGAGCTTTGGTCATTCAATTTCATATGTTGACTATGAATCTCCATGATGTAGGGGGGAGAGGTGAAAAAAATGGGGAACATGAACCTTAATAGTGAAGATATAGTTGAGTGGACTGTTTTTTAAAAACAAATAGTAGAATTTCATCCTATTGAAGATCTTTAGAACTTATTTAGAGTGAAGCTTTTATTGTTCCCAGAGATTCAATTCTCCAAGAACAAAACAAGAATAAACAAGCAAGAAAAGACTGATTTTATAGGAATGATTCATAAAAATCACAGCTTGCCACTCTCTTTTCAGATTGTCTTACCGTTTAATGTATCAGGGTTTGGGGGAGAACTGGCGGGGGGGAGGGAAGTATCTGAAAACAAATAGAATTCAAACAACCTCGTATGTCTGTTCACCTTATTAACTGCTTTAGCATCCAAGTGCCTGCATTTACTGGCATAGAATGTTCCCATTATTTATTGCCATTTATTTTGGAAGACCTTTGTTCTTTGTGTTTTTCAGCTCTGTTATTCTTAAGAGCCAGGAACTCTTGACAGCTGCTGCCAGCCCTGTGTAGTTTGTTTAAAACAATAGGAGAGATTGCCTAGCAACTTCACATCCAGTTTCTGGTACCCTCCTAGAGATGACACTCCACACACATTCTGCTCATCTCCATAAGCTCAGAGGGGAAGCTCAACACACACACACACACACACACACACACACACACATCTAAACTGACCTTCACTGCTCTAAAAGATAGGTCCAACTGTTCACAATGCATTTCACCAGTATACAGATCAGAGCTGTGTTGGTTAGCACTAAATAGTTAGACCATAAAATGGTCTCCATAAATGAATTTGTTTTTTACCTCTCTAGAATTTGTTGTTAGAAATATATATATTTTAAATTAACAAGTGCCACGGCCCCAGAGGTAGTGTAGTCGAATAGGCCTTGGTAGCTCTGGCATCTTAGCATCTTAGCATTGTGTGTGCCAGAGTGATTCATTCATTCATTCTCTCTCTGTCTTCCCTGTCATAAATAAATATGTCTTTAGAAGAGAATGAGAATATGCAGTCTTCATGCTAAAATGGAAAGGAAAATATGATCATTGCAATTTAATTTAGAATATATGATGCCTTTTAACTAGTGAATCAACCAAGTTGTAAAAAACACAAGTTTATTTGGAGTCAGTTTTAGAGACTGATAGAGAAACACAGTCTTGGTAGTAGCCAGGGTTTTAGGCTTCCCTTGTACTTCCTATTCCTATAGTTCTATGTATCAAGTGATAACGGACCTTGTGAGAACAAAGGCACGTCATAGAGTTAGAAGACTATAAACTTCCATTCTGGCATTGTGTTTATTTTGACTACCCAGTTTAGATTAGTTTCAGCACTCCTTTAATTTCTTTACCCAATTATCCTCATCTGCAAAGAACATACTCAAAAAGACTACTCTGGCTCCTTCTCACAAATGATCCCATTACTTTAGAAATGACCTTGATCTGCTGTGAAAGACGATTTTACAAAGAACAGAAAGAAGATAGCCCTGCCACTTCAAGTATGCCATGAAGGAGACTGGGAGACACATTACTCAGTGGAGTGCACCCTTAGCCATGTGTGAGGACCTAAGGCCAACCCACTGGAACGCCATACACAAAGGAAGAATCACATGGTGATGCGGTCTTTTGGTGCCGCTCCTCCTTTCTCTCTCCCTTGGTATCTCTCACCCTCTATCTGGAAAAAAGAAAACAAAATGTTCACCAGGAATTATGGGATCAGGCAGGTATGAAGCCCTGACAGTGGATAGACTATCTTATTGAGTGAAGCATGGATAGCTGTAAATAGAGGAAAGAAGAGAGGGTCAGAAGACCAGAAACAGCGATATCAAGCTGGAGAGATGTCTAGAGTAGAAATATGTCAACTATTCCACAGGATAATAAAGGCTACGGAACTTCTTTTAAGCTTTTGGAAAGTAAACGAAATTTCAGTGCAGATGTCAGAAACCTGCTTGTGAATTACATTCAATTTGCTACCTAATTTTCTAAATATTTATGGGAACTCAGCATAACTATTCATGTACATATTGACTGTGGCTGCTATATTAGCCTTGCAGAATGACAGAATAAAGTAACAAGGATAACAAGATCTACAAAGATAAAATACATACTACTCATCCTTTTCTAGAAAGAGTTTGTTTTGCTTGAGAAAATTTTGCTATATTTGGAGTTTGAGTAAGTCAGTTCAATATTCAGAATTGCTCAGAAATATCAAAGTTAGTGTATAAAATGTAATATCTCTGCAAATGATGTTGTGTGAATATTTGGACTCCTTCCCCAAAAGACACAACACTAACCTTGGAGAAGTGTTGTCAGGAATCTTGTTCCTCAATATCACTGACATTTATAACAGTCCTTATCATGGTTGAAAATGACACTCTCAATGTAATTGCCTTACACCATGACCACGGTGGTGCCATAGATACATATAATATCTTTATTATTGGTGAATAGCAATGAAGTTTGAAATTTAAACAATTCTTTGTTATACACAACTGTTTTTTTTTAAATCTCCACTTTCTATTTGACATTGAAACTAGGTACATATTTATACAAACACAAAACAAAACAAATCTAAAAGCACAATTGTGTAGTTGGGTTTGATTTTTCAGTCCGTTGATACCATTTAAGCAGTGGTTAGTAGAATCTCTAGGATAAAATAAGAAAAAATGTGACAAATTAATGAATAATGCAATATTTATGTCATTTTTGTTGTGATGTCTTTCTTCCCAATTACTAAGTGGCTACAGGAGCATCGAATTTCATCCGTTTTTTATTTATTGGGGAATTAATGTTTTACATTCAACAGTAAATACAATAGTTTGTACATGCATAACATTCCCCAGTTTCCCACATAACAATACAACCCCCAACCAGGTCCCCTGTCATCCTTCTTGGACCTGTACTCTCTCTACCCACCCACCTCAGAGTCTTTTACTTTGATGCAACACACCAATTCCATTTCAGGTTCTCCTTGTGGTTTCTTTTCTGATCTTGTTTTTCAACTTCTGCCTGTGAGTGAGATCATCCCATATCCATCCTTCTGTTTCTGACTTATTTCACTTAACAAGAATTTTTCAAGTATTTCATCTTTTTAAAATTTTATTTTATTTATAATAAGGAAACATTGACAAAACCATAGAATAAGAGGGGTACAACTCCACACAATTCCCACCACCACCAGAACTCCATATTCCATCCCCTACCCTGATAGCTTTCCTATTCTTTAACCCTCTGGGAGTATGGACCCAAAGTCATTGTGGAATATGGAAGGTCGAAGGTCTGGTTTCTGTAATTGCTTCCATGCTGAACATGCGTGTTGACAGGTCGATCCATACTCCCAGCCTGCATCTCTCTTTCCCTAGTGGGGCAGGGTTCTGGGGAAGTGGGGCTCCAGCACACACTGGTGGAGTCAAATGAACAGGGAAGTCTGGTTGGCATCATCTTAGCATCTGGAACCTGGTGGCTGAAAAGAGAGTTAACATATAAAGCCGAAAAAATTGTTGACTAATCATGAATGTAAAGGCTAGAATAGTGCAGATGAAGAATTGGGGCTGGGAGGGTCTCCCTTTTGTAGATAGCTAGTACGTACATTTTAGTTATATTCCAAAAGGCCTGTGGATGTATACTAGTTTTTGGTTGTTATTTTTTTTCCCCTGAGCCTGAAATCTGATATGCAGGTAGATCTAAGTGATTGTCTGGGGAGATGATGTCATAGCTGCAAAAAGGACCAGAAAGCTGGATCAGGCTCCCAAATATGGGGAAAATGTGTAAATATTGTTGACTGTAAACCCCACTGATTTGATGTGATCTGGGGCCCATATTCAGCTTAGGAGCCTGTGTTTTAAATGACCTGCAATACATCAAAGAGAAGAAAAAAAAAAGAAGACTGAACTGAGATGTTTCCCATCTCTAATAAAAATTCTGTAGGGTGGTAAAATTGGATAAATATTATATATATATATTTTTTTTTCAACTTTCCTAAGTTCCCTAAATATCCTAAAGATTGGTGTGATGCTTCTTAAGTTGTATGGATCCATTTCATTTGGAAATGAGGCACAAGTGTTGAGGCAAAATTATCAGAGACTTTCTAGCTAGCTGTGGGAATGCTCTGAAGGATCCTATAGCTCAGGATTCAGCAAATGTTCATCTCTAGTCACTGCCAGATACTTTTGGTCACAGGGACATATTAGGACGATACTGAGACCCCTGTCATACAAAGGTGTTGAATTTTCCACCATTAAGGGCAAAATATGTGGTTGACCTCCCCGTGACCCCTGACCATGATCACTCCACCCAGGCCATGCCTGCCCCACCCTGCTGCCACACCCTGGCCAGGCCTGTCCCGCCTTGTTGCACATGGCCAGGCCTTCCCCGCCGTGTTGCCACATGGTCAGGCCTGCCCTGCCTTGTTGCCATAACATGGCGAGGCCCTGCCCCGCCCTGCTATTGTGACATCATCGTGGCCATTATGATGCTGACCAGAAGTATATAAAAAGCGCAGCCCAGTGGAATTTTTATCTACATGCCCTGGAAGCCTTCCTTGACTGACCTGTGGTGGACTCTATCCAGATTAGTATCTCCTCAAATACATACCCTGCACACTCCATCTCTCTCTTCCTCACCCTTGCATTCTTTGACCTTCCTCTCTCTCTGTACCTTACTCTCCACCCACTCTCCTCCTTCCCCCTTCTTTACCCCTTCCCCACTTGTCCCCACTTCAACTCTTTGCTATACCTCCTTCCCCTGTTCACCCCTCCCCTAGCTAATTATTATATATAGTTTAAATAATTTGGTTTATATATATATATATATAGTTTTTATATATATAGTAGTAGTTAAATTAGTTCTTTGTTCGTATTTTTAACACTTGATAGCTTAGTTTGACATAGTAAGAGTAATTAGCATGGACCTTCGGAAGACCCAGCCTTGGGTCTGGGTCCCCAAAGGCTGCCGTGTAGTGCGAGTCATTGGGGAAGGGGCTTTTGGAGTAGTAATCCTGGTCTGCCATATCAGCACCAAGGAGGAGTTTGTAGTTAAAGTAACAAAGCTGGGCACCTCGAATTTGGAGCTGGCGCGACAAGAGAGGGACATCCTCAGAGGTTTAAAACACCAGAATGTAGTGCGGTTGCTGGGCGCCACTGAGGAGGGAGGCAGACTTTTCATGGCCTTTCCGTATGTGAGTGGGGGAGACCTGAGGAACTACCTTGACACCAATGGGCCAATGGTAGAGGAGGAGGCCAGAAGAGTCTTTCTGCAGCTGACGTCCGCATTGCACTACTGCCATAGCCAGGGCGTGGCCCATCGGGATTTAAAGCCCGAAAACATCCTCATGGACAGCCGTGAGGGCAGGGTCTTCATTTCGGATTTTGGTTTGGCACATTATTTTTTGAGAAGACCCATGAGATCTTTTTGTGGCACGCCAGGCTACATAGCTCCCGAAGTCATTTTTGGGGGCATCTATGGCCCAGGGGTCGACTTGTGGTCACTGGCAATCATCTTGCACGAGCTCCTGAAGGGACACGGGCCATTTGACCCAGCAGAGGCTGGTTGCAGTAACACTCTCTCCTCCAGTGTCCAGCACCTACTGGAGGGCATGCTGCAGGTGAACCCCAGGAGGCGAATGGGGTGGACCCAACTCTTAAGTCACCCCTGGGTGACCCAGGGCTCCGGGCCAATAGGGGTTCACCTGGAACCTGAGCCAGCTGTTGAGTCCATCCCATCCAGCATGCCCTTTGCCTTGATTCCTCGGCAAAGGTGTGTTTCTGCACCACCCGCTGCTGTGGCCAAGGCCCGGAAGCCTGGCAGCCCCTCCAGGAGCTCTAGTCCTTCGGACATCTCCAGCTGGAGCCTTGCGTCCGCATCGGTCACTCCCATCTCGACCCCTGCCCCTCCACCTGGGACTCCCAATCCATCGGGGAGTAGCAGCTCTGGGTCCATCTCCAGCTTGGGCACCCCACAGGAGAACCCGAACAGCCCTGAGAGGAGCATCTCCACCCCCTCCTCCAAGGCTGTTCCCTCCTCTAACTCTGTCTCCTCCTCTAACTCTGTCCCCTCCTCTGAATCTGTCCCCTCTGTCTCCTCCTCTGAATCTGTCCCCTCTGTCCCCTACCCTGAATCTGTCCCCCCTGCCAGCCAGAGCCCAGTGGCCAACTTCATTGCCATAAGGCATGGCAGAGCCAGGAGGATAGTGAACGCCTTCCTGCGTGTTTGCTGCTGCTGCTGCTGTCCGTCAGGCAGGAGAGGCCGCATCCACCCAGCCAATGCATGAGGGTGTCCCTCACCCGTCTGGTGAGTCCACAGATCCCAATCCCCTGGAGACAGCAACACACTGAGTCTCACTGGCCTATTCCCTCCTATGCAGGTGCTGTTGGGAGTTAAGTGATGGCCCTGTGCCTGTGTTGGAGAGTGGGGCCCACTGACCTGGAAAGTCCATGTCATTGTTTCCATGAGGTCTGAGTGGGTTGACCCCCAACTCTCCCTTGGAGTCTGCTGGTGGCTAGCCCCAGCAGGTAATTAGTGTAACCTGAAAGGAGAGGGGAGTCGACATGGGATGAGAGAGAGTGAGAGACGAATGAGTTGATACTGAATCAAGCTCAAGCAGACATCTCTGTCATACTTAAGCAGAACTTTATTTTTATAGTCTCATATCACCCAGCAAGAACAACACAGGTAGGGAACACCTCCTGCTTTGTGGAACATTCACATTCCAGGAGCACTTTTCTCCCTAGAGAGCACATCACAGTTTCCATGTTTTTTGCTATTCCCATACCTGTGTGCTAGGCAAAAATGAGGTCTGTGTTTTTCTGTTAACAAGATTGGAAAGCTGTTCTGAGAAGGAAGTAAGCTTGGGCCACATTATCATGTCCCCATGTCCCTTGGGCCACAGCCTCTGAAATAGCTACTCATGGTTGAAACTTTTTCACTATGGAACTTGTAAGAGATGTTTTGGAGCCCGCTCATAAATGACTTTCGTTTTCGCAGTGGCTAGCTTGTTCTGATATTTTAGCCACAGAAAGAACTCCCTAGTTGAAGGGAGTGTCAGCTAGTAAAGCAATTGTTTTATTTCTTTGTTTGTTTATTTAACAAAGGATTAATTAACAAAACCATAGGGTAGGAGGGGTACAACTCCACACAATTCCCACCACCCAATCTCCATATCCCACCCCCTCCCCTGATCGCTTTCCCATTCTCTATCCCTCTGGGAGCATGGACCCAGGGTCATTGTGGGTTGCAGAAGGTAGAAGGTCTGGCTTCTGTAATTGCTTCCCCGCTGAACACGGGCGTTGACTGGTCGGTCCATACTCCCAGTCTGCCTCTCTCTTTCCCTAGTAGGGTGGGTCTCTGGGGAAGCAGTGCTCCAGGACACATTGGTGGGGTCTTCAGTCCAGGGAAGCCTGGCTGGCATCCTGATGACATCTGGAACCTGGTGACTGAAAAGAGAGTTAACATACAAAGCCAAACAAATTGTTGAGCAATCATGGACCCAAAGTCAAGCAAATGTTTATGTAACTTTGTCTGGATTAATGGATCAGTTTTCACAAATCACATTGCAAGAGGAGGCAGCACAGATAATTATTCGGCAATTGGCTTTTGAAAATGCTAATCCTACCTCTCAAACACTAATTTGTCCCTTTCATAAGACAGGTTCATTGAGTGACTTGGTGACAGCCTGCTCCGAAGTCACACCTTCTTTCCTACAGGGCATCACTATTGTTGCAGCTTTACAGGGAGAAACATCTACTCAGTTTTTGACCAAATTACATAACAAGAAAGAAGGTAGAAAATTAGAAGGTTGCTTTTCCTGTGGACAGCAGGGACATTTTAGTAGAAAAAAAAAAGTCCTGATGAGACTTCTGGAGGCGGGGCTATGAGCAGCAGCAGATCTGTTTCTCTCCTCTCCTTCCTCTCCTTTCCGGGATCAACTAGGAATACAAAAGGAGACCACCCGGGACTGAAACAAGACAAGACTAGAATGACTACAGGAACCCACCAAATCACTGATGAGTGCAAATACACGTGGCTGGTGACAGAGAGGAGCCTAGGAGAGACTGAGTGGCTGGTAACAGTACAATGGTCTATCAGTTGAGACACCACCTCCAGTCTGTTCCAACAAGGGGACAGCTGAAGGGAGGAGAGGACTCCCCAGAGACTTACCAAGAGCAACCCTGAGTCTCCATTGCTACTGCCCTCAGAATCTGGAGTAACGGCAAGGAGGGACACTGGGGGACAGAAATCTAACCAGGAAATTCAGGAGAAGACCTATACCTCGGTGGCATAGCTGGGGGGCTGTGGAAGTCTCTTTGCATAGCCACCGGACTATCTTGCCACACCCTGCCTTATCTCTTGGTCAGGAGTCAGTGATTCAGAAGCCTACTTATAGTTAGAAGCCCTCGGGCTCCCATAGCCTACAGAGAAGAAAAATAATTTAAAAAGAGGCTTTTAAATCACTGAGCTCCAACTCAGGGATTAAAATACTATTGAAACAACTGTTAACTCCCACCACTGTGAACCCTTTAATTGCCTTACTTAGACACAAGTCAATCCAGGAAATAGTGATCAGTAATTTGAAAAGTAGTAAGAGAGGGAACTCATAACATAATATATAAAATGGGTAAACCAACAAGAAGAAATATTGGAGAAACGAACTCAGACAAGAGTCCCACTAAAAGCCCCCCAAAGGGTGAAGCACAAAATAACAACTTCTTCGGGCTCAACTAGGAATACCAAAGAGACCACCCGGGACCGAAACAAGACAGGACTTGAATGACCACAGGAACCCACTAAATCACCTGTGAGTACAAAGACGTGTGGCTGGTCACAGAGAGGAGAGAGGAGCATAAGGAGAGATTCAGTGACTACTAACAGTATAGCAGTTTATGAGTTGAGACACCACCTCCAGTCTGCTCCACCAACAAGGGGACAGCTGAAGGGAGGAGAGGACTCCCCAGAGACTCACCAAGTGCAACTCTGAGTCTCCATTGCTACTACCCTCAGAATCTGGAGCAGCAAGAGCAAGGGACACCAGGGGACAGATATCTAACCAGGAAACTCAGGAGAAGACCTATACCTTGGTGCATAGCTGAGGGGCTGTGAAAGTCTCTTTGCATAACCACTGGATTATCTCTGCTACACCCTGCTTTATCTCTTGGTCAGGAGTCAGTGATTAAGCTAAGAAACCTATTGATAGTTTAAAAGCCCTCAGGCTCCCATAGCCTACAGGGAAAAAAAAAGGCTTTAAAACCACTGAGCTCCAACTCAGGGATTAAAATACTATTGAAACAACTGCTAACTTCCACCACTGTGAACCCTTTAATTAACTTACTTAGATACAAGTCATTCCAAGCAATAGCGATCAGTCATTTGAAAAGTACTGATAAAGGGAACTCATAACATAATATATAAAATGGTTAAAACAGCAAGAAGAAATACTGGAGAATCGAACCAGGACAAGAGTCCAGCTAAAAGTCCTCCAGAGGGTGAAGCACAAAATAACGAGTTCAACATCCAAACATTAGCTAGGGAAATAATAACAGGAGTGAGTAAAGAATTTGAAAAAATTGTAATCAGAAATACAGGAACAACAAATGAGACTATGGAAGAAAACACTAATTATCTCATGGTTATTAGAGAGCTGAAAGCTGAAATCACTGAGCTAAGAATGCAACTAGCTGAACAAGCTAAAACATTATCAGAACAGGGAAACAAAATAGATGGACTCCAGAAAACAGTAGAGGGCAGAGAGAATAGAATCAATGAGGCTGAAGACAGAGTTAGCAAGATTGAGGATGAATTAGAGACAACTAAAAAAGAAGTAAGAGATCTCAAAAAGAGATTAAGAGATGCTGAAAACAACAACAGAGTCCTATAGGATAACTTCAAAAGAAACAATATACGCATTATTGGCATACCAGAGGAAGAAAGAGAAGGAGAGAAAGAAAGCATTTTCGAGGCCATAATAGCTGAAAACTTCTCTAGTCTAGACAACATCAAAGACATAAAGATTCAGGAAGCCCAGAGGGTCCCAAACAGAATTAACCCAGACCTAAAGACACCAAGACATATCATACTTAGAATGGAAAGGAATAAGGATAAAGGATCCTGAAGGCTGCAAGAGAAAAACAAAGAGTCACCTACAAAGGAAAACCCATAAGATTAGCAGCAGCCTTCTCCATAGAAACACTACAGGCCAGAAGAGAATGGCAAGATATCTATTGAGTGCTCAATGAGAAAGGCTTTCAACCAAGAATACTATATCCTGCTAGACTGTCATTCAGACTAGATGGAGGCATCAAAACCTCAGACAAGCAACAGTTGAAGGAATCAACTATCACCAAGCCAGCCCTGAAAGAAGTTCTGAAAGGTCTCCTATAAACAGTCAGGCCACCACAAATAGGACATATATCAGAACACTCTAAAACTCTACAAGAATGGCGTTAAAATATCTTCAATCTTTGATATCAATAATTGTCAATGGCCTGAATTCACCTATTTATTAAAAGACACAGAGTAGGAAGATGGATCAGAAAACACAACCCAACAATATGCTGTCTACAGGAAACCCACCTAACTCAAAAAGACAAACACAGACTTAAAGTGAAAGGATGGAAAATTATCATACAAGCCAATGGCCCACAAAAAAGGGCAGGAACAGCTATTCTCATATCTGATATGATAGACTTTAAAATAGATAAGATTAAAAAAGATAGGAATGGACACTACTTAATGCTCAGAGGATCAGTCAATCAAGAGGACTTAACAATTATTAATATCTATGCAACCAATGAGAAGCCATCTAAATACATCAAACTTCTACTGAAAGAGCTACAGCAATATATTAACAGCAACACAATCATAGTAGGGGACTTCAGCACCCCACTCTCTCAACTTGACAGATTATCCAGGCAGAAAATCAATAAAGACATAAGGGAGCTAAATGAAGTGATAGATAAACTGGAACTGTTGGACATTTTCAGAGTGATTCATCCCAAGAAACTGGAATACACATTTTACTCAAATCCACATGGGTCCTGCTCAAGGATAGACCATATATTAAGGCCACAAAGACAGCATCAGCCAATTCAAGAGCATTAAAATCATCCCAAGCATCTTCTCAGACCACAGTGGAATTAAACTAACACTTAACAATCAACAATAGATTAGTAACAGTCCCAAAATGTGGAGGCTCAACAGTGCACTTGTTAACAACTTCTGGGTCAAAGAGGAAATCAAGGAAGATATCAAAATGTTTCGAGAGTTCAATGAAAATGAAGACATAAGCTTTCAAAATATTTGGGACACAGCTAAAGCAGTCCTAAGAGGGAAGTTCATAGCTATACAAGCACACATTAGGAAACAAGAAAAGGCACAAATAAACAGCCTGATTGCACATCTTAAAGACCTAGAAGAAGAACAACAAAGTGAACCCTAAAGCAACCAGAAGGACAGAAATCACTAAAGCTGGAGCAGAAATAAATAACATTGAGAATAAGAATACCACACAAAAGATCAATGAAAGTAAATGTTGGTTCTTCTTGGACCGTAGGTCCAAGAAGGATTCAGAGGACCTAGTAGGGGTTGTATTGTTACATGGGAAATTGGGGAATGTTATGCATGTACAAACCATTGTACTTACTGTTGAATGTAAAACATTAATTCCCCAGTAAAAAAAAAAAATCAGTAAAAGAAAAGAAAAATCTTGGTTCTTCGAAAGAGTAAACAAAATCGACAAAACTTTAGCCAGACTCACAAAACAAAAAAGGAGAAGCCCCAAATAAATCGGATAGTAAATGGAAGAGCAGATATCACAACAGACACCACAGAAATTCAACATATCATGTGAGGCTTCTATGAACAACTATATGCCACCAAGCTAGAGAACCTGGAAGAAATGGACGATTTCCTAGTTACCTACCAACTTCCAAAACTAAGTAAAGAGGAAGTGGATAACATGAACAGGCCTATCACAGCCAATGAAATTGAAACAGTTATCAAAAACCTCCCCAAAAATAAAAGTCCTGGACCAGATGGTTTTACAAATGAATTCTACAAAACCTTCAAAGAAGAACTAATACCTCTACTTTTAAAAGTCTTCCAGAAGATTGAAGACACTGGAATACTCCCTGCCAGCTTCTATGAAGCCAACATCACTCTGATATCAAAAGCAGACAGGGACAACCAAAGAAGAACCAGAAAAGAAAACTATAGACCAATATCTCTGATGAACATAGATGCCAAATATTGAACAAAATTCTAGCCAACCAGATACAGCAGTATATCAAAAAGATTGTTCATCACGACCAAGTGGGCATGCAAGGTTGGTTTAATATACATAAATCAATCAGTGTTATCCACCACGTCAACAAAAGCAAGACCAAAAACCACATGGTCATATCAATAGATGCAGAGAAAGCCTTTGACAAAATACAACATCCCTTTATGATCAAAACACTACAAAAAATGGGAATAGATGGAAAATTCCTGAAGATAGTGGAGTCTGTATATAGCAAACCTACAGCCAACATCATACTCAATGGTGAAAAACTGGAGGCATTTCCACTCAGATCAGGTACTAGACAGGGCTGCCCACTATCACCATTACTATTCAACATAGTGTTGGAAGTTCTTGCCATAGCAATCAGGCAGGAGCAAGGAATTAAAGGCATACAGATAGGAAGAGAAGAAGTCAACCTCTCCTTATTTGCAGATGACATGATAGTATACAAGGAAAAACCTAAGGAACCCAGCAAGAAGCTTTTGGAAATCATCAGGCAATACAGTAAGGTGTCAGGCTACAAAATTAGCATTCAAAAGTCAGTAGCATTCCTCTGTGCAAACACTAAGTTAGAAGATACTGAAATCCAGAAATAAACTCCTTTTACTATAGCAACACAAACAATAAAATAGGATTAAATCTAATCAAAGAAGTGAAAGACTTGTATACTGAAAATTATGAGTCACTACTCAAGGAAATCATATAAGCCAATGGCCCACAAAAAAGGGCAGGAACTGATATTCTCATATCTGACATGATAGACTTTAAAATAAATAAAATTTAAAAAGGTAGGGATGGACACTACTTAATTCACAGAGGATCAGATAATCAAGAGGACAACAATTATTCATATATATGCACCCAATGAGAAGCCATCTAAATACATGAAACATCTACTGAAAGAGCTACAGCAATATATTAACAGCAGCATAGTCATAGTAGGGGACTTCAACACCCCACCATCTCAATTTGACAGATCATCCAGACAGGAAATCAATAAAGAAATGAGGGAGCTAAATGAGGAGATAGAACTATTGGACATTTCCAGAGTCATTCATCCCAAGAAACAGGAATATACATTCTACTCAAGTCCACATGGGTCATTCTCAAGGATAGACCATATGTTAGGCCACAAAGACAGCATCAGCAAATTCAAGAGCCTTGAAATCATGCCAAGCATCCCAAGCATCTTCTCAGACCACAGTGGAATTAATCTAACACTGAAGAGTCAACAAAATATTAGTAATAGTCCCAAAATGTGGAAGCTCAACAGTATACTCCTTAACAACTACTGTGTCAAAGAGGAAATAAAGGAAGACATCAAAATGTTGCCAGACTTCAATGAAAAGACAAAAGCTACTGCAGAAACTCAGCATATCATGTGAGGTTCTATAAACAACTATATGCCACCAAGCTAGAAAACCTGGAAGAAATGAACAAGTTCCTAGATAACTATGAACTTGCAAAGTTAAGTAAAGAGGAACTAGGTAATGTTAACAGGCCCATCACAGTGAATGAAACTGAAACAGTTATCAAAAACTTTCCCAAGAATAAAAGTCCTGGAACAGATGATTTTACAGTGATCATGGAGATAATAAGGGAGCAGGCCATAGTCTCAGGAATACAGGCAGGGAGTCTGATGAAATGAGGCAAATATGGGAAGTCATGTCCCTCCTCACTTGACCTCTCAGTAGAGAGAGAATGACAAGATGGACATGGCCCTCAGTTCAAGCCCTGCCAAGCTCAACCACATCCTCACAATTTTCCTACATTTCCGTAGGACTCCATTTCTGGCAGAGGAATAGCAGTGTAGAGGTGAACAGAAACCTATAGGACTGAAATCTGTAGGACTCCATTTCTGCCAGAAACAGAAAATTTCTGAACTCCATTTCTGCCAAAGGAATCGAAGTGTAGAGGTGAACAGAAACCTTTTGGGCAGAAACCTGAATGATATCATGCAGGCGTTTTTAAAAGGACTGGAATAAGACAGGGAGCTATGAGTAGAAGGGGGCAGTAAGAGCCAGTGTGAGGTCGAGGGTAGGCCTGGTGGGCTGAAAGGGCTGCCTGATAGGCAGAGGAGTGGGGGGCTGTGAGGCGAGAGGGGTGATCTTGCATTACAGGGTTCCATGACAGCTTGCTGAGAAGTCCGTGGACTGCAGCAGTCGGTCCTTGAGGTCCTTGAGAAGTCCAGCAATGTAAAGGGAGTGTCCAAGAGCTCCACCAGCAAGTCCGACAGAAGTGTCAGTCCAGTGCCAATGACCAGGGGTCAATAGATGCAGAGAAAATACAACATCCCTTTATGATCAAAACACTACAAAAATGGGAATAGATAGAAAATTACTGAAAATAGTAGAGTCTATATATAGTAAACGTACAGACAACATCATACTCAATGGTGAAAAACTGGAAGCATTTGCCCTCAGATAAGGTACTAGATAGGGCTGCCCACTATCATCATTACTATTCAACATAGTGTTGAAAGTTCTTGCCATAGCAATCAGGCAGGAGCAAGGAATTAAAGGAATACAGATTGGAAGAGAAGTCGTCAAAGTCTCCCTATTTGCAGATGACATGATGGTATACATAGGAAAACCTAAGGAATCCAGCAAGAAGCATTTGAAAATCATCAGGCAATACAGTAAGGTCTCAGGCTATAAAATTAATATTCAAAAGTCAGTGGCATTCCTCTATGCAAACACCAAGTTTGAGGAAGTTGAAATCCAGAAATCAGTTCCTTTTACTATAGCAACAAAAACAATCAAATATCGAGGAGTAAACCTAACCAAAGAAGTGAAAGATTTCTATAATGAAAATTATGAGTCACTACTCAAGGAAATTTAAAGTTTAAACATGATATTCTATGTTCATGGGTTGGAAGAATTAACATCATCAAAAGGAATATACTACCTAGAGCCATATACAAATTCAATGCTATCCCTATCAAGATCCCAACTACATTTTTTTAGGCAAATAGAACAAATGCTACAAATGTTTATCTGGAACCAGAAAAGACCTAAAATTGCCAAAAACAATTTTGAGAAGAAAGAACAGAAGTGGAGGCATCACACTCCCAGATCTCAAATTGTATTATAGGGCCACTGTCATCAAAACTTCTTGTTATTGAAACATGAATCGACACACTGACCAGTGGAATGAATTGAGAGCCCAGAGTAAGCCCCCACACCTATGGATATCTAATCTTTGACAAAGGTGTCCATATGATTAAATGGGGAAAGCAGAGTCTCTTCAACAAATGGTGTTGAAAAAAATGGGTTGAAACATGCAGAAGAATTACACTGAACCACTATATTTCACCAAATACAAAAGTAAATTCCAAGTGGATCAAGGACTTGGATGTTAGACCACAAACTATCAGATACTTAGAGGAAAATATTGGCAGAACTCATTTCCACATAAATTTTAATGACATTTTTAATGAAACAAGTCCAATTACAAAGAAGACTAAGACAGGCATAAACCTATAGGACGACATGAAATTAAAAAGCTTCTGCACAGCATAAGAACCACTACCCAAACCAAGAGACCCCTCACAGAATGGGAGAAGATCTTTACATGCCATACATCAGTCAAGAGGCTAATAAACAAAATATAGAACGAGCTTGCCAACATCAACCACAGGAAAACATAACCCCATGCAAAAATGGGGAGAGGACACTGGAAAATTCACTACAGAAAAGATCCAAAAGGCCAAGAAACACATGAAAATATGCCCCAAGTCTTTGACTGTCAGGGAAATGCAAATAAAAGCAACAATGTGATACCTCTTCACTCCTGTGAGGTTGTCATACATCAGAAAAGGTAACAGCAGCAAATGTGGGAGAGGTTGTTGCCAGGCTAGCATGGGGGTGCCTCTTCCCAGGTACTTACTCTCTGGGTTGTAGAGAACTCGACTGGAGCCACCTGGGTCCAGTCCTCAGCGATGCGAGGGAGATGCGTCATGAACCAAGCTTGTGGTGGGGCAATGCAATATATATTTATTGATCAGAGAGCCAACGCTTTTAAAGGACAGACGCACCCGAAAGTGGCAAGTCAGAAAAGGAAATGGCTAGGAAAGGGGTGGAGAAAGGCAAAAGTAGGCTGGAAAGGTAGGAACATCCTTAGCAACTGTTGCGAGGGTTTTACCTGGTGGGATTCATAATACCCTGGAGGCAGGGAGGGTCTTGAGGGTAGAAGGAACATAGATC
Source organism: Erinaceus europaeus (assembly GCF_950295315.1). Classification (NCBI taxonomy): domain Eukaryota; kingdom Metazoa; phylum Chordata; class Mammalia; order Eulipotyphla; family Erinaceidae; genus Erinaceus; species Erinaceus europaeus. Next base: position 48,309,528 of record NC_080180.1, on the reverse strand, counting down.
AAAGGAATGGAATGGGTGGGGATCTTTCAGGCAAAACCATGATTATGTAGATAGGCCATTGTATCAGGAATGCAGGGTGCTTTGTGAGGCTCCTCACAATTTCCTGGCAGGTTGTGGGGTCAAAAGAACCCTTCTGCACTGCTGGTGGAAATGTAAATTGGTCCAACTTCTCTGGAGAAAAGTCTGGAGAACTCTCAGAAGGCTAGAAATGGACCTACCCTATGATCCTGCAATTCCTCTCCTGGGGGATATATCCTAAGGAACCCTACACACCCATCCAAAAAGATCTGTGTACACATATGTTCTTAGCAGCACAATTTGTAATAGCCAAAACATGGAAGCAACCCAGGTGTCCAACAACAGAAGAGAGGCTGAGCAAGTTGTGGTATATATACACAATGGAATACTGCTCAGCTATAAAAAAAAATGGTGACTTCACCGTTTTCAGCTGATCTTGGATGGACCTTGAAAAAGTCATGTTAAGTGAAATAAATCGGAAATAGAAGGATGAATATTTGATTATCTCAGTCTCAGGCATAAGTTGAAAATCAAATTCCGAAGAGAAAACACGAATAGAATCTGAACTGGAATTTGTGTCTTGCACCAAAGTAAAACACTCTGGGTTGGGTGGTGGGGAGAATACAGGTCCAAAAATGATGACAGAGGATCCAGTGGGGGTTGTATCATTATATGGAAAACTGAGAAATATTTGCATGTACAATCTATTGTATTTACTGTTGAATGTAAAACATTGATTCCCCAATAAAAAGGGCCAGGTGGTGGCACACCTGGTGGAGCGCACATGTTACAGTGCGCAAGCACACATGTTCGAGCCCTTGGTCCTCACCTGCAGGGGGTAAGCTTCATGAGTGGTAAAGCAGGTGTCTTTCTGTCTCTCTCCCTCTCTATCTCCCCCTTCTCTCTCAATTTCTTGCTGTGTCTATCCAATAAATAAATAAATCTAATTACAATTTTTTTAAATCCCCCAATAAAAAATTTTTTTGAAAAGCTTCACACACACACACAGTAATCCATGGCTTTTAATTAAAGAAGGAAGGGGGGTTGCATGTTTAGAAAGGTGCCCATGTCTGGGGTTCCAACCATCATAATTTCCAGAGACCAGGGTAACCTGCCCTTGTCGCAACCCTAAGTGAGTTGGGGGTCAACTCGCTTAGAATGTCTCTGTAACACTTAGGACACAAGGAAAGATAGATAGGAAGTTCGAGGCAAGAGTTAATGCCCTTAAAGAAGAGGCAGTTCTATACACTGAGACCCAGATTCAAAATATTAAAACCAGAATGACCACAAGATGTTATTCAAGTTTCAAGTGGATTTGTGTAACTCTTTATCTCCAGAACAAAACTACTCATCCCTGGGACAAATTTCAGAAATATTTGAAAAGATTATGGTCAGCCACTAATATCTCTGTAGATCTTCAAGACCTAAACACAAATACTATCTGTAGGATAGGCCTATGTCCTTTGGGCCACAGCCTCTGAAATAGCTACTTCCTTCTCAGAACAGCTTTCCAGTCTTGTTAACAGAAAAACATGGACCTCATTTTTGCCTAGCACACAGGTATGGGAATAGCAAAAAACATGGAAACTGTGATGTGCTCTCTAGGGAGAAAAGTGCTCCTGGAATGTGAATGTTCCACAAAGCAGGAGGTGTTCCCTACCTCTGCTGTTCTTACTGGGTGATATGAGACTATAAAAATAAAGTTCTGCTTAAGTATGACAGAGATGTCTGCTTGAGCTTGATTCAACATCAACTCACTCGTCTCTCATTCTCTCTCATCCCATGCTGACTCCCCTCCTCTTTCAGGTTACACCAATTACCTGCTGGGGCTGGCCCCCAGCAGACTGGAAGGGAGAGTTGGGGGTCAATCCACTCAGGTGGGCGGAGCTGGCCTGGCCAGAGAGTGGGAGGTGGGCGGAGCTGGCCTGGCCTGGGTGTGGGAGGGGGCGGGGCCAGGGAGTGGGAGGTGTTCTGAGCTGGCCTGGCCAGGGTGTGGGTGGTGGGCGGAGTTGGCCTGGCCTGGGTGTGGGTGGTGGGCAGAGTTGGCCTGGCCTGGGTGTGGGAGGTGGGCGGAGATGGTCTGGCCAGGCTGTGGGAGTTGGGCGGGGCTGGCTGGGCCAGGGTGTGGGAGGTGGGCAGGGCAGGCGGGGCCAGGGTGTGGGAGGGGGGCGGGGCAGGTGGGGCCAGGGTGTGGGAGGGGGGCGGGGCAGGCGGGGCCAGGGTGTGGGAGGGGAACAGTGGAAACAATGACATGGACTTTCCAGGGCAGTGGGCCCCACTGTCCAACACAGGCACAGGGCCATCACTTAGCTCCCATCCGCACCTGCATAGGAGGGAACAGGCCAGTGAGACTCAGTGTGTTGCTGTCACCAGGGGCTTGGGATCTGTGGACTCACCAGACCTGACAGGGACACCCTCATGCGTTGGCCGGCTAGACAAGGTTCTCCTGCCTGTGTGGGAGGATGCACAGCAGCAGTAGCAGCACAGCCGCAGGAAGGTTTTTAACAGCTTCTTTGCCCAGGTGGAGGTTGGGGCATTGCTTCCCGCTCGGCCCTGGTTGGCTGAGGGTAGAACAGAGGCAGTGAGGACAGCTTCAGAGGAGAGGGTTCAGCAGCTGCTATCAGGGGTGTTGGGGGCCCCCGGTGGGATGTCAAGGCTCGAGATCAACCCAGTAAAGCTGCTGTCATTGGTCTTGGGACTCCCTGGTGGGAGGGGTGAGGCTTTAGGTGGACCCCGTACTGCTGCTATCTGCAGCGTTGGGAGTGGCTAGTAGTGTATTGTGGATGTAGGCTGTAGAAACACTCTTCCTTCATCGGCCTGGTCTTTTCAGGTACTGCCTCAAGTTTCCTCCCACTCACGAAAGGGCGTGGGCATAGTAGCCCTGCCTGTCCTCAGTGGTTCTAGCAACCGCATGATGTAAGGATGTGCCCAAGTTCGCACATCCTGTTCCTTTCCACTCGAGCCAGCTCCAGGTTTGAATTGCCCAGCTTCATGTGGGCACTGCAAGGGCACCTTCCCCAATGCTGCCTACAACACGGCAGCAGTTTGGGACCAAGGGAGAATCTCCCGGTCCATGGTGACTAATTACTCTTAATCAAACAAATCTATCAACCATTAAATCTAAGAACAAACAATTAACTACTACTCTTACTGTCTAAACCCCAACCCCAACCCCAACCCAAATAGGAAGAGGAGAAAAAAAGTGTCCAAGGGAGAAGGAGACAGAGAAAGATTGAGAAGGAGTGTAAAGAGTGTGTGTGTTTCTGAGGAGCTAGTAATCCTATTTAGGACCTCCACAGCTCACCAAGACTTCCATGGAATGTGAGGAGATGTCGCACCCAGGTCATGCTGCAGGATGCTGCAAGCATGGCCAGGGTGTGGCAGGAGGGCGTGGCTGGTTTGGCCAGTGTGTTTGAGGAGGGCGGGGTTGGCCTGGCCAGGATGTGGGAGGAGGGCGGGGGTGGCCAGGGTGTGGGAGGGGGGTGGGGCAGGTGGGGCCAGGGTGTGGGAGGAGGAGAGAGTAGGCGGAGCCAGAGTGTGGGAGGAGGAGAGAGTAGGCGGAGCCAGAGTGTGGGAGGAGGACAGAGCAGGCGGAGCCAGAGTATAGGAGGAGGACAGAGCAGGCAGAGCCAGAGTGTGGGAGGAGGTCAGTAGGTGGGGCCAGAATGTAGGAGGAGGACAGAGCAGGCAGAGCCAGAGTGTGTGAGGAGGACAGAGCAGGCGGGGCCAGAGTGTAGGAGGAGGACAGAGCAGGCGGAGCCAGAGTGTGGGAGGAGGACAGAGCAGGCGGGGCCAGAGTGTAGGAGGAGGACAGAGCAGGCGGAGCCAGAGTGTGGGAGGAGGACAGAGCAGGCGGGGCCAGAGTATAGGAGGAGGACAGAACAGGCGGAGCCAGAGTGTGGGAGGAGGACAGAGCAGGCGGGGCCAGAGTGTAGGAGGAGGACAGAGCAGGCGGAGCCAGAGTGTAGGAGGAGGACAGAGCAGGCGGGGCCAGAGTGTAGGAGGAAGACAGAGAAGGCAGGGCCAGAGTATAGGAGGAGGACCGAGCAGTCGGGGCCAGAGTATAGGAGGAGGACAGAGCAGGCAGAGCCAGAGTGTGGGAGGAGGACAGAGCAGGCGGGGCCAGGGTGTGGGAGGGGGGTGGGGCGGGGGGGGGTCTGGGGGTGGGAGGGGAGGGCGGGGCCAGGGGTGGGCGGGGCCAGGGGGTGGGAGGGGGAGGGTGGGCGGGTCCAGGGTGGGGGTGGGGCGGGTCCAGGGTGTGGGAGGGGGTGGGGCAGGGGCTAGGGTGTGGGAGGGGGGCGGGAGGGGCAGGGTGGGGGCGGGGGCGCCAGGGTGTGGGAGGGGGGAGGGGCAGGCAGGGCCAGGGTGTGGGAGGGGGTGGGGTGGGTGAGCCAGGATGTGGGTGGGGGCGGTTCCTGGGTGTGGGCGGGTGGAGGGGTGTGCGGGTCCAGGGTGTGGGAGGGGGGCGGGGCGGGGGAGGCTGGGTGTGGGAGGGGAGGGGTAGGCAGGGCCAGGGTGTGGGAGGGGTGGGGGGGGCCAGGGAAGGGTGAGAGGGAGGGGGGGGCTAGTGTGGGGGTGGGTGGGGGCGGGCGGTGGGGGGACCAGGATGTGGGTGGGTCCAGGTGTGGGGGGGGAGGGGCGGGCAGGGCCAGGGTGTGGGAGGGTGGCAGGATGGGCAGGCCAGGGTGTGGGTGGGGGGGTGGGCGGGTCCAAGGTGCGGAAGGGGGGCGGGGTCGGCGGGGCCCGTGTGTGGGAGGGGCGGGGCCACGGTTGGGAGGGGCGCGGTGGGCGGGGCCAGTGTGTGGGAGGGGGGCGGGGCAGGCGGGGCCAGGTTGTGGTGGGGCGGGCCAGGGACGGGGGGGGGGGGGGGGGAACCAGGGTGTTTGGGGGGGGTGGGCAGGGCCAGGGTGTGGGAGGGTGGCGGGATGGGCCGGCCAGGGTGGTGGGTGGGTCCTTGCTGTGGGCGGGGGGAGGGGCGGGCGGGTCCAAGGTGCCGGAGGGGGGTGGGGTGGGCGGGACCAGTGTGTGGGAGGGGGCGGGGCCAGTGTTGGGAGGGGCGCGGTGGGCGGGGCTAGTGTGTGGGAGGGGGCGGGGCAGGTAAGGGCAGGGTATGGGAGGGGGCGGGGCAGGTAGGGCCAGGGTGGGGGAGGGGCGGGGCAGGTGGGGCCAGGGTGTGGAAGGGGCGGGGCAGGTGGGGCCATGGTTCAGGAGGCGGGTGGGGCAGGCGGGGCCAAGGTGTGAGAGAAGGGAGGGGCTGGAAGTCTGGGCAGGCCTGGACAGACTGTGGCAGCAGGGCAGGCATGGCCAGGTTGTGGCTGGATGTCTGAGCAGGCCTGGCCAGGGTGTGGCATCAGAGTAGGTCTGTCAAGGCCAGCCTGTGTCAGCAGGGCGGGGCAGGCATGGCCACGTTGTGGCTGGTTATCTGAGCAGGCCTGTCCAGAGTGTGGCAGCAGGGTGGGGCAGTCATGGCCAGGGTTCATGGGGAAGTCAACCACATATTTTGCCCTTAATAATGGAGAATCCAACACATTTGTACGACAGGGGACTCTGTACCTCCTTATATGTCCCTGCGACCAAAAGTATCTGGCAGTGACTAGAGATTAACATTTGCTGAATCCTAAAGTGTAGGATCCTTCAGAGCATTCCCATAGTAGTTGGAAAATCTCTGATAATTTTGCCTCAAACCTTGTGCCTCATTGCCAAATGAAAGGGATCCATAAAACTTAAGAAGCATCACACCAGTCTTTAGGATATTTAGGGGACCTAGGAAAGTTGAAAAAAATACGTAACATTTATCCAATTTTACCACCCTGCAGAATTTTTATTAGAGATGGCAAACATCTCTTTTCAGTCTTCTGGGGTTTACAGTCAACAATATTTATATACCTTTCCCATATTTCGGAGCTACTCTCTTGCCTGATCCAGGTTTCTGGTCCTTTTTGTAGCTATGACATCATCTCCCCAGACCATAACTTGGATCCGCCTGCATATCAGATTTCAGGCTCCAGGAAAAAAAAAAAAAAAAAAAACTAGTATAGCCACAGGCCTTTTGGAGTATAGCTAAATTATGCCTACTAGTTGTCTACAAAACAGAGACCCTCCCACCCCCAACTCCTCATCTACACTATTTCAGCCTTTACATTCATGATTAGTCAACAATTTGTTCAGCTTTATATGTTAACTCTTTTTTCAACCACCAGATTCCAGATGCTAAGATGATGCCAACCAGTCTTCCCTGGACATAGGACTCATCCAATGTGTGCTGGAGCCCCACTTCCCCAGAACTCACTAGGAAAGAGAGAGGCATGCTGGGAGTATGGATCGACCTGTCAACGCCCATGTTCAGCATGGAAGCAATTACAGAAGCCAGACCTTCGACCTTCTGCATCCCACAATGACCTAGGTCCATACTCCCAGAGGGTTAAAGAATAGGAAAGTGGGGCACAGCCAAGATGGCGATGTTGGAGCAGCAGCTGCCGTCAGCTCCAAGAAGCCACTTGCGACCTGTGATTCTCTGGATATGGTAGGATACTGGGCAGTCTGGAAGAGGGTGAACATGGGCTGGTCAGAATCACACCCTAATACAGTCCCACAACTCACTCTTGGGCTGACAAATGGAGGCCAGGGGGACAAAGAAAAATCTTTTATTTCTGAGCTCATCCCCCCAGCCCAGGGTCTGGACAGCCCCTTCTAGCAGGCTTTCCACTGAGCTTTTTTCTTTACCAAGATTCCTGGCTCATCAGGGGTGTTATTCCAAGCCTTTTCCTTTTTGTTTAATGTTTCTCTCTCTCTTTTTTTTTTTAAGTGTCTGGTCCTCTGAGTGACAAAATATTTGAACAAAGCCTCATGCCTACCTGGGAAAGACTACATGGAGGGATTTTTTTTTTTTTTTTTTTTTTTTTTGCTACTTCTTACAATTGGCTGTCTTTGCTCAGGTTGCCTGCAGCCATTCCGGAGCATGTCCAAGCTGCAGACTGTCTGTTAGGGGTTTTTACTCTATTTTATTATATACGTGTGTTCCTTTTGCCCCCTCCTTCTTCAGGTTGACCAGAAATAACTGTTGTTTTTTCCATTGCTATGTGACTGGGTGTCCTATCCACTGTGAGAGGAATTTGTTTCTTCTACCTCTTACCTCCACGCTCCTTTTTGCCTCCTCCTAGCTAATTAAAAAAAAAAATCACTCCTCTTCCTCCACCCACCCCCCTTTTTTTTTTATTCTTGCTCCTTTTGTTTTCTGAATTCACTGATACTCACTTGTGACTATTTTGGGGAAAAAATCTGACTCAAAGTAGATTCTGTGTGTGTGTGTGTGTTCTCTACTTCCTTTTCCCCTCTTTCTATTCCTAGAATTGATAGTGTACAGCAGATTTGCATAATTGTCTATTGCTTTTTCCTTTTTGCCTTTCTCTTTTTCCTTTTGTTTGCTTGCTATTTTTTCTTGGACTGGAGGTGTTGTTTGGCTAACTACTATTGGTTGAATTTGTGTCAATCCTTGCTTCAGTTACTATTGTTGTAATTTCTGAGGTTTGTGATTGTATTTGTCATAAATGTCTTGAGTATAGGGTGGCTTGTACTCAAAACACAACTGAAGAACAACAGAACAGAAAAATAAAAACCACATCAATAAAAAAATGGTTAAATCAAGAGCAAATAAAACTAACACAATGAATCAAGACAGGAGCCCAGAAGAAACTCCAAATCAGTTAGAAGTAACCACAGATAAGAAAAGCATGCAAGCAATAATAAACCTAATAATCACAGAAATTAAGACAACTATGGAGGAAAGGGCTATCAGAATTAGGGAAAAGACAGATGAGACCCTCAAAGAAAATACAAGCTACCTCGAGATAGTTAGAGAAATGAAAGCTGAAACAGCTGAGCTAAAAGGCCAAGTAGCAGAATAAGCAAATAGTATAACTGAACTGAAGAAAGAAGCTGAGGGAAAGGAAAGCAAAATAACAGAAATAGAAAGCAGAATTAGCCAGACAAAGGATGAGCTAGAGAAAACAAAGAGGTAAAATAGCTAAAAAGAGATTGAGAGACACTGAAAACAAAAACAGAGACATATGGGATGATCTCAAAAGAAGAAACATTCCTATAGTTGGCCTACCAGAGCAAGAAAGAGAGGAAGGGGAAGGAAACATCCTAGAGGAACTACAAGAAAGCTTTCCAGATCTAAACAACAGAAAGAACATTTAGATTCAAGAGGCCCAGAGAGTCCCAAACAGAATCAACCCAGACTTGAAGACACCAAGACACATCATAGTTACAAAGACGTAAGGATAAAAAATCCTAAAGGCTGCAAGAGAAAAACAAAAAGTCACATACAGGGCAAAACCCAAAAATCTATCAGCAGACTTCACCACTCAAAGTCAAAAAGCCAGAAGAGAATGCCAAGATACCTATGGAGCCCTGAATGAAAAAGGATTTCAACCAAGGATAATATATCCTGGTAGTCTTTGATTCAAATTAGATGGAGAGATCAAAACCCTCTCAGACAGGCAACAGTTAAAGGAGGCAGCCCTCATCACCAAGCCTTCTCTGAAAGAGCTACTAAAAGACTTGTTATAAACAAGAACATCACCATAATGCTTGCCAGATATCAGAGCAAATAAAAAATTGTTGAATAATGGCACTTCAGTACCTTAAATCCATAATATTGATAAATGTCATTGGGCTTAGACTTGCCCATTAAAAGTCACAGAGTGGGAGGATGGATCAGAAAACACAACCCAACCATATGCTGCTTGCTAGAATCCCACCTGACCCAACAAGATAAACAGACTTAAAGTGAAAGGATGGAAAACTATCATACAGGCTAATGGACCACAAAAAAGGGCAGGAACAGCCATTCTTATCTCTGACACCATAGACTTTGAATTAAATAAAGTAATAAGAGATAGGCAGTTACATCATTACATAATGATTAGAGGATCAATCACCAAGAAGATTTAACAATTATTAGTATCTATGCACCCAATAAGGGATCATCTGAATACATCAAATACCTTTTGAAAGAACTACTAAAATATATCAATAGTAATACAATAATAGTGGAAGACTTCAGCACTCCACTCTCACACTTAGACAGATCAACGAAGCAGAGAATAAACAAAGACACAGAATTCATCGAGATAGGTAGACTAGACCTCCTGGACATTTTCAGAGTTCTTCATCCCCCCAAACTGGAATACACATTTTTTTCAAATCCACACAGTACATCCTCAAGGATAGACCACATGTTAGGCTACAAAGATAGTATCAACCAATTCAAGAACACTGAAATTATCCCAAGTATCTTTTCAGACCACAGTGGAGTAAAGTTAACATTCAACAACAAACAGAAAACTACTAAAATTACTAAAAGTCACAGAATTCGGAAACTCAACAACATACTGCTTAAGAACCACTGAGTCAGAGAGACACTCAAGCAAGAAATTCAAATGTTCCTGAAAACCGATGAAAATGAAGACACAAGTTATCAAAATATTTGGGACACAGCTAAAGTAGTATTGAGAGGGAAATTCATGGTCATACAATCACATATTAGAGAACACAGAAAATCTCAAATAAATGACCTTACTGCATGCCTTAAGGACTTAGAAGAAGAGGAACAAAGTGACCCTAAAGCAACCAGAAGGATGAAAATCACTAAAATTAGAGCAGAAATAAACAACATTGAAAATAAAGAGAATCACACAAAAGATCAGTGAAGCCAAATGTTGGTTCTTTGAAAAAATAAATAAGATTGACAAATAGAATTGCAAACGATAGAAAAGATATCACGGGGTGGGGGTATAGCATAATGGTTATGCAAAGAGACTTTCATGCCTGAGGCTCTCTCAAGTCCCAGGTTCAATCCCTCACACTGCCATAAGCCACAGCTGAGCAGTGTTCTTGTAAAAAAAAAAAAAAAAAGAAAGAAAGAAAAGATCACAACTGACACCACAGAAATCCATGAGAGACTTCTACGAAGAAGTATACGACACCAAGTAAAATCATCTGGAAGAAATGGAAGAATTTCTAGAAACATATGCCCTTCCAAAACTGAACCAAGAAGAACTACAAAACCTAAATGCACCAATCACAAAGAAATTGAAACAGTTATTAAGAATCTTGGGGCAGCATGAAATGTTCCTACTCAGGACCACAGAATGTGAGCTCAGGTCCAGAGCGATGCAGAGGTCACATAGGCTACTAATCTGAATATGGACCCCAGATATCATCAAATCTATGGGGTTTACAGTCAAGAATATTTATACCCTGCACCAAAGTAAGACTCTGGGGTAGGTGAGTGGGGAGAAGAATACAGAATCCAGGAAGGATGATAGTAGACCTAGTGGGGGTTATATTGTTATATGGAAAACTGGGAAATGTTATGCATGTACAAACTATTGTATTTACTGTTGAATGTATAACATTAATTCCCCAATAAAGAAATTAAAAAATATTACAAAAAGAAAAAGAATACTAAATTAAAAAATTAAAAAAATATTTATACCCCTTTTCCCATATTAGGGACCTACTTTCTTTCTTGATCCAGCTTTCCTGTCCTTCTTCCAACCATGACAGCATCTCCCCAGACAATAACTTGGATCCACTGAAATATCAGATTTCAGGCTCAGGGCAAAAACAAACAAACAAACAAAAAAAACTAGTATAGCCACAGGCCCTTTGGAATATAAAATATGCATACTACCTATCTACAAAATGGAGGAACCCCCCCACTCTTCATCTGTACTCTTCCAGCCTTTATGTCCATGATTGATCAACAATTTGTTTGGCTTTGTATGTTACCTCTCTTTTCAGCCACCGGGTTCCAGATGCCACCATGATGCTGACCAGACTTCCCTAGACAGACAACCCCACCAATGTGTCCTGGAGCTCTGCTTCCCCAGAGCCCTTCCCCACTAGAGTAAGAGAGAGGCAAGCTGGGAGTATGGATCGACCTGTCAACACCCATGTTCAGCAAGGAAGCAATTACAGAAGCCAGACCTTCAACCTTCTGCATCCCACAATGACCTTGGGTCCATACTCCCAGAGGGTTAAAAAATAGGAGAGCTATTAGAGGGAAGGCATGGGATACAGAGTCCTGGTAGTGAGAATTGTGTGAAGTTGTACCCCACTTATCCCATGGTTTTGTCAATGCTTCCTTTTCATAAATAAAAAATTTAAAAAAGATCTTCCTAACAACAAAAGTCCTGTACCAGATGGCACCTACGAATTCACATACGAATTCTACAAAACCTCAGGAAACAGCTAATACCTGTACTTCTAAAGCTTTTCCAAAAGATGAAAGAAACAGGACATCTCCCTTCCACCTTCTTTGAAGGCAACATCATCCTGATACCAAAAGCAGATAGGGACACAACAAAAAAGGAAACCTATTGATATCTCTGATGAACATAGATGGGGGTAGATAGCATAATGGTTATGCAAACAGACACTCATGCCTGACGCTCCGTAAAGTCCCAGGTTCAATCCTCTGCACCTCCATAAGCCAGAACTGAGCAGTGCTCTGGTAAAAAAAAAAAAAATCTCCAAAATATACAAATTGTTCAGCAAACTTAGCAACAAAAAAGTAAGTGACCTGATTCAAAAATGGATAGAGGATATGAACAGAACATTCACTACAGAAGAGATTCAAAAAGCTAGCAAACACATGAAAAATTGTGCCAGGTCGCTGATTGTCAGCGAAATGAAAATAAAGAGATCATTGAGATACCACCTCACCCCTGTGAGAATGGCATATATCAAAAAGGACAGCAGCAACAAATTCTGGAGAGGCTGTGGGGACAGAGGAACTCTTCTGCACTGCTGGTGGGAATGTCAAATGGTCCACAGCCTCTGTGGAGAGTAGTCTGGAGAACTCTTTACAAGGCTCAACATGGACCTTCCATATGACCCAGTAATTCCTCTCTTGGGGATATACCCCAAGGACTCCATAACAGCCAACCAAAATGATATTTGTACACCTATGTTCACAGCAGCACAATTCATAATAGCTAAAACCTGGAAGCAACCCAGGTGCCCAACAACAGATGAGTGGTTGAGAAAGCTGTGGTAATATATTCAATGGAATACTATACAGCTATTAGGAACAATGAACCCACCTTCTCTGACCCATCTTGGACAGAGCTAGAAGGAACTATGTTAAATGAGCTAAGTCAGAAAGATAAAGATGAGTATGGGATGATCCCACTCATAAACAGAAGTTGAGAAAGAAGAACAGAATGAGAAACTAAAAGAAGGATTTGACTAAATCTGGAGAGGGTAGGAACATAAAAATCCTGGGGTGAGGGGGAGGGTAGATGTTCAGGTTCCTGAGGGGGGGAAAGGAGGGTGGATGGGATGAAACACAATGTTTTGGTGATGGGAATGATATTTATGTACACTCCTATTAATTTGTAGTTATATAAATCATTGTTTAATATGAGAGGGGACAATTGATTGAATGTCTCAAACTTTTTAAAACACTGAGTTTTTAATACATAGCCTGAGTCTTTGATATGTTGGCTCTCTTAAAAGCCTAGACCAGGGAGAACAGAAGCAACTGGTGGCAAATGTCAAAGGACATAAATTATGGTGATGTTGTGTATGATTCAGCAAATCCTAACAAAGGGATTTTTCAAAGTTAACCCAATTACCAGATAATGTGATTATAGCAATAACAACTGTCTTCTTAACCATAAGACAGCAGGAACCTCCCATTTCCTCTATAGAACCTATATTTCCCCCAGTCCTGGGACCTCTAGGGTGGGATTCACTTTCTTGCATGCTTTTCTCAATTCATCCCAAATGTTATTGCATCCGTTAACCCCAGCCTAATTAACGCAATGAGTACCACCTCATCATGCTTCACTTCAGACTGTGTCCAGAGACTTCAGGCGTGGAATGTCAACCCTTCAGCTTCATTACTTGGGTGAGACCTTTCCTTTCATGGGATTCACTAATTCCATTCCAGGCGGTTCACTTCCTAACAAAGTGTCAAAACCTAGATACAGACCAGGGTCTGTGAAATAGAGCATATGTTCACATGTATCCATAAATTAGGGCAAAATATATACCTGAAAACAAAAGTACACAATAGTCTGCAGTGAGTCAGTATAAAGTTCCTAAGGAAATAATTTCTAATTAGACATAGATACCCTCCTCACTTACTTCCTGTTACGGGTCTCTCACTCACTCCAAAGTTAACCTTATCAAAGCAAGGACTGCAAAAGCTGAATAAGGGCAAGAGACTGGCATACTTTAATGATGAGTCTTTAGTCATTATCAGGCCACCTCATCAGCTGGGGCCCTAATAGGGGAGTCCTGAGATTCCCAAAGAGACATGATGTGCCTAGACCTCCAATAAATCCCTCTCTCCATTGTTACCAGTCATCTCTATCAGGAACAGCAAAATAGACCCCTTTGTGGGCCCCCCCATAGGACCTTGCCCTCAACTTGGATCAACAACAGTAGAGAATGTTCCATCCTCCGAAGGGAGGATGGATAGCATACTCTGTGCTACACCTGAGGAAGATGGATCGATATTGAGGCAGCTTGGAATGTTCCTACACATGACCACAGAATGTGAGCTCAGATCTACAGGGATGCAGAGGTCACATAGGCTCCTAAACTGAATATGGGCCCCAGACCAAATCAAATCGATGGAGTTTACAGTCAACTATATTTATACCCTTTCCCATATTTGGGAGCTACTCTCTTCCCTGATCCAGCTTTCTGTTCCTTTTCCGGTCATGAAATCATCTCCCCCGACAATAACTTGGAAGCACCTGTATATCAGATTTCAGGCTCAGGAAAAAAAAATAGTATAACCACAGGCCCTTTGGAATATAACTAAAATATGCATACTACCTGTCTACAAAATGGAGAATCCCCCAACTCTTCATCTGCACTATTCCACCCTTTAGGTCCATAATTGTTCAACAATTTGTTTGGCTTTGTATGTTATCTCTTCAGCCACCAGGTTTCAGATTATACCATGATGCCAACCAGACTTCCCTGGACAGATGACCCCACCACTGTGTCCTGGAGCTCCACTTCCCCAGAGCCCCACCCTACTAGGGAAAGAGAGAGGCAGGCTGGGAGTATGGATCGACCTGTCAACGCCCATGTTCAGCTGGAAGCAATTATAGAAGCCAGACCTTCCACCTTCTGCATCCCACAATGACCTTGGGTCCATACTCCCAGAAGGTTAAAGAATAGGAAAGCTATCAGGAGAGGGAATGGGATACGGAGATCTGGTGGTGGGAACTGTGTGGAGTTGTACCCCTCTTACCTTATGGTTTTGTCAGTATTTTCTTTTTATAAGAAAAATAAAAAAAATTAAAAATTCCTATTGGACAATTACATATTTGGTTCTTACTGACTTTATAGCATCTAGAATGTCTTTTCAGAGCTATGAGACTTATTTACTGGAGAAACTATCTCAATTTCCATTAGGCCTCTGATTTTACAGGTAAAATGGTTTTTATTGAAACCTATTTCAGAACAGCAGAGTCTGTGACCTGTCTCCTTAAGAGTGAGCTTACTCCCATTCACTCTGGTCAGTGTGGTGGTAGAGTTTGGAGGAAGCTAAGTGGGGGTCTTAGTTTTTCTGAGAGACACAGGAACATGCCCCCTCCTCCTCCAGCTCTGGAGATAGCACAGTACCCAGCCTAGTGCTCTCTTCCTAGTCCAGCACTGAAGGAGCTCCTAGCCCAGCCCCCCTCCATGCTACCTAAGCCTGAGGTGCCTGAGCAGGGGACTGCCTTTCAGAGGAGAGAGAGCTGTCTGTTCAGCAAGTGTCTTTGCTCAGTATGGATGGGCTGGGTATAACAGATGTATTTCCTGTGTGTCAATGCTGGGTTCTGGGTGCTGCTGAGTAAGCAGGGTCGCCACTCCTGAACCTGCTGGACTCCCACTGTCACTGCTCCCACAGCCTCCCAGTGGGCCCAGCTTGTGTTCTGCTGCCCCCTGACCTGTGCTTCCTTCCCTGAGGAGCTCTCACTCCCCGAAGGGACATCCTTTCTCTCAGCTTCTTCCTGCACTGACTCTGAGGTGTCCATCATCCACCTTTCAGGCTGGTCTGGGAGTCTCCACAAGACACTGAAGACCAACCAGGGGTGCAAGATTCTCATGGGTGTGGGGAGGGAGCAGAAGCAGCAACTCCTGTTGGAGTTGACTCTGACTGGGTCCAAGGTGACACCCCCACAGAGATCCCTGAGGGGAACAGGGGCTAAACTTTGGTAACAGATAGACGGAGCTTATAATTCGTTTGTCCACTACTCATCATGTAAACTTCAGTAATTCACTGAATATTTGTTTTGAGATTTATTTTCCTTCTTATTTAAATGAGTACAATAAATATCTTACCAGATTATTGTCAGAGATGAGAAAAAATATATATGGCACATAACCATCAAGAGTGTTCTGACAAGGATCCGGTTCGAGCCCCCGGATCCCCACCTGCAGGGGAGTCACTTCACAAGCAGTGAAGCAAGTCTGCAGGTGTCTATTTTTCTCTCCTCCACTCTGTCTTCCCATCCTCTCTCCATTTCTCTCTTTCCTATCCAACAACAACAACAGCTATGACAACAATAACAACTACAACAAGCACAACAAAATGGGGAAAATAGCCTCCAGGAGCAGTGGATTCATAGTGCAGGCACCAAGCCCCAGCAATAACCCTGGAGGCAAAAAAAAAAAGTTAAATATAAAGACAATGTGACTCTTTTCTTTTTATTATTATTATTCTCTTTTTTAAATGTATTGGATAGAGATAGAAATCAAGATGGCAGTAATAGAGAGGGAGAGAGAGAGAGAGCGATACTTGCAGCACTGCTTCACCACTCACAAAGCTTCCTCCCTGCATGTGGGTCCTTGAGCTCTGTAACATATGTGCTCAACCAGGTACGTCATCACCTGGCCCCAAAATGTGACTATTTTCAAGTGAATATTTAAAATTTGGTTTTCTCTTTTTGTATACAGGGATTTTTTCCTTTTATATAGGACATATGAAAATTGGAAGATTAAATTTTATTAAAGCTTTTGTATAAAAAATAAAGAGTAACTATATGTAGTAGGATCCCAGGCTTATCAGGTTTGATAAATTCTACTGTTTTCTAAGATATTAGAAATAAGCTAGTCCAAAGGATAGAGACTTTATTATTTCTTACAAAATAGCAGAATCGCAAGCAACATTAGGCACACAAATTGGTGATAAATTAATCCTGTCAGCTATATGAGAAGTACAATGACTAAAGAAAAGCCAAATAAAATTATTTCATCTATTTCACTGAGCAATTACATTATTTCAAGATGACGAAAAATGTAGAAAATCATCTGTGTAATGAACTGCATTGAAGCATGTTTTCATGACAAGTGGACATGAGCACACTTTTATGTTAAGCACAAATAGAATTCTCTGGTTGTATATGGAAAGTTTATAAGGGGGAATCAGGCGGTAGCACAGTGGGTTAAGCACAGGTGGTGCAAAGCGCAAGGACCAGAGTGAGGATCCCGGTTCGAGCCCCTGGCTCCCCACCTGCGGGGAAGTCACTTCACAGGTGGTGAAGCAGGTCTGCAGGCATCTTTCTTTCCCCCTCTCTGTCTTCCCCTCCTCTCTCCATTTCTTTCTGTCGTATCCAACAACAATGACATCAATAACTACAACAATAAAACAAGGACAACAAAAGGGAATGAATAAATAACTAAATATGATTTTTTAAAAAAAAGTTTATAAGGAATTAAAAAAATAACCATAGAGGAAATCTTATATTCAAAATTACTGACACAAGTGGGGGAAATATATATACACATATATTGACAACACTCTACTTCACATTGCAAGCATCAAAGTTTGGAATCTCCCACTAGCTCTAAATAATAGCAACTTTTAACAAAATATGGGAAACTATGATTACAGATCAGAAATAAGTAGTGGGACATCAGATAACCACCCACAGTCCTGGGCCCCGTGGAGTATACCTAAAATAGATCTACTGGCTTTTTCCGAGATAGAGACCCCCAAATCTCATCTTGCCTTTAGCTTTGTTCTGCTTCCTATCTTAATGCTTTTCCAGCCACCAAATTGCAGATGCTACCAAGATGCCAACCAGGCTTCGCTGAGCGGATGGCTTCACCAATGTCCCCTGGGACCCCACCTCCCCAGAGCCCTGCCCCACTATGAAACATAGAGACAGGCTGGGGGTATGGATCCACCTGCCAAAGGTCATCTCCAGTAGAACAGAAGCTAGACTTTCACCTTCTACACCCCATAAAGAGCTTTTTAAAAAATCTTTATCTGTGGGATAGAAACAGTCAGAAATTGAGAGGTAAGGGGGTGATAGAGAGGGAGAGAGACAGAGAGACACCTGCAACACTGCTTCACCACTTGTGACGCTTTTCCCCTTCAGGTGGGGGCCAGGGGCTCAAACCTGGGTCCTTGTGCACCGGAACATGTGCACTCAACCAGGTGCACCACCACCTGGCCCCAATAAAGATCTTTCTTTGGTCCATACTCCCAGAGGGATAAAGAACAGGAAAACTTCCATTGGAGAGGATGGCATGCAGAACTCTAGCGGTGGAAATGTGTGAAATTGTACCCCTCCTATCCAACGGACTTGTCGATCCTTACTAAATCAATCAATAAATGAATTAAAACAGATGCTTCTGAGAGACTCCTGAGGGAGGTTAGCTGGCAGACCACAGAGTGAGGCTGTTACCCTCTCTCCCTCCCCTCTCTCATTAATAGATAAATCTTTAAAAGGAAAGATGCCCTTGAGAAGACAATGTAGCAGAAATCAGTAATGAGAAATGAAAGGGAAGAGGTATTAATCTTCATGTTTCCCAGGCATCCATTAAATCACCTTGCTTTACTTAGGTTGGTTAGATTTTAATTCTTAACACTTAAAAAAAATAGAAAATTCATTACACATCACTTGGTCAACCCAGGAATGACTCCCAGTTGACTATTTATATTGTCATTCTCATTTGAAACTACTTTTGATAACATGCACAAGGATCCACATTTAAGCCCCTGGGCCCCACCTGCAGGAGGGAAGTTTCACAAGGAGTGAAATAGTGCTGCACGTGTCTCTCTGTCTCTCTTCCTCTCTCTCCCCCTTCCCTCTCAATTTCTCTTTGCCTTATCAAATAAAAAACAAATACATAAATAAATAAATATTAAAAAGAAGCTATAAGGGGGTCAGACAGTAGCACTGCGGATGGCGCTAAGCACAAGGACCAGTGCAAGGATCCCAGTTCGAGCCCCAGCTCCCCACCTGCAGGGGGGTCACTTCACAAGTGGTGAAGCAGATCTGCAGGTATCTCTCTGTCTCTCCCCCTGTCTTCCCCCTCCTCTCTCCATTTACCTCTGTCCTATCCAACAACAATGACATTAATAACAACAATAATAACCACAATAATGATAAAACAAGGGCAACAAAAGGGAAAAAAAAAAACAGCCTCCAAGAGCAGTGGATTTGTGGTGCAGGCACCAAACCCCAGCAATAACCCTACCGTGGAGGCAAAAAAATAAAAAAGGTTATACTCGTGACCAGACTTTCAATAATTATGAATAGAACCTGATAAGTTGCTGTCATCTAGTGATTATAATCAAATGTCCTTACCAGTATGGAATTCTAACAGTGGACTGAGGAAATAGTACAATGGTACCAGACTTACACAGCTGAGGCCCCAGATGTCCCAGCTTCTATTCCTGGCACCACCACCACAAGTCAGAGCTGAACTCTTTGTCTCTACCTCTCATATTTAAATAAAATGAAATAAATATTTTAAAAGATCTATTAGTTACACATGAAGCAAAATCATCTCTCCACTTTCCCAACAATGCTGCGGCAAACATACTGAAGACAAGGTTTTGGATCTCCTTTGTTTGTTTGTTTCCTC
Source organism: Erinaceus europaeus (assembly GCF_950295315.1). Classification (NCBI taxonomy): domain Eukaryota; kingdom Metazoa; phylum Chordata; class Mammalia; order Eulipotyphla; family Erinaceidae; genus Erinaceus; species Erinaceus europaeus. The sequence continues at coordinate 48,290,613 of NC_080180.1, read as the reverse complement.
CATGGTATTTGGTGGGGCTCTGTGCTGGCACTATAAATCCACTGCTCCTGGCGGCTATTTTTCCATTTTATTGGATAGGACAGAGAGACATCGAGGGAGGAGTGGGAGATAGACATCTGCAGATCTGCTTCACTACTTGTTAAGTGTCCCCCCCGCCCTGCAAATGGGGAGCAGGTGCTCAAACCCAGATCATTGTGCTGGTTCTTCGGCTTCATACTATGTGTGCTCCACTGGGTGTGTCACCATCCATCTCCTAAGATTTGCCTGTTAAAAGATGCGATCAGGGGAGTCAGGCGGTAGTGCTGCGGGCGGGTTAAGTGCACGTGGCACAAAGCACAAGGACCAGCGTAAGGATCCCGGTTCAAGCTCGGGCTCCCCACTTGTAGTGAAGCTGGTCTGCAGGTGTTTATCTTTCTTTCCCCCTCTCTGTCTTCCCCTCCTCTCTACGTTTCTCTCTGTCCTATCTAACAACAACAACATCAATAGCAACAATAATAACTACAACAACAATAAAAAGCAAGGGCAACAAAAGGGAAAATAAATTTTAAAAAGTTAAAAAGATGTGATCAGATAAGAGCTAAGGTCTTTATTTCCTTCATTGAGGGAGTTCAACAAGAGGCATCTTAGTTTCAGCCTTCAAAACTATTAAAATAATGCAGTTTTCAATAACTGCATTTCCCCTGAATTAAGAGTAACTGGACAGATTATGCCTAACTTGGCTTTTATTTTTCTGCACAATCTTTGGAATTATAACTTGAAAAGCACACTTTTTTTTTTTATCTGCAAATGGTAACTTATCAAATTTGCCTTTGTGATATCCAGAAATTACCGCCCCACATTTCAGTTACATTCTGCATAAGACTCTCAAGTTAGCTATAAGAAATTAAGATAGAACAAGTTACATCTCCTTTCATATAGAAGATTAGGATATAAATACATTTTTAAATAATTTAAAATCTTCCATTAAAGAATGATTTCCAGTGAGCTCAGTGCTTCCTGTCCAACTTCACATCCTTGTAATAAAATAATTATATGAACAAAATCCAATCATATTTAGTATTGTGAGGTGATTTTCATCTTAGACATAATGATTTAAATCATAGTGATGTCTGAATATTAGAAAGTTTGAGTTTATATCCCTACTTCTCTTGGAGTTTTCAAATTCTACTTCCTCAGACCATTCTAGACTTCTTCTCTTGTTATCAAAATCTTTTATCATTATTACTCTTTGTAAGAACTTTTAGGATTGAAAGAGAGCTTTCTTTCTTTTTTAAAAATTTCTTTATTGGGGAATTATTAATGTTTTACAGTTGACAGTAAACACAATAGTTTGTTCATGCATAACATTCCCCAGTTTTCCATATAACAAACAATACAACCCCCACTAGGTCCTCTGTCATCCTTTTTGGACCTGTATTCTCCCCACCCCCATCTCCACCCCAGAGTCTTATACTTTGGTGCAATAGGCCAACTCCAGTTCAGGTTCTACTTGCGGTTTCTCTTCTGATCTTGTTTTTCAACTTCTGCATGAGAGTGAGATCTTCCCATATTCATCCGTTTCTGACTTATTTCATTTAACATGAAATTTTCAAGCTCTATCCAAGATCGGCTGAAAATGGGGAAGTCACCGTTTTTAATAGCTGAGTAGTATTCCATTGTGTATGTATGCCACAACTTTCTCAGCCACTCATCTGTTGTTGGACACCTGGATTGCTTCCAGGTTTTGACTATTACAGATTGTGTTGCTAAGAACATTTGTGTACACAGGTCTTTTTGGATGGGTGTGTTAGGTTCCTTAGGATATATCCCCAGGAGAGGAATTGCAGGATCATAGGGTAGGTCCATTTCTAGCCTTCTGAGAGTTCTCCAGACTGTTCTCCACAGAGGCTGGACCAATTTACGTTCCTACCAGCAGTGCAGGAGGAGAGCTTTCTTCATGGAAAGGGTTAGTACAGGACCAATTCCTAAAAGGCATGTTCTTAGCTCATATTTTTTCCTTTATGGTTTATATGATGAAAACTCTTCAATTGGGCATTTAATGAACGTTTGATCCAAAGACAAATTTGTAAAACAAGTTTTGTGTTTTTTTTTTTTTTTTTGGTTTTGTATTAACTTATGGCAGTATTGCATTAGAACATTATGTAGGTGTCAGGTGTGTGTCATTGAAAATCAACAGGTGTGTCCCCTGTGGCTGATACATACCCTTACACCCACCTCAGAATTACCCCTTCTCCTCTGGCAATCACTAGTTGGTCTTAAAATTCCAACATCTATTATATTACCTTATTAATTTCATCTGTTTGATTTTCTTATATGCCATATACAAACAAAATTATAATGTCCATTTTTCTCTTTCTGGCTTATTTCACTCAGCATAATACCCTTCAGCTCCTTCCATGTTGTTGCTAATGGCTAGACAGGCTTGTTCATTGTTCTTGCTGAATAGTGTCAAACTAAAGACATAAACCAAGCTTCCCATCCATCCATCAAACAGTTCTTAGGCAGTTTGCAGTTCGTGGTTATTATAAATAAGGGTGCAATAAACATAGTGGATCTATTCTTCAAATCATTGCTTATTTGTTTTTTACAATCTGGGGATAAATATGCCAAAGTGGAATAACTAGATTATAAAAAATTTCAAAACAGCAATCAAAATATCACCTTGGGGGCAGGCAGTAGCACACCAGGTTGAGTGCACATTTTACCATGCTCAGTCACTTAAGTTATAGTCCCTGATCCCCACCTGCAGAGGGGAAGCTTCTCGAGTGGTGAAGCAGGTCTGCAGGTGTCTATCTCTCTCTCCCTCTCCCCTTCCCTTCTCTATTTCTTTCTGTCTAATCCAATACAAGTTTAACTATTAAAATTAAAAAATAATAACAACAATGAAAATGGCCACCAAAGGGGGTGTATTCATAATGTCGGCACTGAGCCCCACCAATAACATTGGTGACAATAGAGAGAGAGAGAGAGAGGGAGAGAGAGAGATATGACCCCTTGACTGTGATCCCTCTTCCCTCAGACTCCTTTGCTCTGGTGCAATAGACCACACCTGGTCTACAGGAAAGGAAAGTGGTGGAATAGAGGCATACTACTATACGATGGTGAATAGGGAGCTGGGTTGGAGGTGGGAGTACTTTACAGACACCTTATGGGGAAATGTAAGCTTGTACCTACGCATCAACAACTGTACCGCAAACCACTAACTGTTCAATAAAGTCTGTACATGTATGTGTGTGTGGTGGGGGAGAATTAACTAGTCCTTAAAAGATAAAGAATCAATGCTGAGGAAGACATAGAGACAAGAGAATTCAAATTTATACACTTTTGACAGGAATGGAAATCGATGAACTCAGTAGGGAAAGCACTATAGAAATTCCAGAAGAAGAAGGAGAAGAAGAAAAAAAAAAGTTTCATTACCACAGGGTTATTACTGGGGCATGGTGTTCGCACTGTGAATCCACCTCTCCTGGTGGCCTTTTCTTGCCTTTTCATTATTCTATTTTTTATTCATTTTCATTTTTTATTATTTAGATTTTCTTTACAAAATTTTTATCTTTATTTATTTGATAGAGATAGTCAGAAACCGAGAGGGGAGGAGGAGATAAAGAGGAAGAGAGGCAGAGAGACACCTGAAACACTGATTCACCAAAGCTTTCCCCCTGCAGGGAACCGGGGCTCCAATCAGGGTCCTTGTACATTGTAATATGTGAGCTCAACCAGATATGCCACCACTTGACCCCATTTATTTCCTTTTTTCTTAGATAGGAGAGAAAGAAATTGAGATGGGAGAGGAAGAGAGAAAGTGAGATAACTACAGACATGCTTCATCACTTGTGAAACCTCCTCCCTTCAGGTGATGAGCTGGCCCGCAAACCAAGGTCTTTGCACCTAATAATGTGCTCACACCACCTCCAGTCTCTAGGAAAAATAGTTTTTAAACTATTGCTTATAGTATTGTAAATATCCCTCCCCAGTTATATCTCAACTCTGCTACTGACCAGTCAGGAGACCTATGATTTCTGGCCCACAAAATGGAAACAAGAGCATTTGGGAAGAAAAAGGGATTAATTCTGCATGAAAGACAAATGAGATAATACGTTTTTAAAAATTATCTAGCATAGGGAGTCGGGCGGCAGCACAGTGGGTTAAGTTCAGGTGGCGCAAAGCACAAGGACCGGCTGAAGGATCCTGGTTCGAGCCTCTGGCTCCCAACCTGTAGGGGAACCACTTCACAGGCAGTGAAGCAGGTCTACAGGTGTCTATATTTCTCTCCCTCTCTCTGTCTTCCCCTTCTCTCTCCATTTCTCTCTGTCCTATCCAACAACGACGACATCAATAACAACAACAGTAATAACTATAACAATAAAACAACAAGGGCAACAAAAGGGAATAAATAAAATTTCTTTTAAAAATTATCTAGAATAACACCTGATACTTATTTTTTAATTAATTTGTGTTTAGAGTTATTTAAGGCAAATTTGGTTAGTTTCACTACCAATAGCTATTGGGAATTGACTCTTTCCATGTTGTAAACTTAGGAGTTTTCTTGAATTAGGTCAACATAAACTTCTCCCTCAAAGCAAGGAAAATCCCTCATCTGATATACAGGTAGGATGCAAATTAACTCCTAAGACTGCCTTAAAGTTGCAGCTTATACTGACATTTGAACAAATGATTAGCTTGGACTTAACCCCAAAATAATTTGCACAGTCTAAGTCCCTGTTTTGTAAAGTAGTAAATGTTTATGAAAGCACATAAACTCTAAGTAGAAAAATATCCATGTTGACTGGTGTGAAAGTGGACCCCAGGAGAAGTGGAATATTTCTCAATTCACAAAGGATATAAAACCAAATTAAGTAAAATGAAAAAAGACAAAAACCCACATTGTAATACCTATTTACATTTGTCAGGATTCCATTAACAACTATGTCCATAGCTTAATATGAAACTAAGTACCAAATACAAAATAACTATATGCTCTTAAACATGAAATTAAAAAAAAGAAAAAGAAACAAGCAAAAAGAATAGAAAAACTAAGATACTTTATTATTCACTAACATGTAGTATTAGAAATATGGAAATATAGACATAATAAAGCACTCACTTCATGTCAGAATTCCCTTTAATGGGAGCACCAGGTGAAGCACATATAGCACAGGGATCAAGGATCCCGGTTCCAGCCCCTGGCTCCCCACCTGTAAGGGGAGTTGCTTCACAACTGGTGAAGCAGGTCTGCAGTAGTCTGTCTCTCTCTCTCTCTCTCCCGTTCTATCTTCCCCTTCTCTCTCCATTTTTCTCTGTCCTATACAACAGCAATAACAACAACAAAAAAAAAAATGGGGAAAAATGGCCACCAGGAGCAGTGGATTCATAGTATCTTAGTGTAGGCACTGAGCCCCAATGCTAACCTTGGAGCCAAAAAAAAAAAAAATTCCCCTTATGTAATTTAAATATATATATATATTTGGTTTTCAAGACCCGGGGTTGCAATTTAACTAGTTTCATTTCTAACCAAAATATTTGTACTTTTGGTTGTCTGAGCAATTCTAAAGAAACACTGGGGTTGAGAAGTGTTAGGTGAAAGCCTAACTGAACTCAGTTCAATTGCCAGGGCTTAAATACTGGCTCTGTTTGTGATCATTGCGGAGTATACTCAAGCTGAGTGGATCCAACACCTGGCTGCTTTGATATGTAATTGATTACCGATGCTTGGCATTATGGTGATTCTTAAAATTCTGTTTATTTCTGAAAAATTTTCCTAAAATATCAAAATAATTAAGCTTTCACTGTGTCCTGTCATATCTATGTCCTCAGTGTTCTCAGTACTACTAGACACGCCACACGCTGTGTGGTTGACTATTGGGCCAAATGTGGTGTGAAATATTCACTAATCAATGTCGTCGCTTAGTGAGTTGTTGTTTTTTAACAAGTGAGGATTAGTCAACAACAGCCTACCTTGCCACTTATTTTGAATTTCAGAGTACTCACCTGACACAATAAGAAATCATTTTCACATTGCTGCAATGTGTACCTTCCCATCATTTTAAATTTAACTTAAAATTCATTTGTAACCTAATGTTTAGAATCATGTCATATCTCTCTCTCTCTCTCGCTCACTCCTTTTAGAAACATGATTAAAAATCATTTAAAGTAATGTGATGAATCAAGGTTAATGAAAAATTTAATTGTGTTCAACTCATGGGTGTAAGTATATCTTTGATATGTGAAAACTATACCACTAAAATGCAAGGTCTTCTAACCAATATGAATATGTGAATGAAACAGCAGAAATGGAGTTTCTTTTATTAATCTAATGTAAATAATCCAACAAAAGTTCATTTCAAAATCACTTTTGCTAATGTTGTGAAGAGATTTATTCTTGTGTGAATATGTAACAATAATGGATTAAGTATATTATTTCTCCATTGAAATATATATCCTTTTAAAGGTGCTTGGAAAGTTTCCTCTTTTGAAATAGACTTTATTATGAAATCTGTATTAAGTATAAAATAATTCATTTTAGCTCAATGAAGAAAAATAATCATAACCACATTTTCTAGCTAGCCCAACTTGAACTTCAACTCAAGATGAACAAGTTATTTAATCTCCCTTTGACCAGAGTTTCCTCATCTATAAAACAGACACATTAAGATTGGCAAGATCAGTCACCTGGGTTGCCTTGTGCATGAGGCAGGTTCAACCCCCCCCCACACACACACACCACCACCACCACCACCACCACCACCACCACCACCACCACCACCACCACCGCCACCACCACCACCACACTAGGAGCAGTTTCAGTCCTCTCTTTGTCTCTGTCTAATGAAAAAGTTGGCCCAGAGTAATGAAGCCTTGTTTACAACAACAACAAAGATAAAAGAGCCATTTATAGTGCTTACATCATGGAATCATATAAGGAGCTAGTGAGATAGCCCATGCAGGCTATGTATATACATATCTGTAAAGGATAGGTTCTAAAGAAGCCCCATAGCCCCCACCCCAACAAACAAATTCCTGTAGGATACCTCCCGCCATTGCTGTGGGTAGGCCCTGTGGCTTATTTCTTGCCAAAAGAATATATAGCAAAGGTGACATAGCAAAGTATAGCAAAACAGAGTATGGCAAAGGTGACATAGCAGCAGCCATTTGGAGAAGAGATTCTCACAGGCTTCAGGGAGCAAGAGGCCATATTGGAAAGGTCTACATAGAAAGTAAGTGGGGGGAGTCCACAGCGGGTTAAGCGCACGTGGCGCAAAGCGAGAGGACCGGTTTAGGGTCCCACCTGTGGGGGAGTCGCTTCACAAGCAGGTCTGCAGGTGCCTTTCTCTCCCCCTCTCTGTCTTCCCCTCCTCTCTCCATTTCTCTCTGTTCTATCCAACAACGACAACAATAATCACTACAACAATAAAACAAGGGCAACAAATAGAATAAATAAGAAAGAAAGAAAGGAAGGAAGGAAGGAAGGAAGGAAGGAAGGAAGAAAGGAAAGAAAGAAAGAAAGAAAGAAAGAAAGAAAGAAAGAAAGAAAGAAAGAAAGAAAGAAAGAAAGCGGGGTGGTGGTAGCGCATCGGTTGACTGCACACATTGCCATAAGCAAGGACAGAGATTGGAGCCCCACTCTCCACCTTCAAGGGGGAAGCTTCATCAGTGAGGAAGCATGTCTACAGGTGTCTTCCTTTCTCCTTGTCTATCCCCACCCCTTTTCCATTGCTCTCTGTCCAATCAAGTAAAAATGAGAAGAAAAAAAAAAAGGAAAATCTAGCCCTCCAGAGTAGTGGATTCGTAATGTCGGCACCAAGTCCTAGTGATAACCACTGGATGCAAAATCAATAATAGTAGTAGTAACAACAACAACAACAGTAGTAATAATAAAGAAGTGAACCGTATAATCTAGTTGAAAGCCAGTGTAAAACTGAGGCTTTCAGTTTGGCACTGAATGATGTCAACCACTACATGAGCTTAGCCACAGACCCCTCCCCAGTTGGTCCTGTGATGAGAGCACAGTCCCGCTTACATCCTGACAAAATCTTTTGGAGACACTAAGGCAGGAAATCTGATTAAACTATGTCCAGACTCTGAACCCCAGAAACTAGAATTCACACACACACACACACACACACACACACACACACACACACACAACACTAATATCTACCCCTACCCTCCAATGACAATTCAACGAACATCAGCAACTCTTGCTTTTATCACTACTATTGCAGATTATTAATCTGAATGCAAAATATTTAATTTTTATTTTCTAGAAACTAACCAAAGTTTACATTTTTTTTCTTATGGGACTTTTCAAAGCTGTAATTTTTCTATTCTGAATGTTCGATTTCCTCATGAAAGCATATGGTCACATTTCTTTCCCATTCAAATTACTTTTCACAAATGAAGTATGGAGAGGAGGCAATTGACAGGTAAGGATTTTCTTCTCTTTCAGAATTCACAGTGGGAATCCAAATACCATGGCTAGAAAAAAACAAAACCAACCTCCTGACTTCAGAGATACAATGTGTTTCTAATGACTGTTACTTTGTTCCTGGGTATGAAAAGAGAAAAGAAACAACACCAAAAAAAAAAAAAAAAAAACAAGGTATTTGTGGGAGTAGAGCGGTGGGTTAAGCACATGTGGCGCCAAGCATTAAGACTGACATAAGGCTGCAGGTGTCTATCTTTCTCTCCACTCTCTGTCTTCCCATCCTCTCTCCATTTATCTCTGTCCTATCCTACAACAATGAAACAACAAGGGTATAAACAAAAGGGTATAAATAAATAAATATTACACACACACACAAAGGTATTTGTATAAAGTACATTATACAAATAAAAATAGAAATAAAATAAATATAAAGACTATAGGGACCAGGCGCTGGTGTTCCTGGTTAAGTGCTCACATTACAGTGCACAAAGAGCCAGGTTCAAGCCCCTAGTCCCCACCTGTAGGGAAAAGCTTCATGAGTGGAAGCAGGGCTGCAGGTGTCTTTCTGTCTCTCTCCCTCTCTGTCTCCCCTCACCTCTCAATTTCTCTCTGTCTATGCAATAATTTTCTTCTTCTAGCGTTTGCCCTTCTTCCGTAGCCAGTCAACAGCGTCAGGTTGAGCCTGATGTAAAGTTTCGAGACCTCCTTTGAATCTGGAGAGGTGGCAGTCGTTGACTATGTGGGTCATAGTCTGTCTGTACCCGCAGGGGCAGTTTGGGTCGTCTCTGGCTCCCCAGCGATGGAATATAGCGGCGCACTGGCCATGGCCTGTTTGATAGCAATTGAGGAGGGCCCAATCATAACGTGCTAGGTCAAAGCCGGGTTGACGCTTGCAGGGGTCTGTGATGAGGTGTTCGTTCTTTACCTCAGCTGACTGCCAACTCTGTTTCTAAGAGACTGGAACAGAGAAGTTCAGTGTAGGCATAGGGGACCAGATTGGGTGACAAGACTTCAAGCGTTGGACAGGGTGGGCGAAGATATCCGCGTATATTGGCAGGTCCGGTCGAGCGTAGACGTGGGAAATGAACTTAGATGATGCCGCATCCTGACGAATATCTGGCGGGGCAATGTTGCTAAGAACTGGCAGCCATGGAACCGGGGTGGAACGGATGGTTCCAGAAATTATCCTCATGGAGGAATATAATTTGGAAGCGCTCACACCCCATGAGGAGCTGGCCAGTCTTGCAATGATGTTATTCCTCGCGCCCACCTTTGCTGCAGTTTTTATGAACGCATTTGGCAAAGGACAGCCCCTCAACATTAAGTTGGAGGACTCGAAGAGCAGGACCAACAGCTTGAAAGCTGTCAGGAGCTGCTTGTTGCTGGCTTTGAAAGTGACTGGGATCCATGTGGATTCAGTTGGCTAGGAAGGATCGTCAGTTTCCCCAATGAATGGGTACTCACGAGATGCACCACGGGAAGGTCGATCCAATGCATCCCATATGCAATAATAAAGATAAATAAAAAAAATTTAAAAAGAAAATATAAAAGGGGAAATTTGAAAGATAAAATCCTTTCTCCCTTTCTTCCTTGATAGAGAAGCAGAGATAAAGATATATATGTAAGTGCAGCAGACCACAGCACCGAAGCTTCCTTCAGTGTGTTGGAGGCCAGGTTTAAATCTGGTCACATACACAGCAATGCTGCACATTTTCCAAATGAGTTATTGCTCTGGCCCAGTAAAGCCTTTCTGTAAAATAGTAATAATAATATTATTATTATAAAAATTAAATAAAGCATCCATTTAAAAGCCAGCACCATCATCTGGAAGATGGGATGGTGGTGTATAGAGCTTAGAAATTAAAAGCCCGAGGTTCTCTGACATCTTATATGCCAGAGTGATACTCTGATTTTATCTCTCTCATCTCTCTTCTTCTCTCTCTCATTAATGAATATGTAAAATAATTTTTAAATAATTACCAAGGGTAAGAATAAAAGAACCCTACACATATAACACTTACTAAAGTCCCAAAGATTTCTTTTGAAGCCCCAACCTTGGTCATGATCCCAACTATAGTTTTGCCCCTTAAAAAAAAAACAGGGAGTCGGGTGGTAGTGCAGCTGGTTAAGCGCAGGTGGTGCAAGGATCAGCGTAAGGATCCCGGTTCAAGCCCCAGGCTCCCCACCTGCAGGGGAGTCACTTCACAAGCGGTGAAGCAGGTCTGCAGGTGTCTGTCTTTCTCTCCTTCTCTCTGTTTTCTCCTCCTCTCTCTATTTCTCTCTGATCTATCCAACAATGACGACGACATCAATAACAACAACAATAAAAAAACAAGGGCAACAAAAGGGAATAAATAAAGAAAGAAAGAAAGAAAGAACAAGACTACATAGCCTGGGAGGTCATGCAGCAGACAGAGCAATATCTATGACAGAGTAATGCTCTGGTTCTCTCCTTCTCCCTCTATCTCCCCCGTTCCTGTTCCTTCCTTCCTTCCTTCCTTCCTCCCTCCCTCCCTCCCTCTCTCATAAACAAATATTTTGTTAATTGTAACTTAAAAAAAAAACATTTAAAATGTTAAAAATGAAAGTGGTATGAGAGGTTGTGTGGCAAGTAATTCACTGGTTTTGCAAGCATGATGTCCCAAATTCAATCCCATTACCATATATGGTAAGAATGATACTTTGGTGTTTTCTCTCTCTCTCTCTCTCTCTCTCTCTGACTAAATAATTTTTTTCAAAAAAGAATAAACTTATGCTGTCATAAAACATTTTACATTTGAGAAGGTTAGCAGAGTGGCTGGGCCTACTCTGGAAGTGGGGGGGGGCGGAATGGGGAGAGAAAGTGGGATTTTAGAGTGGAAAGGAACTTGAGAGAGGTGTAGAAAGATGTGAAAGAGTGGAAAGGAACTTGAGAGAGGTGTAGAAAGATGTGAAGAAAGAGAAATTCATAGGTGAAATGTAAGCTTAACACTGGATATGAAGATCTTTTTTCTTTCTCCTTTTTAAAAGATTTTATTTATTTTTGATAGATACAGAGAGAAATTAAGAAGGAAGAGAGAGATAGAAAGAGAGACAAAGAGATACCTGCAGAATTGTTTCACCACTCATGAAGCTTCCCCTGCAGGTGAGGACTGGGGGCTTGAACCCAAGTCCTTGCACACTATAATGTAGGCACTCAGCCAGGTACACCAGCATCTGGCCCCACTCCTTTCCTTCTGTTGTAATTCTCTTTTAAATTTGCTCTCAACTTTCCAGTAACGACACTGACCTCTCTCTGTCCAGACAAGGTGATCTTTCTACTTTTCCTGAAACAGAATAGAATAACATGGGAAGTTGGAGAAAGAGACCAAGTGATTCCCCTTGATAGGTGAATTTGCAGGCATTGTCTCTCAGGGTCACCACAATGTAGAATACTACATTACTTCCGAGATTCTCTCACGGGTGAGGAAAGAACTAGAACTTAAGCTCTTCTTGGTCAAGTCCAGTTACGAGACTGAACTGTGTGCTTCACAGTTCTTTCTCTGAAGGATATGCTGAAGGTCTTAATTCCCAGTTCAAAAAGCTCAGGATGTAACTGAATGTGCAGATGGGTCATTTCAAGAGGTAACAAAGGCAAACTGAGATCATGTGGGTGAGTACTAGTCCTGTAGGGCTGCTGTGCCATCACCTTCTTCTCGGACTTGTGCCTCCAATACTGTGAGGCCACCCTTCCCTTCGTGTTGCTGTCACTATGCTGAGTTTTGTAATGGCAGCAACAGCAAAGTTAAGTGCATGTTGCTCAGACTTTCCACCTTTTGAAGACAGAATGAAGAGGAGAAAAAGCATTCGTTTTAGAAAATTGTTTAAAGAATAATACCCAGGGTACCAAGTGAAAGAATAAAACTAAAATATGCTGGGGACTGGGCGGTAGCAGCAATGGGTTAAGCGCACATGGAGCAAAGTGCAAGGACCGGAGTAAGGATCCTGGTTCGAGCCCCTGGCACCCCACCTGTAGTTGGGGTCCCTTTACAGGTGGTGAAGCAGGTCTGCAGGTTTCTATCTTTAGCTCTTCCTCTCTCGATTTCTCTCCGTCCTATCCAACAACATCAGCTATGACAACAATAACAACTACAATAAGAGCAACAACAAAGCAACAAAATGGGGGAAATGGCCTCCAGGAGCAGTGGATTCATAGTGCAAGCACAGAGCCCCAACAATAACCCTGGAGGCAAAAAAAAAAAGCTGAAGTTTAATATTTGCAATGTTTACCCTACAGAGCATTTTTCTAGTTGAATTAGTTCAAACAATAATTGAACTGATCTTGGTCTATGCCAACTAATGATTTTTTTTTCCTACTCTTTGTTGCATGATTATTTATCCTCATGAAAAGAAGGTGATTTAGCACAAGGAGGCATTTAAACACATGGGAATGACATTGTAAATCTCAGTTTATATTGGGTCTGTAAAATATTCTGCCAGTGTTCCCATTTTTATTTTTCTGAAGCAAGCACTGCATATCATAATGATGATCACTGAACCATATAAATTGCATCTCAGAGTATATGTCCAAGTCCTTATTTTCATGGCTACCAAACAAACAAGGGTGAAAATTTATTGAAGAAACAGATTATCAAGTGAAAATGCTTTTAAAATACATTATAACCACTAAGCACCTTTAGATCAATGGAGGAAAAAATATACTTTATTCCAAGGATGTAGGCAGTTCTGCCATAAAGCTTGTTTATAAAATGCAATCTTGCTCCAATATGATCTATGAGGAAACAAGTAAAACAAAGCACAACCATTTTCATATTTGTTTCTGTGCAATAGTGACCATAAGAAACATTACTCAAAGGGGTTGGGCAGTAGCGCAGCAGGTTAAGCTCACATGGCGTAAAGCACAAGGACCAGCATAAGATCCCAGTTCAAGCCCCCGTCTCCCTACCTGCAGGGGGTTCACGTCATGGGTGGTGAAGCAGGTCTGCAGATATCTTTCTCTCCCCCTCTCTGTCTTCTCCTCCTCTCTCCATTTCTCTCTGTTCTATCCAACAACAATAATAATAATAACCACAACAATGATAAAACAACAAGGGTGACAAAAGGGGAAAAAAAGTAGCCTCCAGGAGCAGTGGATCTGTGGTGCAAGCACTGAGCCCCAGTAATAACCCTGGAGGCGAGAGAGCGAGAGACAGAAAGACAGAGAGAGAGAGAAAAAGGAAGATTACTCAAATACAGAAAACTAAACAGAAGTAATATTCACCAGGTATGGACACAAACACAGATATCTACTAGCCAATGTGGTTCACAGACCGCGCTGTGAGACACAGCCACCCCCATCTGCTGTCCAAGCTTCCTGTTTGATTTCAGCATATTCATCCTTCCATCACTTCATAGTAACTTAGAATCTGAAACTGACCCACTCATACAAGCATGCTTTGGAAACTTTGAAAAAAAAAAAAAAGAGCTGAATGTATTGTCATACTTATGGATCCCTTAAGAATTGAATTTGTATAGAATGGTGCTACCATTTTTCTTAGGTCTTACCCTTTTTATATGCTGTACTGTTTTTTTCTGCATGGTTTGCATAGCACAGTAAAATTTAGTACTTTCTGAGTGCTATGCCAAGCAGAAATGGTGAGAAGTCTGAGTAGGCACGGATCCTGCTCTCTGGAAGGAAATCAGTATCATCGTGCTCTAGAGTGTTTCGCCGAACCTCCTAGGAGTTTGTTTTCTGTCCCCTATCCTCTTTAGTCACATCTGAAGTAGGCACTTTTCAATCACTGATTACTTTTTGGATGCCGGGACAACCATCCACACATTCAATCTCTTGCTCAGCTTTATTCTGAAATATACCACTATATGCAGTCACAGAGTGAATATGAACCTCTACTGCTTTTATTACAGAGTGAATGTGAACCTCTACTGCTTTTATTACCTATCTGTTGCTTCCAAACAGATAACTTCAATCTTGTAAATGTAAGACCACTCCCCTGGACAGTTGTTTTACATCCTTAGGGGGAGGGTCTGAATAACATCAGTGAGGTGCTTAGGGGATGATGAGAGGGAGGTGTCTGCCCTGGACACTGAAATCTGTCGAGTCATCCTCAGGTCCATGTTTTACCTCATTTCAGTCAGGCCCTGCCATGTAGTTCCTTGTTCGATGTCAGTTATATTCTTCAGAGGTAGCTCTGTCTGTGACACAATGGACTTTGGGCATACGGCTCATCTGGACTTCTCTTGACGTCACGACACTCTTGGACTTTATAGGCAACTTCCTGCCTATGTGTAGGCTCAGTAGCAGCCATGATCTCTCTGCTGACATGCTCTCTACTCAGGAACGGGCTCCACCCCCTACCATGATGCCCTCCACCTACCCCGCTGAGAGTGAGCTTAGCGTATAGCCACTATGACACAGAACTGCCATCACTAAAACCTTTATCATTTATACCCAACCATTCATCTTCCTCCCACAACCTATTTATTTATTTATTTTTAATTTATTTCTTTATTGGGGAATTAATGTTTTACGTTCAACAGTAAATACAATAGTTTGTTCATGCATAACATTCCCCAGTTTCCCATTTAACAATACAACCCCCACTATGTCATTTGTCATCCTTCATGGACCTGTATTCTCCCCTCCCACCCACCCCAGAGTCTTTTACTTTGGTGTGATATGTCAATTACATTTCAGGTTCTACTTGTGTTCTCGTTTCTGATCTTGTTTTTCAACTTCTGCCTGAGAGTGAGATCATCCCATATTCATCCTTCTGTTTCTGACTTATTTCATTTAACATGAATTTGTCAAAGTCCATCCAAGATCGGCTGAAAACGGTGAAGTCACCATTTTGTACAGCTGAGTAGTATTCCGTTGTGTATATATACCACAACTTGCTCAGCCATTCATCTGTTGTTGGACACCTGGGTTGCTTCCAGGTTTTGGCTATTACAAATTGCTGTCAAGAACATATGGGTACACAGATCTTTTTGGATGGATGTGTTGGGTTCCTTAGGACATATCTCCAGGAGAGGAATTGTAGTGTCATAGGGTAGGTCCATTTCTAGCCTTCGGAGAGTTCTCCAGACTGTTCTCCACAGAGGTTGGACCAACTGATATTCCCACTAGCAGTGTAGGAGGGTTCCTTTGATCCCACACCCTCTCCAGCCTTTGCTGCTGTTACCTTTGCTGATGTATGACATTCTCACAGGAGTGAAGTGGTATCTCATTGTTGTCTTTATTTGCATTTCTCTGACAAACAGAGACTTGGAGCATTTTTTCATATGTTTCTCGGCCTTTTGGATCTCTTCTGTGGTGAATATTCTGTCCAAGTCCTCCCCCCCCATTTTTGGATGGGGTTATTTGTTGTCTTGTTGTTGAGTCTGGCAAGCTCTTTATATATGTTGGTTATTAAACTCTTATTTGATGTATGGCATGTAAAGATCTTCTCCCATTCTGTGAGGGGTGTCTTGGTTTGGGTAGTGGTTTCTTTTGCTGTGAAGAAGCTTTTTAATTTGATGTAGCCCTACAGATTTATACTTGCCTTAGTCTTCTTTGTAATTGGATTTGTTTCATTGAAAATGTCTTTAAAATTTATGTGGAAAAGAGTTCTGCCAATATTTTCCTCTAATTATCTGATAGTTTCTGGTCTAACATCCAAGTCCTTGATCCACGTGGAGTTTACTTTTGTATTTGGTGAAATACAGTTCTTCTTCTTCTAGCGTTTGCCCGTCTTCCGTAGCCAGTTAACAGCATCAGGTTGACCCTGATGTAAAGTTTCGAGACCTCCTCAGTTTCATTCTTCTGCATGTTTCAACCCATTGTTTCCAACACCATTTGTTGAAGAGACTCTGCTTTCCCCCTTTAATAGTCTGGCACCTTTGTCAAAGATTAGATGTCCATAGGTGTGGGGCCTCATTTCTGGGCTCTCAGTTCTATTCCACTGGTCAATGTGTCTATTCATGTTCCAGTACCAAGCAGTTTTGATGACAATGGCCCTATAATACAGTTTGAGATCTGGCAGTGTGATGCCTCCGGTTCTGTTCTTTTTTCTCAAGATTGTTTTGGCAATTCTAGGTCTTTTCTGGTTCCAGATAAACATTTGTAGCATTTGTTCTATTCTCCTAAAAAATGTGCTTGGGATCTTGATGGGGATAGCATTAAATCTGTAGATGGCTCTGGGTAATATATTCATTTTGATGATGTTAATTCTTCCAACCCATGAACATGGAATATCTTGCCACTTCTTTGTGTCTTTTTCAATTTCTTTGAGTAGTGACTCATAATTTTCAGTACACAAGTCTTTCACTTCTTTGGTTAGGTTTACTCCTAGATATTTTATTGTTTTCGTTACTATAGTAAAAGGAATTGATTTCTGGATTTCAATTTCTTCTATCTTAGTGTTTGCATAGAGGAATGCCACTGACTTTTGAATGTTAATTTTATAGCCTGACACCTTACTGTATTGCCTGATGATTTCCAAAAGCTTCTTGCTGGGTTCCTTAGGTTTTTCCATGTATACTATCATGTCATCAGCAAATAAGGAGAGGTTGACTTCTTCTCTTCCTATCTGTATGCCTTTAATTCCTTGCTCCTGCCTGATTGCTATGGCAAGAACTTCCAACACTATGTTGAATAGTAATGGTGATAGTGGGCAGCCCTGTCTAGTACTTGATCTGAGTGGAAATGCTTCCAGTTTTTCACCATTGAGTATGATGTTGGCTGTAGGTTTGCTATATATAGACTCCACTATCTTCAGGAATTTTCCATCTATTCCCATTTTTTGTAGTGTTTTGATCATAAAGGGATGTTGTATTTTGTCAAAGGCTTTCTCTGCATCTATTGATATGACCATGTGGTTTTTGGTCTTGCTTTTGTTGATGTGGTGGATCACATTGATTGATTTACGTATATTAAACCAACCTTGCATGCCTGGGATAAACCCCACTTGGTCATGATGAACAATCTTTTTGATATACTGCTGTATCCGGTTGGCTAGAGTTTTGTTCAAGATTTTCGCATCTATGTTCATCAGAGATATTCGTCTGTAGTTTTTTTTTTTTGGTTGTGTCCCTGTCTGCTTTTGGTATCAGAGTGATGTTGGCTTCATAGAAGCTGGCAGGGAGTATTCCAGTGTCTTCAATCTTCTGGAATCCCCTCCCACAACTTTTATTTTAGATGCAGAAAGCCTTTTCTTGTGTGTAGTCATATAAATGAAGCCTTACCAGCATCCTTCAAGCTCCTTGCCGGGCCTACACTTTAAACTCAAGAGATAGAAGAAACAAACAAATAAACAAACAGACAAAAACTTAATATTCCTCTGTTGTTCCCTTCAGAATATTGGGAATCATGTCAAATAATACTGTTAAATAAGTTAGACTGCAGTCTTAATTTGAAGGATCTAAGTGTATAAATTCTCTAACAGTTCACTAATGTTTTTAGATTCCTTCTTTAAAAGTTTTCTTTGAGGATTAGCCCAATTCAACAGAAAGAAAGAAAGAAAGAAAGAAAGAAAGAAAGAAAGAAAGAAAGAAAGAAAGGAAACATATATCAAGAATCTGATCTGGGATACACACAATTTTGGGTGATAGCTTTTTTAAAATTATCATCATCACTATTATTATTATTATTATTAATGTTGTTGTTACTGCCAGAGCACCTCTCATTACTGGCTTGTGGTAATGCTGGAGACTGAATCTAGAACCTTTGAGGCAAGAGAATATTTCACATAAACATTATGCAATTACAGAAGCCAGACTCTACCTTCTGCATCCCACAATGACCTTGGCTCCATACTCCCAGAGAGTTAAAGAATAGGAAAGCAGTCAGGAGAGGGGATGGGATATGGAGATCTGGTGGTGGGAATTGCGTGGAGTTATACCCCTCTTATCCTATGGTTTTGTCAATGTTTTGTATATATATATGTAAACATTATGCTGTTAGGGAGAACCGGGCAGTAGTGCAGTGGGTTAAGCACACATGGCGTGAAGCACAAGGACCAGAACAAGGATCCCAGTTAGAGCCCATGGCTCCCCACCTGTGGCAGCTGGGGGGGTTCACAGACAGTGAAGCAGGTCTGCAGGTGTCTATCTTTCTCTCTGTCTTTCTCTCCTCTCTCGATTTCTCTCTGTCCTATCCAACAACAATGACAGCAATAACAATAATAGCAACAATGATAAACAACAAAGGCAACAAAAGGAAAAAAATGGCCTCCAGGAGCAGTGGATTCATAGTGCAGGCACTGAGCCCCAGTGATAACCCTTCAGGTAAAAAAAATAAAAAATAATAATAACACTATGCTGTTTCCCACATCTTGAGATAGAGCTTTAAATGAAATATGAAAATTCCTACACTGTGAATGACTGTAATGAAGTCCCAGGGATATTATATAAGTCTTCATGTGAATCACTAATGTTTAACTAGACTTTGTGTTTTAATTCTAATATACTTAATTTTCTCCAAACTTTTTGAAATTTATATCCTCAAATTTTGCAAAGAATATCTGTTTTTCTACCTAGTCTCCTTTGATCTCTTTTAGATAGACCATAACCAAAACATTCCAAAAAATTGCCAAGAGCTTGTTGATATTTCAAGTGTGGGAGGTAACCAATCATAATGCTATTGTGACATTTACTGAGAACATAGTCTGGACTAGAAGAACACATTGTGGGTTCAAAGACAAGTTGAAGAGAAAAGGTAGACATATTACAAAATAAAGAGGTCTGTTACATTACAATAGAATGGTCATTACATCAGGTAAGTATAACTACTATAAATCGATATACAAAACTAGAGTGAATCACGAGGTAAATATTGGCAGAACTCAATGAAACGAATCCAATTACAAGGAAGACTAAGGCAAGTATAAACCTGTGGGACTACATCAAATTAAAAAGCTTCTTCACAGCAAAAGAAACCACTACCCAAACCAAGAGACCCCTCACAGAATGGGAGAAGATCTTTACATGCCATACATCAGACAAGAGTTTAATAACAAACATATATAAAGAGCTTGCCAGACTCAACAACAAGACAACAAATAACCCCATCCAAAAATGGGGGGAGGACTTGGACAGAATATTCACCACAGAAGAGAGCCAAAAGGCTGAGAAACATGAAAAAATGCTCCAAGTCTCTGATTGTCAGAGAAATGCAAATAAAGACAACAATGAGATACCACTTCACTCCTGTGAGAATGTCATACATCAGCAAAGGTAACAGCAGCAAATGCTGGAGAAGGTGTGGGATCAAAGGAACCCTCCTACACTGCTGGTGGGAATATCAGTTGGTGCAACCTCTGTGGAGAACAGTCTAGAGAACTCTCCGAAGGCTAGAAATGGACCTACCCTATGACCCTGCAATTCCTCTCCTGGGGATATATCCTAAGGAACCCAACACATCCATCCAAAAAGATCTGTGTACACATATGTTCTTGGCAGCACAATTTGTAATAGCCAAAACCTGGAAGCAACCCAGGTATCCAACAACAGATGAGTGGCTGAGCAAGTTGTGGTATATATACACAATGGAATACTACTCAGCTGTACAAAATGGTGACTTCACCGTTTTCAGCCGATCTTAGATGGACCTTGATAAATCCATGTTATGTGAAATAAGTCAGAAACAGAAGGATGAATATGGGATGATCTCACTCTCAGGCAGAAAAACAAGATCAGAAACGAGAACACAAGTAGAACCTGAAATGTAATTGACATATCGCACCAAAGTAAAAGACTCTGGGGTGGGTGGGAGGGGAGAATACAGGTCCATGAAGGATGATAAATGACATAGTGGGGGTTGTATTGTTAAATGGGAAACTGGGGAATGTTATGCATGAACAAACTATTGTATTTACTGTTGAATGTAAAACATTAATTCACCAATAAAGAAATTTAAAAAAAAGTAGAGTCACAAACATGTGGATGAAATGATAAAATTGAAGAAATTATACCATTCAACTTTATAACTTGAGCTCGAATAGTCTCAGTGTGGTACACTGCCATGTATGGAACATTCCACCCTACAAAAATACATGATCATTTTTCAGTCCCCATGGCACATTCCTCCAGTATAAATCACTAGTAAGGAGCGAAATCAAGCTTATAAAACATTTGAAAAGATTAAGTCATCCAAAATCAGTTTTCTGGCCACAGTCATTTCAATATTAGAAATTCACAACAATGAAATTTGAACATTTATCAAATATCTGAAAATTTCAAAAAGCACATTTTGAAATGATTTATAGACTCAGGAAATAATTACAGAGGGAAAATAAGGTCAACTAAAAATAAGATACAACATAAAATTATATGGAATAAAGTAGTGATGAGAAAAGACATAAAAACTTGTAATATTTACATTAAGAAGAAAGATCTAAAACCCATAACCCTGGCCCCACTCTACAAACCTAGAAAAAAAGGAATATGTAAGATATAAGAATATATCGGGGGTTGGACGGTGGCACAGTAGGATAAGCGCATATGGCACAAAGCACAGGGACTGGCGAAAGGATCCCAGTTCGAGCCCCCGGCTCCCCACCTGCAGGGAAGTCACTTCACAGGTGGTGGAAAGGGTCTGCAGGTGTCTATCTTTCTCTCCCCCACTCTGTCTTCCCCATCGCTCTCCATTTCTGTCTGTCCTGTCAAACAACGAACAACATCAACAATGGCAAGAATAATAACTCAACGAGGGTACAACAACAAGGGCAACAAAAAGGGGGAAAAATGGCCTCCAGGAGAGGTGGATTCATGGTGCAGGCACCGAGCCCAGCAATAACCGTGGAGGGAAAATAAAATAAAATAAAATAAAATAAAAAAGAATATATCAAACTCCAAGTAACAGAATGAAATGACACCAAAAACTGGTGCTTTTAAAAAACACTGGAGGAGCTGGGGGGTGCCAAACTCAGTAGTGTGCACAATGTTATTATGCACAAGGACCAGGGTTCTAGTCCCCAGAACACATTTTCAGGGGAGGTGTTTCGTAAGTGGTGGAGCAGTGCCTCAACAGCTTTCTCTCTCTTTCTCTCCCTCTGTCTAAAAAAGAAGAAGAAAGAGAAGGAAGAAGAAGGAGGAGGAGGAGGAGGGGATGGAAAAGGAGCAGGAGAAGAAGGAGAGGGAGAAGAAGGAAACAAAAAACTTGCCACCAAAAAATGATGGTGGAGTCAAGCAGGTACCATGTCCCAATGATAACCCTAGTGAAAGAGAGAAAGAAACTACAAATAAGCAGAAACTTAAATGAAACCAGGTATATCACTACAGATTGTAGTGCATTCCAAATAGTTCAAAATAGGATGGAGGAAGACAGCGAGATGGTTATACAGAGACCTACATGACTAAAGTTCTAAAGCCCTAAATTCAATCCCCTGCACCACCATAACCCAGAGCATAGCAGTGCTCTGGTAAAAAGCAAACAAACGAGAATAAAAAATATAAAAAAACATCAAGAGTAGTATAAACACATTTATAACAATGAAAATAATTACAAAGAAACTAATAAAAAATTATTCCAAGGGGGAAATAAATACAAAAAGGATTATAAAAAGTGAACAGACTAAATCAACTACTCAATATCTTCACATAGGGAAGGCCAGCTACAGATGCATTCAGTGGTGAATTCTACCAAACACCTAAGGGGGAAATATGTTAGAAGCAGAGAGATAGCTCACCTGATTGTTACAGCCAGTTAACAGTATTCCTCAGTAAATTTCTGTATTGTAGTGTGGCTGTATTTCCTCCATGAAAACATGAAGTTCATGACTATCACCATTCCCTAAATGAAACACATCTCTCCCTAGTTAAGCCTCTAGATGAGAGTGCAGCACACTTGATACTTAACCACTTCACCGAAGCACTAAGGACCCTGAGCAGAGGATTCAGATACACTGGCCTGCCTTTGCAAGGTGTCTTACTGGAAACACACAGGGCAGAAAGCAGAGATAGGAATCAAGCTATTTCTGTCTATTCTTATAAAAGCACTAATACATCGGCAGAGCTCTACCCTTATAATCTAACTACCCTCAGAGACCTCTCTTTCACATCTCATGAGGAGTTATAGGGCTTCCCCATAGGAATTTTGCAAGTGCACAATATCCCATCCACAGCAGGTTCCACGTAAAAATAGATTGAGGGAGTCCGGCGGTAGCACAACAGGTTAAGCACAGGTGGCAAAAAGCGCAAAACAGTGAAAGGCCCCCAATTCCAGCCCCCAGCTCCCATATGAAGGAGGGTCACTTCACAGGTGGTGAAGCAGGTCTGCAGGTGTCTATCATTCTCTCCCTCTTTCTGTCTTCCCATCTCTCCATTTCTCTCTGTCCTAACAACGTCAATAATAACTACAGCAACAATGAAAAAACAAGACAAGTAAAGGGAAAATAAATACATAAATATAAAATAAATTAAAATGTAAGAAAAAGATTGAGATACCATGGAAGTCATGAACAAGTTGATGTTGAGGTTCAAAGAGAAGCATCACAAGTGGGATCCATTTCATCAGCTCATTAAGAGCCTTTTTTTTTTTTTTTTTACAGCTAGTGGGAGAAGGTGATTTCATCGAGATTTGAAAACAATGAGGGATTTAACATTTCCTTTCTGTCTCCAAGATAGACAGGATGGTCTGATGAAAGCTACTAGCTGTCCATACAACTGAAAGCTTCTCCCAATCCTCAGTCTGGAAGGAAATTAGACCTCACTCTGTGGTACCCGTGCAGGGAACTGAATTCGACCAACAATTTGGAATGAGTTTGGAAGTGATTCCTTTTTTTTCCCCCTGGAATCATCAGGTGGGAATACAACTGACCTACAGCTCTGACCTTGGGAGACCCGAAGGTCTCCCAACTGTTACCATTCTGGACCTGTATCCTTCAGAATGATAAGAAAACAAATGAGTACTCTTTTCAATCACTAAATGCGTGGCAAGTTTTTCTGCAGAAATGAGAAAATAGTCATGCTATATGACCAAGTAATCCCACTGGTAATGATCTAGCCAGAGCAAGAAAAAAATCTTATCTCCACACAAAAGGTGCATGAGTGCTCATAGCAGTATATACATGTATAAAGTTTCAAGGTTGGGAAACAATCCAAATGTTTGATCTGCTGACGGAATAAGCAAAATGTATTAGTCACACACAAAGGAATACTGCACAGCAGTAAAAGGAAAGAACTTCTGACACTCTACATGGCTATACCTCAACACATTTCGCTAGAAACAAAAGACTCCATGTTGTGAGCTGCCGCTGTCACGGGGTTATAGTAAAGACAGAAGGCCATCTGCAGTTTGATGGGGATGATGCAGAAATGGGAGACGGAGATGATGGAGATGGCGGGGATGGGGAAGATGCAGAAGAGGGGGATGGAGATGATGGAGATTGCGTGGATTGGGATGATGCAGAAGAGGGGGATGGAGATGATGGAGATGGCTGTGATGGAGATGATAAAGAAAAGGGAGAAAGGTGAAGATGCTGGAGATGGCAGGGATTGGGATGATGCAGAATAGGGAGATGGAGATGCTGGAGAGGGCATGAATTGAGATGATGCAGAAGAGGGAGAGACATCTGCATCATCCACATCCCCACCATTCGATAATCTCCATCTCTCTCCCTCTTCTGCATCATCCCCATCACTGCCCTCTCCAGCATCTCCATCTCCCTCTTCTGCATCATCCCCATCCCCGCCATCTCCAGCATCTCCATCTCCCTCATCTGCATCATCCCCATCCCCACCATCTCCAGCATCTCCATCTCCCTCTTCTGCATCATCCCCCATTCCCGACATCTCCATCATCTGCACCTTCCTCTTCTGGATCACCCACATCCACGCCATCTCCATCATCTCCAGTTTATCCGTACTGTAGCTTGATTCCCTAGGAAAGTATTAATTAATGATTGCTTCATCGGCTCTTGCAAGTATTATTTCTCATTACATCTCATATCATTTTGTGCCGTAAAATTTAAAATAATAGTAGTGCTAGCATCTATCAACAAGTAACAGACATCATGAAGCAGGGGTCTCCAATAATTAACAAGTGTATATGGAATGCAGGTAGTATAATAAACACACACGCCCACTTACGTTGCCTTTTTAAAACTTATTCAAAAGAAAACATTGTATGTGGTCCGGGATGTGGCCCAGTGGATAAAACGTTGGTCTCTCAAGCAGGAGGAGTTGAGTTCAATCCCTGGCAGGACATGTACCACAGTGATGTCTGGTTCTTTCTCTCTCTCTTCTATCCCGCTCATTAATAAATACATTAAATATTGAAACACATAAAGAAAACATTTTATGATCACAAATTAAGATAAATAATGAGAAGAGTGAGATAGAGAATGATTCCAAGATAGTGCTCTTTCACCTATGGATTTTTGAGTTTTATCAGCTGTTTTGTTTTGTTGCTGTTCCATTGGGTATTAGGGCATGCCACAAAGAAAGTGTGCGTTCTGCCAGGGAGCCACCTCTCCAGCAGGCCTAGATGAGTCTTTCCTATCTTCATCTCCTCACGCACAACATCCTACTGACTAAATTCTACTCACAAAATTCCTTGAGTTACAGTTAAGGGTGGTTGATAGAGTCTCCTTTGGCATCTATTTAGTAGTTTATCTGTAATTGTTGTCTGTAATTTAGCTTGTGTTACAATTCCTATGTAATCCCCTGGAATGACTCAGGATTACAACTTCTGAAACTTCCCAAGTGTTTGTAGCTAGCAGAATTACTATGCAAAGATCATTCTGCCAAAATTATCAATATTATATGCCCAAATATTATAAATTATCAGTCTTTTTCTTCTTCTTCTTCTTCGTCTTCTTTTACAGTTTAAGTAGTTCTCAGTTGACACAGATTCTGTACTCTGGAACAAGCCAAGGGGTAACCTACACCTGTCCTTCATTTTAAGGGGGAGAGTACCCAGAGATAGACTTCATCAAGGCAACATGAGAAGTCACAGTGTTTGCAGGTAACAACTCTAAGATTCCTACCATAGAAGAACATATGCAATGCCAATCCAAACGGGTTTGAAAGGCAGTCTTTTGATTTGCAGGTATTGGAAAACATTCAACCCTACTCAACATTGGTAACAGTTTTATCACCTGTAACCTAGAATGTTAAAAATGGAAGGAAAAGTCATAATTCCAGGTGAGTGTGACAAATGTTGTTATACTATGCTAGAAGTATCTTAAAATTGTGAGTGTAATGTTTGATGTTTGAAAGGGGAAATCATAAAAAAAAATACTAAAGATAATGGGAGAATCTCACGAGAACTGAGTGTCAAGATACCAAGAATCTTTTCAACTGCTGATATAATTTAGATGCAGATGCAGGTTTGTTGTAAAAGCTAAAATAATAATAATAAAAGACTAGCTCAAAAGGAATTCTTATGCAAGTCCGGTGGTTGCACAGTAGGTTAAGAGCACGCGACACAAAGTGCAAGGACAGGAGTAAGGATCCAGGTTCAAGCCCCTGGCTCCCCACCAGCAGGGGGGTCACTTCACAGTTGGTGAAGCAGGTCTGCAGGTGTCTATCATTCTCTCCCTCTTTCTGTCTTCCTTTCTTCTTTCCATTTCTCTCTGTCTTGTCTAACAACGGCATCAATAACAACCACAATAATAACTACAGCAACACTAAAAAAAGAGCAACAAGAGGGAAAATAAATAGATAAAAATAAAAGAAATTAAATTTTTTTTAAAAGATTGAGGTACCATAGAAGTCATGAACAAGTTGATGTTGAGGTTCAAAGGGAAGCATCACAGGTGGGATCCATTCTTCAGCTCATTAAGAGCCATTGTTTTTCTCCAGCAGGTGGGAGAAGGTGATTTCATTGAGACTTGAAACAATTGGGGGATTTAACATTTCCATTCTGGCTCCAAGATAGACAGGATGGTCTGATGAAAGCTACTAGCTGTCCATACAACTGAAAGCTTCTCCCAATCCTCAGTCTGGAAGGAAATTAGACCTCACTCTGTGGTACCCGTGCAGGGAACTGAATTCTACCAACAATTTGGAATGAGTTTGGAAATGATTCCTTTTTTTTTTTCCCCCTTTGGAATCATCAGGTGGGAATACAACTGACCTACAACTCTGACCTTGGGAGACCCGAAGGTCTCCCAACTGTTACCATTCTGGACCTGTATCCTTCAGAATGATAAGAAAACAAATGAGTACTCTTTTCAATCACTAAATGCGTGGCAAGTTTTTCTGCAGAAATGAGAAAATAGTCATGCTATATGACCAAGTAATCCCACTGGTAATGATCTAGCCAGAGCAAGAAAAAAATCTTATCTCCACACAAAAGGTGCATGAGTGCTCATAGCAGTATATACATATATAAAGTTTCAAGGTTGGGAAACAATCCAAATGTTTGATCTGCTGACGGAATAAGCAAAATGTACTAGTCACACACAAAGGAATACTGCACAGCAGTAAAAGGAAACAACTTCTGCCCCTCTACATGGTTATACCTCAACACATTTCGCTAGAAACAAAGAAAAGACTCCATGTTGTGAGCTGCCTCTGTCACGGGGTTTTAGTAAAGACAGAAGGCCATCTGTAGTTTGATGGGGGTGATGCAGAAGTGGGAGACGGAATGATGGAGATGGCGGGATTGGGGATGATGCAGATGCCTCTCCCTCTTCTGCATCATCCCCATTCCCGCCATCTACAGGATCTCCATCTCCCTCTTCTGCATCATCCCCATCCCCGCCATTTCCAGCATCTCCATCTCCCTCTTCTGCATCATCCCCATCCCCGCCATCTCCAGCATCTCCATCTCCCTCAGCTGCATCATCTCCATCCCCACCATCTCCAGCATCTCCATCTCCCTCTTCTGCATCATCCCCCATTCCCAACATCTCCATCATCTGCAACTTCCTCTTCTGGATCACCCACATCCACGCCATCTCCATCATCTCCAGTTTATCCGTACTGTAGCTTGATTCCCTAGGAAAGTATTAATTAATGATTGCTTCATCAGCTCTTGCAAGTATTATTTCTCATTACATCTCATATCATTTTGTGCCGTAAAATTTAAAATAATAGTAGTGCTAGCATCTATCAACAAGTAACAGACATCATGAAGCAGGGGTCTCCAATAATTAACAAATGTATATGGAATGCAGGTAATATAATAAACACACATGCGCACTTACATTGCTTTTTTGAAACTTATTCAAAAGAAAACATTGTATGTGGTCCGGGATGTGGCCCAGTGGATAAAACGTTGGTCTCTCAAGCAGGAGGAGTTGAGTTCAATCCCTGGCAGGACATGTACCACAGTGATGTCTGGTTCTTTCTCTCTCTCTTCTATCCCGCTCATTAATAAATACATTAAATATTGAAACACATAAAGAAAACATTTTATGATCACAAATTAAGATAAATAATGAGAAGAGTGAGATAGAGAATGATTCCAAGATAGTGCTCTTTCACCTATGGATTTTTGAGTTTTATCAGCTGTTTTGTTTTGTTGCTGTTCCATTGGGTATTAGGGCATGCCACAAAGAAAGTGTGCATTCTGCCAGGGAGCCACCTCTCCAGCAGGCCTAGATGAGTCTTTCCTATCTTCATCTCCTCACGTACAACATCCTACTCACTAAATTCTACTCACAAAATTCCTTGACTTACAGTTAAGGGTGGTTGATAGAGTCTCTTTTGGCATCTAAATCTGGAGAGGGTAGGAACATAAAAATCCTGGGGGAAGGGGGAGGGTAGATGTTCAGGTTTCTGCGGAGGGGAAAGGAGGGTGGATGGGATGAAACACAATGTTTTGGTGATGGGAATGATATTTATGTACACTCCTATTAATTTGTAGTTATATAAATCATTGTTTAATATGAGAGGGGACAATTGATTGAATGTCTCAAACTTTTTAAAACATTGAGTTTTTAATACATAGCCTGAGTCTT
The DNA here is from genome assembly GCF_950295315.1 of Erinaceus europaeus. Taxonomy (NCBI): domain Eukaryota; kingdom Metazoa; phylum Chordata; class Mammalia; order Eulipotyphla; family Erinaceidae; genus Erinaceus; species Erinaceus europaeus. Next base: position 48,262,323 of record NC_080180.1, on the reverse strand, counting down.
TGATATGTTGGCTCTCTTAAAAGCCTAGACCAGGGAGAACAGAAGCAACTGGTGGCAAATGTCAAAGGACATAAATTATGGTGATGTTGTGTATGATTCAGCAAATCCTAACAAAGGGATTTTTCAAAGTTAACCCAATTACCAGATAATGTGATTATAGCAATAACTACTGTCTTCTTAACCATAAGACAGCAGGAACCTCCCATTTCTTCTATAGAACCTATATTTCCCCCAGTCCTGGAACCTCTAGGGTTGGACTCACTTTCCTGCATGCTTTTATCAATTCATCCCAAATGTTATTGTATGTGTTGTTCCCAACCTAATCAACGCAATGAGTACCACCTCATCATGCTTCACTTCAGACTGTGTTCAGAGACTTCAGGCATGGAATGTCAACCCTTCAGCTTCATTACTTGGGTGAGACCTTTCCTTTCATGGGATTCACAAATTCCATTCCAGGCGGTTCACTTCCTAACAAAGTGTCAACACCTAGATACAGACCAGGTTCTGTGAAATAGAGCATATGTTCACATGTATCCATAAATTAGGGCAAAATATATACCTGAAAGTAAAAGTACACAATAGTCTGCAGTTGCAGGGAGTCAGTATAAAGTTCCTAAGGAAATAATTTCTAATTAGACATCGATACCTTCCTCACCTACTTCCTATTACAGGTCTCTCACTCCAAAGCTAACCTTATCAAAGCAAGGACTGCAAAAGCTGAATAAGGGCAAGACACTGGCATACTTTAATGATGACTCTTTAGTCACTATCAGGCCACCCCATCAGCTGGGGCCCTAATAGGGGAGTCCTGAGATTCCCAAACAGACATGATGTACCTAGACCTCTAATAAATCCCTCCCTCCATTGTTACCAGTCATCTCTATCAGGAACAGACCCCTTTGTGGGCTCCACCACAGGACCTTGCCCTCAACTTGGATCAACAACAGTAGAGAATGTTCCATCCTCCAAAGGGAGGATGGATAGCATACTCTATGCTACACCTGAGGAAGATGGATCGATATTGAGGCAGCTTGGAATGTTCCTACTCATGACCACAGAATGTGAGCTCAGATCTACAGGGATGCAGAGGTCACATAGGCTCCTAAACTGAATATGGGCCCCAGACCAAATCAAATCGATGGAGTTTACAGTCAACTATATTTATACCCTTTCCCATATTTGGGAGCTACTCTCTTCCCTGATCCAGCTTTCTGTCCTTTTTCCAGTCATGAAATCATCTCCCAGACAATAACTTGGATACACCTCCATATCAGATTTCAGGCTCAGGCAAAAAAAAAAAAAAAAAAGGATAACCACAGGCCCTTTGGAATATAACTAAAATATGCCTATTATCTGTCTACAAAATGGAGGAACCCCCCAACTCTTCATCTGCACTATTCCACCCTTTAGATCCATAATTGTTCAACAATTTGTTTGGCTTTGTATGTTATCTCTCTTTTCAGCCACCAGATTCCAGATTATACCATGATGCCAACCACAATTCCCTGGACAGATGACCCCACCACTGTCCAGGAGCTCGGCTTCCCCAGAACCCCACCCTACAAGGGAAAGAGAGAGGCAGGCTGGGAGTATGGATCGACCTGTCAACACCCATGTCCAGCCAGAAGCAATTACAGAAGCCAGACCTTCAACCTTCTGCATCCCATAATAACCATGGGTCCATACTCCCAGAAGGTTAAAGAATAGGAAAGCTATCAGGAGAGGGGATGGGATACGGATATCTGGTGGTGGGAATTGTGTGGAGTTGTACCCCTCTTACCTTATGGTGTTGTCAGTGTTTTCTTTTTATAAGCAAAATAAAAGAAATAAAAAAATTCCTATTGGACGATTACATATTTGGTTCTTTATAGCATCTAGAATGACTTTCGGATCTATATAAGGAGACTTATTTACTGGAGAAACTATCTCAGTTTCCATTAGGCCTCTGATTTTACAGGTAAAATGGTTTTTATTGAAACCTGTTTCATAACAGCAGAGTCTGTAAGCTTACTCCCATTCAGCCTGGTCAGTGTGGTGGTAGAGTTTGGAGGAAACTAAGTGGGGGTCTTAGTTTTTCTGAGAGACACAGGAACATGCCCCCTCCTCCTCCAGCTCTGGAGATAGCACAGGACCCAGCCAAGTGCTCTCTTCCTAGTCCAGCACTGAAGGAGCTCCTAGCCCAGCCCGCCTCCATGCTACCTAAGCCTGAGGTGCCTGAGCAAGGTACTGCCTTTCAGAGGAGAGAGAGCTGTCTGTTCAGCAAGTGTCTTTGCTCAGTATGGGTGGGCTGGGTATAACAGATGTACTTCCTGTGTGTCAGTGCTGGGTTCTGGGTGCTGCTGTGTGAGCAGGGTTGCCATTCCTGAACCTGCTGGACTCCCACTCTCACTGCTCCCACAGCATCCCCATGGCCCAAGCTTGTGTTCTGCTGCCCCCTGACCTGTGCTTCCTTCCCTGAGGAGCTCTCACTCCCCGAAGGGACATCATTTCCCTCAGCTTCTTTCTGCACTGACTCTGAGGTGTCCGTCATCCACCTTGCAGGCTGGTCTAGGAGTCTCCATAAGACACTGAAGACCAACTAGGGGTGCAAAATTCTCATGGGTGCGGGGAGGGAGCAGAAGCAGCAGTTGGAGATGACTCTCACTGGGTCCAAGGGGACACCCCCACGGGGATCCCTGAGGGGAACAGGAGGGTTCTCACTGGAGCTGGGGCAAGGCAGGCAGAAAGGGAGGGTTTGGGGAAGTTCACTTTCAGCCTGTTAAGTTCCTGGTGGATAGAAGCCTCCCTTGGGGGTCTTCACGTTCTTCTCTAGCTCTCAGACCCATCTCTTGGTGTCTCCATTCTGCTTATGGAAGTTGGCATCCTCAGCTCTGCAGCTCTGTCCTGTTGATGGATGCTGTCTGTCCATAGGGCAAGGGCACCCCTCTTTCTCCCCCTCACTGTCGCTCTCAGTTCTCTGCTTACTGTTCTGGGCATAGGTTTGTTCTGGCAAGGCAGACTGACTTAGCAGGAAAATCAAGACTGGGTCTTAGGAGTTTTGAAAAAAATGTGTATTCTAGTTTTTTGGGGTGAAGAGATTTGAAAATGTCCAGGAGGTCTAGTCTACCTATCTCGATTAATTCTGTGTCTTTGTTTATTCTCTGCTTCGTTGATCTAAGTGTGAGAGTGGAGTACAGACGTCTCCCACTATTATTGTATTACTATTGATATATTTTTGTAGTTCTTTCAATAGGTGTTTGGTGTATTTTAATGGTTCCTCATTGGGTGCATAGATGCTAATAATTGTTAAATCCTCTTGGTGGTTGATCCTCTAATCATTATGTAATTTCCTATCTTTTATTACTTTATTTAAAGTCTGTGGTGTCAGAGATGAGAATGGCTGTTCCTGCCTTTTTTGTGTGGTCCATTAGCCTGTATGATAGTTTTCCATCCTTTCACTTTGTTTGTCTTGTTAGGTCAGGTAGGATTCTTGCAAGCAGCATATGGTTGGGTTGTGTTTTCTGATCCATCCTCCCACTCTGTGACTTTTAATGGGTAAGTTTAAGCCATTGACATTTATCGATATTATGGATTTAAGGTACTACAGTGCCATTATTCAACAATTTTTTATTTGCTCTGGTATATGGTAAGCATTATGGTGATGTTCTTGTTTATAAGAAGTCTTTTAGTAGCTCTTTCAGGGAAGGCTCAGTGATGGTTGCCTCCTTTAACTGTTGCCTGTCTGAGAAGGTTTTGATCTCTCCATCTAATTTGAATGAAAGACTACTAGGATATATTATTCCTGGTTGAAACCCTTTTTCATTCAGGGCTCAATAGATAACTTGGCATTCTCTTCTGGCTTTTTGACTTTGAGTGGAGAAGTCTGCTGATAGTTTTATGGGTTTTCCCCTGTATGTGACTTCCTGTTTTTCTCTCACAGCCTTTAGGATTCTTTCTTTGTCCTTGCTTCTTTTAATTTTTACTATGATGTATCTTGGTGTCTTCAGGTCTTGTTTGATTCTGTTTGGGGCTCTCTGGGCCTCTTGAATCTTAATGTTCTTTCTGTTGTTTAGGTCTTGGAAGTTTTCTTCTATTATTTCCTCTAGCATGTTTCCTTCCCCTTCTTCTTTCTTACTCTGGTAGGCCAATTATAGGAATGTTACTTCTTTTGAGACCATCCCATAGGTCTTTGTTTTCATTTTCAGTGTCTCTCAGTCTCTTTTTCTTAGCTCTTTTACCTCTTTCTTAGTTTTCCTGGATCATCCTCTGTCTGGCTAACTCTATTTTCTGCTTCTGTTAATCTGTTTTCCCTTTCCTCAGCTTCTTTCTTTAGTTCAGTTAGTGTATTAGCTTATTCTGCTAATTGGCCTTTTAGCTCAGCTATTTCAGCTTTCAGTTCTCTAATTACCTCGGGGTAGCTAGTATTTTTCTTGAGGAGAACAGGAATTAGAGCTGAGACACACACAAGGAGAGTCCACTCTGAATCAGATTTCTTCCCCAAAATAATTCAAATGAGTTATCAGTGAATTCAGAAATACTAAGAAGGAGGAAGGAAGAAAGGAAGACAAGAATGAGAAAAAGAAAGAAAAAAGAGAAAAAAGAGCAGTGAAAGGAAAGAGTTTTATTTTTTATATTTATTTCTTATTATTATTGTTTTAATTAGCTAGGAGGAGGTAGAAGGGGGAGAGTGGGTAGAAGAGGTAGGAAGAGTGGAACAAGTTCCTCTTGCAATGGCTAAGACACCCAGTCACCTAGCAATGGAAAATATACTAAGAGTTAATTCTGGTCAACCTGAAGGAGGGGTGGGAAAGGGACACGTGTGTGTATATATGATATTAATACTAAAATAGAACAGAGTAAAAAATCTGTCCTGTCTGCAGCTTGGATGGCTCCAGATTGCCTCAGGCTCCCTGAGCAAAGGCAGCTGATTGTTAAAAAAAAAATAAAACAAACAAACAAACAAAAAACCTCCAGGCAGTCTTTCCCAAGTGGGGTGAGGCTCTGCTTGGTCAGATATTTGTAGCTCCAATTGGCCACTTAGACAAAAATAAAAAGGGCCAAGGGATTCCGAAAGGAACAGGATTGGAATGCTATCCCTGGTGAGCCTGGAATCTTGGTAAAGAAAGAAGCTCAGTGGGGGGAGCCTGCTAGGAGCAGCTCTGTGACCCCCAGCGTCTGGTTATGGGGAGGGCAGGGGTGCACTTCGGGAATAATAAAAAAATTCCTTTGTTTTTTCTCTATTTTCTAACCCAAATTGAGCTATAGGCACCTCCTTGGTGTTACACTTAGAACCCTTTGTTCTCTGTCCTGCTGAAGGCCAGGAACATTTCAAGCTGCCCCAATATCAGGACTCATCTTCCTGAGGTATAGAATAGAGTGTATTGTCCAGCCTCCCTTCTGAGGATGGAACATTCTTTACAATTGTTGATCCAAGTTGAGGACAAGTTCCTATGGGGGCCCACAAAGGGGTCTATTCTGTTGTTCCTGATAGAAATGACCGGTAACAATGGAGAAAGGGATTTATTCGAGGTCTAGGCTCATCATGTCTGTAATGCCCCAACTAGGGCCCCAGCTGATGGGGTGGCCTTATAGTGACTAAAGAGTCATCTTTAAAGTATGCCAGTCTCTTGCCCTTATTCAACTTTTTCAGTCCTTGCTTTGATGAGGTTAGCTTTGGAGTGCGTGAGAGAACTGTAATAGGAAATAGGTGAGGCACATTTCTAAGTCTAAGTGGACACTATTTCATTATGAACTTTATACTGACTCAGTGTAGACTACTGTGAATTTTTGCTTTCAGGTATATATTTTGCCCTAATTTATGGATACATGTGAACATATGCTCTATCTCATGGGACCTGGTCTATATCTAGGTTTTGGCACTTTGTTAGGAAGTGAACCTCCTGGAATGGAATTAGAGAATACTGTGAAAGGAAAGGTATCATCCAAGTAATCAGGGTGATGTTGACTTCATAGATGGTGGGAGGGAGTGTTCCTGTTTCTTCGATCTTGTGGAAAAGCTTTAGAAGTATAGGTAGTAGCTATTTCCTAAAGTTTTTGTAGAATTCATTTGTGAAGCTATCTGGTCCAGGACTTTTGTTGTTGGGATGAAATCTTAATTTTAAAAAGGCATCCTTTAAGTTAAAGTTTGTTCTCAATAGAAAGCAGAACTTAAAAAAATTGTTTATTGGGGCCAGGTGGTGACGCACCTGACTGAGCACACATGATACAATACTCAAGGACCTGGGTTCAAGCCCCAGATCCCCACCTGCAGTGGGAAATCCTTACAAGTAGTGAAGTAGTGCTGCAGGTTTCTCTCTGTCTCTTTCCCTTTCTTTCTCCCCCCTTCTGACTTCTGTCTCTATCCAATAAATAAAGATAATAAAAAGTTTTTAAATAAAAAAATGTTTATTTATTTGAGAGTGTACACCAGAGAATTATTCTGGCATATACTTCCAGAAATGAAATTCAGGAAATTTGGAACTGCAAGTCTGGGATATTTACCACTGCATGACCTTCTGAGTTACAGATAGAACATAGTTCTTCAAATATATATATAAATATTAGCCATGACACGGATCAGCCCTGGCTATTGGTGATACAAGGAATTGAATCTGGGACCTCTAGCATGTAAATTCTATATAAAATTGTTGCACTATCTCCCTATTCCCTAAATAAGCACTTGAAAGTTCTTAGAACTCCCGGTCCCACCTGTAAGGAGGGAAATTCACAAGTGGTAAAACAGTACTGCAAGCATTTATCTTTCTTCTTTTTTTTATCTCCCCCTTCCCTCTCAATTTTTCTCTCTATCCAAAATAAGTAAAGAAATAAGTAACATATTAAAAAATTACAAAGTTGTTAGGTTAAAATAAGTTTTAAAGATATTTAAAATTAATATAAGAACTACCTCCTTATATCAGGGAGGTAGTTAATTAACTAATATAAGAAGTACCTCCTTATAGCAGGGAGGTAATTAATTAATTAATTAATTAATATAAGAACTACCTCTTTATATCAGGGAGGTAGTTCAGTGAGCAAAGTGTATGCTTTGCAAACCTGAAGCCCAGGGTTTGATCACTGGTATTTTATATTGTCATGGCAGTATTTTCTCTTTCTCTCTTCCCACCTCTCTCTTTAAATAAGTAAGTATTTTACATGAACACAACCTATTCTGAAGTTTACTTTTTTTTTTGCTATCATGTATTTACCACTCTACACAAATTTTCCCAAAAAAGAAAGAGAGAGAGGTAACACTAACAGTTTCTCCTTTGCTACAACATGGAATGAACCAGAAGGAATCCTGTTGAGTGAGATAAGCCTGAAGGAGAAGGATGAACACCAATGATCTATCTTATACACAATTGGGATCAAAGAAACAAAGCAAAGGACGAGACTGGTGAATCCTCAAGGGACTATAATCCGTTGCAGCAGATTTAAAGATCCAGAAGGGGGAAGGGAGAAGTAGTATGAGGAGGCTGGAACTTAAGTTCCTATGATGGAACAAGATGATGTTATGGTTGAGGATAAAATGTTCTGATACTTAGGAAATTTTGGAAATAAACTCTCTTTTTGATTTTAAAATTATTTTATTTATTTTTATTAGTGATTCTATATTAATTTACCATATTACATGTCAACAGGGGTTCAGTTCCACACCGTTCCCACTACTAGAGTTCAGAATCCCTGATCCCTCCATTACAGTTCACCGAGATTCTCCCAAGGTTGCAGACATGGGTTAACCATCATGTCTACAGCTATCTGTGTACCTTTGTACATAATTATCACCACTTTTCTTCTAAGTCCAGTCCTCTCTTCCCCTCCAAGCCACACATATTCCTATTACTTCATCCAAATAGCTCCTCCCTTTTTGTACTCTCTCTCTAGACCGGATGAAGCTTGAATTCAGAGCCCTCTTATCCTCTTCCTCCTATCACTTTTCCCCCACTGGGAGTATGGATCAGGGTTGTTCTGGGGGTGAAGAAGGTAAAAGTTCTGGCTTCTGTAATTGCTTCTTTGCTGAACTTGGACGTTGGCAGGTCAATCCATACCTCCAGCCTGTCTCTGTCTTTCCCTAGTGGGGTAGATAGAGCTCTGGAGAGGCAAGGTTCCAGGACGGAAGTCAGGATGGAATGATGATAGTGTCTGCAACTGGTGTCAAAGATAGCAGCACAAAAAGTGAGACAAAATGGTTAATGAGCAGGAACCTAAAGCAGCAACAGAGCAGATGAGGTCAGGAATCCTAGGGTGGAAGAAAGCTAGGAGGTCCACCCTAGGCATGTTTCCAGGGGCACATGCCTGAGTTTGATAGCTAGCATGAAGTTGGATAAACATTGTCTGACAAAATAGAGAAAAGGGCTTGAAGGTTAGATTACGGATTACGGCAGAGAATAGTTCCCATTCTTGTAAGTATTCTGTGGATAGGATTAATTATTTATCTCCATCCACCTGACCCACAACCCGTATATATGTATGTATGTATGTGTGTATGTATGTATGTCTATATTTACTGCCAGAGTCTCTGCAGCCTCTGAGTTCCTATTGGTCTGAGCTCGCATCTCATGGTCACAGCTGGGAACAGTGCAGGCTGCACTCATTTCAGGGTCAATCTTCCTCTAGTGTTGGGACAAGATACCCCAGCCTCCCTTTGGAGACTAGGGTAGCTGCTCTATGGTAAGGGCAAGGTCCTGGGAGGGCACACAGGAGGACTTGTGATGAAGTTCCTGATGGAAGTGACCAGTAGTGGTGCAGAGAGGTCTAGGTCTAGGTCTCTCTCCCTCTCTTTCTCTCCTCTCTCTCTCTCTCATTGCCACCGGGGTATTGCTGTGGCTGATGCCTGTACATTGAACCCACTGCTCCTGATGGCCATGCCCCCTTTTAAAAAATTTGGTAGGACAGAGACATTGAGACTGGAGAGAGTGATGGAGAGGGAGAGATACAGAGCCTGCAATACTTGCTTCATCACTTGTGAAGCTTCCCACCTGCAGGTAGGAAACAAGGACTTGGAGCTGAGTCCTTGTACATGGCAAGGTGTGCACTCAACCAGGTGTGCACCACCTCCCACCCCCACTCCTAAAATAAACCTTTTAACAACAGCAATCTTATAGTACAGCATCTCATGAATAAGGTGATACTGAAGTTGGAAACGAAGAGAGAGAGAGAGAGAAAGAAAGAGAGAGACTGCAGCTTTTCCTAGTGTCTTGGCTGGGACTAGTGTCTTGAACCTAGGACTCAAGCATGGCAAAACAGGCACCTTCCCAAATATGCTATTTTGCTAATCTCAAAGTTTACTTTCATAAATGAAGAAAAAATGAGCAACTGCACATAGTAAATAACACTGTGAAAAAGAATGTTTACATTTTGGTGGTAAAATGTGATTTCCTTTATTTACAAACAACAAAATTGCATTTAAGCTTAAATGAATCACACCTTGAAAAGTTGTCTGAATCATTTTTAATTTTTTGGTATCTCTCCCTCTGTATGTTCCTTGCAAAATAAAATAAATTAAAATAAAAATTGGGCCAAGGAGACATCTTAGTGATATTTACACACACACACACACACACACACACACACACACACACACACACACACACAAACATGGCATCTAAGTCCTTTTCTCCAGCACCTGATAATGCCTCTGAAGACAGAATACAGGAACTGAAATAAGCCAATCTTAGATGCTTGAACTTTTAGCCTGTGGATTTTTAGAAGCCTTCTACAGATATTGGCAGAGTTTTTGTTCAGAGGAACTCCCATCCCAGAGGAGTTGATGTCCCATGGAACATTCCAAAATGTGAACTCCATATCTTTGCTTTTACATCTCTTGAACTTTACCTCAATGGTTTATAATCTCCCCACTAAATTTCATGCTTATATCCTTACAATGTGGATTCCCTCAATAAGTCATATTGTAAGAATATGTGATTTGAGTCATCAGTAAAACCTATACATCTAGATGAAAGTTAGCACTTTGAAATCTTAACATAGTGCATATAGGCCTATAGAATAGCTTCTCTTTGGGGTTCCAGGAAGATGGTGGACTGAGAAGCTGCTAGCAGCATGTGCTCTGATCACATCTTCTGGAAACGGTAAGATTTTCTGCCTTTAGCAGGCCAGTCAATAAGGAGTCCTAATGGTGACACCAAAGAGGTGACTATAATTTGATTTGGGTTAAGAATTAGAGTAAAGGTGGCATGGACTAGCTGGCGGGCTGCTCCAGACATCCCAGGCGGCAGGCAAGGCAGGTGCGCCGGGCATTGTCCTCCGCCCGGGAAGGTGGGTCCTTCGCCGGTTGCAGAGCTCTGCTGGGTGGCAGGCAGAGGACCCGGAGGGAGCACTATAGCTAGGGGGCTTTCTCTTGGGAGTCTCCAGGGACCACTGCGACCCTGAGGGCGGATCCAAAGACTTCTTAAGTATAGCTCTCATTGGATCAAAGGACTTGGAGCTAGTTTTCATTTTCGAGAAATCCTTTAAAAAATTCTGGAGGGGGGGGTTTCCTGGAAGATGGCGGACTGAGAAGCTGCTAGCCACTGAGCTCCAAACATATCCCCTGGAAACAGTAGGATTTTCTGCCTTTAGCAGGCCAGCCAATAAGGTGACACCAAAGAGGTGACTATAACTTAATTTGGGTTAAGAATTAGAGTAGGGGAAAAAAATTCTTTTTTCTTCCTTTTAATTTTCAAGCATACCTCCTTCCCCCCTCCCCACCATAAGCAGTCCCTGGGGACAGCTCCTAGCAGGATACCCCACACCACCAAACAGGGTGCTTTTTTGAATTCACTGATACACACTTGGGAAGTTCCTTGCACTGCTCTTTAATTACAACTCTTTTTCTTATCTTCTCCCTTTTCTCTCTCTTGTCTCTCTCTCTCTCTCTCTCTCTCTCTCTCTCTCTTTTTTTAAATCTGGTGATACACTTTTTCCTTCTTCTTTGCCTTTCTGAATTTGTGAATTACTTTGGGGAAGAAATCTGACTCAGAGTGGACTCTCTATGTGTGTATCTCTGCTCTAGTTCCCTTTCCCCTCTTGTTACCCCTAGAATATACACTGGATAGTAGATTTGCATAACTGTCTATTCTTGCTATCCTCTCTTTCTTTTCTCTTTCTTCACTGGGATTTGGTTACTATTTTTTCATGGACTGGAGAAACTGTTTGGCTAACTGGTAACAATTAAACTACTTCTATACTTACTTCAGTTGCTACTGTAATTCCGGAGGTTGGTGAGTGCAATTGTCATAAAGGTATTTAGTACAGTGTTACTTGTACTCAAGACACAACAACTGAGGAACAACAGAGCATAAAAAAAAGAAACACAAATAAAAAAATGGGTAGATCAAAAACAAATAAAACTGCTACTCCAATGAATGAAGACAAGAGCCCAGAAGAAACTACAAATCAGTCAGAAGTAACCATAGATAAGAAAAGTATGCAAGCAATAATAAACTTATTAATCACAGAAATGAAAACAACATTGGAGGAAAGGAATGGCAGTATTAGGGAAACAACAGTTGAGATCCCCAAGGAAAATACTGAGTATCTTGAGGCAATTAGAGAACTGAAAGCTGAAATAGCTGAACTAAGGAAAGAAGCTGAGGCAACGGAAAGCAGACTAACAGAAGCAGAAAACAGAATTAGTCAGACAGAGGTTGAGTTAGAGAAAACAAAGAAAGAGGTGAAAGAGCTTAAAAAGAGATTGAGAGACTGAAAACAACAACAGAGACATATGGGATTATCTCAAAAGAAGTAACATTCGTATAATTGGCCTGCCAGAGGAAGAAAGAGAGGAAGGGGAAGCAAACATTCTAGAGGAAATAATACAAGAAAACTTCCCAGACCTGAATAACAGAAAGGACATAAAGATTCAAGAGGCCCAGAGAGTACCAAACAGAATCAACCCAGACCTGAAGACAACAAGACACATCATAGTCACAATGAGAAGAAGTAAGGATAAAGAAAGGATCCTAAAGGCTTTCAAAAGAGAAACAAAAAGTCACATACAAGGGAAAACCCATAAGATTATCTGCAGACTTCTCCACTCAAACTCTAAAAGCCAGAAGGGAATGGTAAGATACCTATCGAGCCCTGAATGAAAAAGGGTTTCAACCAAAGATAATATATCCTGCTAGACTTTCATTCAAACTAGATGGAGGGATCAAAACCTTCTTACACAAACAACAGTTTGTGGCAACCATCACCAAGCCGGCCCTGAAAGAGGTACTAAAAGACCTCTTATAAACAAGAACATCCCTATAATACTTGCAATATATCAGAGCAAACAATTTTTTTTAGAACAGTGGCACTACAATACATTAAATCCATAATATCAATAAATGTCAATGGCTTAAACTCACCCATCAAAAGGCACAGGGTGGGGGGATGGATCAGAAAACATAACCCAACCATATGCTGCTTGCAAGAATCCCATCTGTCACAACAAGATAAACACAGACTTAAAGGATGGAAAACTATCATACAGGCTAACGGACCACAAAAAAGGGCAGGAACAGCCATTCTCATCTCAGACACAATAGATTTTAAATTAAATAAAAGATAGGCAAGGACATTACATAATGATTAGAGGATCAATCAGCCAAGAAGACTTAACAATTATTAACATCTATGCACCCAATGAGGGACCATCTAAATACATTAAGCATCTACTGAAAAAATTTCAAAAATACATCAATAGTAATACAATAATAGTGGGAGACTTCAATACCCCACTCTCACACTTAGATCAACAAAGCAGAGAACCAATAAAGATACAAGAGAATTGAATGAAGAGATCGACACACTAGACCTCTTGGACATTTTCAGACTCCTCCACCCCAGAAAACTGGAATACACCTTCTTTTCAAATCCACATAACACATACTCAAGGATAGACCACATGTTAGGCCACAAAGACAGCATCAATAAATTCAAGAGCATTGAAATCATCCCAAGTATCTTCTCAGACCACATTGGAGTAAAACTAACATTTAACAACAAATGGAAAATTATTAAAAGACACATTATTTGGAAACTAAACAACATGCTCCTTAAGAACCACTGGGTCAGAGACTCACTCAAACAGGAAATTTAAATGTTCCTGGAAACTAATGAAAATGAAGACACAACCTATCAAAATATTTGGGACATAGCTAAAGCAGTACTGAGAGGGAAACTTATAGCCATACAATCACATATTAAACATCAAGAAGAAGCTCAAATGAACGACCTTACTGCACACCTCAAGGACGTAGAGGAAGAGGAACAAAGGAACCCTAAAGCAACCAGAAGGACAGAAATCACTAAAGTTAGAGCAGAAATAAACAACATCGAAAATAAAAGAACCATACAAAAGATCAATGAAGCCAAATGTTGGTTCTTTGAAAGATTAAACAAAATTGACAAACCCCTAGCCAGACTCACCAAACAAAAAAGAGAGAAGACTCAAATTAATAGAATTGTAAACAATGCAGGAGATATCACAACTGACACCACAGAAATCCAGTGAATCCTGTGAAACTTCTATAAAGAACTATATGCCACCAAGCTAGAGAATCAGGAAGAAATGGAACAATTCCTAGAAACCTATGCACTTCCAAAACTGAACCAAGAAGAACTACAAAATCTAAATGCACCAATCACAGACAAAGAAATTGAAACCGTTATTAAGAATCTCCCCAACAACAAAAGTCCTGGACCAGATGGCTTCACAAACGAAATCTACAAAACTTTCAGGAAACAGTTAATACCCATACTTCTTAAGCTATTCCATAAGATTGAAGAAACAGGAATACTCCCTTCCACCTTTTATGAAGCCAACATCACCCTGATACCAAAAGCTGATAGGGACAGAACAAAAAAGGAAAACTACAGAGCAATATCTCTGATGAACATAGATGCCAAAATATTAAATAAGATCTTGGCCAACCGGATACAGCAACACATCAAAAAGATTGTTCATCATGACCAAGTGGGATTCATCCCAGGAATGCATGCTGGTTCAACATCTGTAAGTCAATCAATGTCATTCACCACATCAATAAAAGCAAAGCCAAAAACCACATGATTATCTCAATAGATGCAGAGAAAGCCTTTGACAAAATCCAACACTCGTTCATGCACAAAACTCTACAAAAAATGGGAATAGATGGGAAATTCCTCAAGATAGTGGAGTCTATATATAGCAAACCTACAGCCAACATCATACTAAATGGACAGAAGCTGAAAGCATTCCCCCTCAGATCGGGGACTAGATAGGGCTGTCCACTGTCACTGTTACTCTTCAACATAGTATTGGAAGTTCTTGCCATAGCAATCAGGCAAGAGAAAGAAATCAAAGGAATACAGATTGGAAGGGAAGAAGTCAAGCTCTCACTATTTGCAGATGATATGATATTATACATAGAAAGACCTAAAGAATCCAGTAGAAAATTACTGTAAGTTATTAGGCAATATAGCAAGGTATCAGGCTACAAAATCAATGTACAAAAATCAGTGCCATTTCTTTATGCAAACACTAAATCTAAAGAAGACATCCAGAAATCACTCCCATTTACTGTTTCAGCAAAATCAATCAAATACCTAGGAATAAAGTTGACCAAAGAAGTGAAAGACTTGTATGCTGAAAACTATGAGTCGCTACTCAAGGAAATAGAAACTGATACCAAGAAATGGAAAGATATCCCATGCTCATGGATTGGAAGAATAAATATCATCAAAATGAATATTCTCCCCAGAGCCATATACAAATTTAATGCAATACCCATCAAAGTTCCACCAAGCTTCTTTAAGAGAATAGAACAAACACTACAATCATTTGTCTAGAACCTGAAAACACCTAGAATTGCCAAAACCATCTTAAGGAAAAGAAACAGAAATGGAGGCATCACACTCCCAGACCTTAAACTATATTATAAAGCCATCATCATCAAAACAGCATTGTACTGGAACAAAAATAGGCACACAGATCAGTGGAACAGAATTGAAAGCCCAGAAGTAAATCCCAACACCTATGGGCATCTAATCTTTGATAAGGGGGCCCAAAGGATTAAATGGAAAAAGGAGGCTCTCTTCAATAAATGGTGCTGGGAAAACTGGGTTGAAACATGCAGAAGAATGAAATTGAACCACTTTATCTACCAGAAACAAAAATCAACTCCAAATGGATCAAAGACCTAGATGTCAGACCAGAAACAATCAAATACTTAGAGGAAAACATTGGTAAAACACTTTCCCACCTACACCTCAAGGACATCTTTGATGAATCAAACCCAATTGCAAGGAAGACCAAAGCAGAAACAAATCAATGGGACTACATCAAATTGAAAAGCTTCTGCACATCCAAAGAAACTATTAAACAAACAGAGAGACCCCCTCACAGAATGGGTGAAGATCTTCACATGCCAGACATCAGACAAGAAACTAATCACCAAAATATATAAAGAGCTCAGCAAACTTAGCACCAAAAAAGCAAATGACCCCATCCAAAACATTCACCTCAGAGGAGATCCAAAAGGCTAACAAACATGAAAAACTGCTCTAGGTCACTGATTGTCAGAGAAATGCAAATTAAGACAACACTAAAATACCACCTCACTCCTGTAAGAATGGCATACATCAAAACGGACAGCAGCAACAAATGCTGGAGAGGCTGTGGGAACAGAGGAACCCTTTTACATTGCTGGTGGGAATGTAAATTGGTACAGCCTCTGTGGAGAACAGTCTGGAAAACTCTCAGAAGGCTAGACATGGACCTTCCATATGATCCAGGAATTCCTCTCCTGGGGTTATACCCCAAGGACTCCATAACACCCAACCAAAAAGAGGTGTGTACTCCTATGTTCATAGCAGCACAATTCATAATAGCTAAAACCTGGAAGCAACCCAGGTGCCCAATAGCAGATGAGTGGCTGAGAAAGCTGTGGTATATATACACAATGGAATACTATGCAGCTATCAAAAACAATGAACCCACCTTCTCTGACCCATCTTGGACAGAGCTAGAAGGAATTATGTTAAGTGAACTAAGTCAGAAAGATAAAGACGAGTATGGGATGATCCCACTCATCAACAGAAGTTGACTAAGAAGATCTGAAAGGGAAACTAAAAGCAGGACCTGATCAAATTGTAAGTAGGGCACCAAAGTAAAAACCCAGTGGTGAGGGGTAGACATGCAGCTTCCTGGGCCAGTGGGGGGGTGGGAGTGGGCGGGAGGGATGGGTCACAGTCCTTTGGTGGTGGGAATGGTGTTTATGTACACTCCTAGCAAAATGTAGACATATAAATCAGTAGTTAATTAATATGAGAGGGGGAAAATCAATTGTATGTCTCAAAGTTTCTCAAAACACAAACTGAATCCTTTTAATATATAGGCTGTGTATTTGATATGCGGACTCTCTCAAAAGCCTAGACCAAGTAGATTAGAAGCATCCAATAGCACAGCTATATACAAGATACTGGATACTGTACAGCAAACCATAACAAAAGGACTTTTCAAAGTTAACCCAATTACCAAATAATGTGATGATAACATTAACTATCAATTGTCTTTTTGAACCCTAAGACAGCAGGAACCTCACATCTCCACTATAGAGCGCCTACTTCCCCCAGTCCTGGAACCCTTGGATAGGGCCCACTTTCCTGGATGTGTCTCCCAATCCAAACCAAATAATATTGCATCCTCCAATCACAACCTAACCAACGCAACGATTGCCACCTCAACATGCTTCACCTCAGACTGTGTCCAGAGACTTCACGTGTGGAATGACAACCCTTCAGCTTCATTACTCAGGTGAGACCTTTCCTTTTATAGTACACTCTAATTTCATCTCAGGTAGTTCACTTTCTAACAAAGTCCCATAACCTAGATATACACCAGTTTCTGTGAGAGAGAGCTTATGTGCACACGTATCCATAAACTACTGCAAAATATATACCTGAAAGCAGAAGTACACTAGAGTTTGCTGTGAGTACCTCCCTAACACTTCCTCTCCACTATTCCAAGCTTGGGATCCATGATTGCTCAACAAATTGTTTGGCTTCGTATGTTAACTCTCTTTTCAATCACCAGGTTCCAGATGCCACCAGGATGCTGGCCAGGCTTCCCTGGATTGAGGACCCCACCAATGTGTCCTGGAGCTCAGCTTCCCCAGAGACACACCTTACTAGGGAAAGAGAGAGGCAGACTGGGAGTATGGACCGACCAGTCAACGCCCATGTTCAGCAGGGAAGCAATTGCAGAAGCCAGACCTTCTACCTTCTGCAACCCTCAACGACCCGAGGTCCATGCTCCCAGAGGGCTGGAGAATGGGAAAGCTATCATGGGAGGGGGTGGGTTGTGGAGAATGGGTGGTGGGAATTGTGTGGAGTTGTACCCCTCCTACCTTATGTTTTTGTTCATTAATCCTTTCTTAAATAAAAAATTTAAAAAAAAAACAATAGCTTCTCTTTTTAGAGTCTGCACATCTGTCAAGCAGAAATAAAATTTTATCTCCTATGTGTTTTATAAGAATGTAACAAAGAGAAACTGAAATCACAGATCATTATTATACCACAGTGGCTAACTATATATGTAAATATGAATTCTAACACTTATTATTTTTGTAATAATCTTAGTGATAATTTACTTATACTTAAAATGAAGGTAATAATAATGTCCATCTAAAAAGGACTAAATGAGGTAAGTGAGCAGGGTTTCAGTAGGGGTCTTGCTAGTGGATATTAACATAAGAGAACATTATATATTATGGATATTGTAAAAATAGCTTAAATATGAAATCTCTCATAGATAGATGTTTTTATTAATTTATCATTCAGATACCAAGCCAAATAGGAAATTGTTTATTTCCCTGACTTTCGGGCATTGCTTTATGTAGGAGATACTGGAATGTTTTTAGTAATATATTATTTTGAAAATAGTCATAGATATAAGAATCATAAGATTGCAAACAGTCCCCAAACTGTGTGTGGACTGCATTGTGTGATTGTGTGGAGGTGAGGAACTGGGTAACACTTAATCCCAGCAAAATGTAAGAAAATCTTAGAACAGAAGAGCTTCCCCGATCCCCTTGGGGACTTAGGTCTTTTCCACCTTCTTGATGACTTCTTAGGGAAGAAATAGGTTCTTGTGCCAGGAAGAGAAGAGTCTAGGAAATCATGCCACCCAACACCTTCTATGGCGGGAAGAGAGTAGAAGAAAAATTCATGACAGTTGAAAACTCCAAACCTTAAACCTCTAGATCCACCCCTCCACCATTTCCAAGAATGTAAAAATGGACATGACCAGATAGATGAAAGTTCTTTTGAATAACAAAGATACTCTGATTTCATAGTGTACAATATATCTAAAGTTCTCCTGTTTACAAAAGGATGGTGTACAGAGTTTTGCTTTTGTTTGTGCAGGAAGGGACATTAGATTCATTTGGACTATGTCAGTATCAAAATTCATTTGCTTGCAATACGTTTAACAGTCAGAATAATATGGTTTATTGACTATGCCTGATCACAGATTCTTTTTTTAATTTAAAATATGCAGTTAATTTTCAAAAAGTGAGATAAAGACTATCTCTTTTGACTTAATATTTGTCAGTAGGTTTCTTATGTTTTCTTGTTAGACTAATCCTTGCTCTTGGGCTCAGTCTGTTCTTGACTGATTTAGTCCAGTTTTAACAAAAAATCCTGCTGGTTATTTTATGGAGAACTTCCCACCCTCGATAATCTGATCAAATGTCTTAGTCTTCACCCTTGATAGCTTACCACTATCATCTGTCAGCAGTCAGGTTTAGTCAGATTCCACTTACTCCTAATGTTTCTTTATAGTAATTTTCCATCCACTTATCTGCCCTCTCTATTCATTGACTTTAACTCTCTATTTGCCCTTTTAGTATTCTGAACTGAGCTCAAATTCTCCTTTGCCTTAATCTCTTCCCCCTTATAGGAACTCTCCTTGAGCAAAGTTTGCCTTATCATTAAGAAATATCAGAAAGCTTTTTTAAATTTTTTAACGGAATTCAGAGTCATGAAAAAAGTGAACTGGGCACCAGAAATGAACCAAAATAAATTTGAATTGCTGAATATGCAGAAACTGGCAACAGTGAACAACAATAGGAAAGTTGCCTTTTCTTTTATGATTGGGCAGTTGATCTTGGAAGGAAAAGTTGGAATGAGGACTAAGATTGATGTTTGGTCCTAAAGTTCTAAAGGCAGGACCACAAACGGTTGCTATTAACAAAGCCTCCATGAAGAAACGAGAGAAACTAATGTTGAGTTTCCAGTACTGTTCTGTCTGCACCGATATTCTGGGAAAAGTAACCGACAGTAAAAATCTACATCCTCCTCTATTTTCATTTGGCCCCAAGGTTTTGGAGCGATCAATAAAGATACTTTTCAGAAAAGAATATAAGACAGGAGCGTCTACCCTAGTAGAACTGCTTAGAATATTGAATAGTTTTTGACATAGCTTGATGCAAAGGCAAGGTAATACTCTCCAAGGTGAAAATTGATGCTATGCTTGGAAATTCATGGGGAGGGGAGGAAACTAAATGAAATCGGGAAGGAGAATGAGTGAAGGTTTTTACTCCTCCCTGTCTCTCAAGTTCACAAATGGGATGGAGAGTTGAGAATACAGGAGCTCACAAAAAGCATTTTACGCTGATGAAAACTGTTGTTCACCCCATCATCGCTACAGAAGAGGGCAATGAAAATGCCTTTTGCCTCTGTTTTAAATCAGAATTCATTCTTCAGGGTAATATTTGCTTTCTTTCCTGTTACATCTGATGGTTGCACTGCTGACATGGATTCACAGTGGTTACTAATATATTCACTGCAAAGAGCTGGTGCAAAACAGTCTCATATAAGGCTATTCTTACTCATCTGGATTAACCTTTCTCTGGCAATCACAGCACTGTAAACACCCCTCAGCATTAAATAAAAAATAGCAGCATGCTGGTTTAAAGGATTGCTTCAGATTTTATTCCTGGCCCAATGTGTGACTTGTTTTATTTAGAGGTCTCTGAATTTTCCTCACTGTTTAACAATCATGCACAGCTGAAAGCTCTGCCTTTGATTTCTTTCCCCTTGCTTAATGAAGTGCAAGAGGAAATACTCACTCCTCCCATTTTTTTTTTTTTTCCTTTAAAGGTCAAAGCTTGAATCAGAAAAAAACTTAGAAGGTCAGTGTTCAAATGTTACTGCTTTAGTCTGCTGTAGTGTCAAGAAAACCCAGGGGTTTTCTTATGGAGAGGTGAAAATTTAAGTCAGGATTCGTTAAAAAACAAACAAACCATGTATGTATTAATGCAACAACGCAGCTGAGCATTCAAACACATAAAAGCCAGGAATGTCAAAATTATGATCCTCCCAGCTATTGTTATTCATTCCCTGCACACATGATAGTATTTTATGTACTATATTTGCTGTTATATTTAAGCCCTTATATAGAAAATGCCAAGTTACAGTTACTAGGGGAAGCATAACTTTTTATTTCTAACTTTCCTGCATCCCAGTTTTTCAACTCAATTAGAATTAGCCTCTCTCCTCTTGCCTCTCACTTGAGATCTTAAAGTAAAAAAAAAAAAAAAAAATGACCATCTGTCTCCTTGCTTTATTTGCTACTGACATTTGAAACTCATGTATTTGTGGGTTAGATTGCAGGGAACATAGAAAATTTCTGTTAACATATACAGCTGTGAGGCTGTCCTGCTCAAATTTTACAGCATTGTGGAGAAGTGGTAAATCAATACAAATTGGCTTAAAAAAAAATGAAAGAAAGTTTCTGTTGAGAGAAGACCTTTCTATAAAATCCATCAAGCCTTTTTTGTAGAGGGAACTACTTGGTGGAGCTTCCCAGGGTATCAACAATACACTTGCATTGTTCATAGCACTGTATATGCTGTCTTATGCTAAATTCAGCACCTACCGCAATATTTGAAAATAAGATGAACAGCAAATTGCACAATTTTAGAATACTGGGGACAGATCATCTAAGGAATCTGTCTTAATCAAGATGAGCAATTGACGTAGAATTAGGAACAAAGCTTTAGACACTTGCAGCATGATATACCTGGTAGTAATATTTAGTGGGATTTTGGTATCAGATGGATCTATATTTGAATATGATACTTGTTAGTGGGTCACTTTGAACACAAGGTTTCTGAATCCTGATCTCTTTAACTTATTAAACCAGCCACAGCTGTATCTCATCATCCAAATGTATACGGATTAAATGAATGGTGTATGTAAATTACCTGCCACAGGAAACAGTCTCAGAAATGTAAGAAGATTAGATGTGAGAAGTCAAAGGCCAGTCTACCTGGGTTTCAGTTCTGGTTATGCCACTAAGCTGTGCAACCTTTGGAAATTATTCTATTTGTTATTTTATTTTTTTATTGACAAAATAGGATTAGTTACAGTGTTTACATCATGAAATTCTTGTGAAAATCAAATGGGTTCATCTAAACTGCTTAGGATAGTGCCTGATTTTATTAGGTGTGATTTGATGTTAACTAATAGTATTATTGATTTCTTTCATATATCTAGTACTCTATGCTTCACAGTCAAAACTACCGAGAGATGTCACCCTTATTTTGTATTTCCTATACTCTCAGACTTCCCAGTTTGTTTCCCAACATTTAGAAATTCTTCCTGTGAATTTCTATAATCTGTTCAAACTAATAGATATTTATCTCTAATTAATCTTCTAAACAAAAGGAAACTTTTCCGAGTGAACATTTATAACCAACAAATACATTAAAATTACATATTAAAACTATATATATATATATAATTTTTATGTTTCCATGTGGAATGGGGGCTTTACACAGGAATGATTTCACCACTCTCAAGTTAACTTTTCATTCAGAAGGAGAGACAGAGTAAAAGGGAAAGATGCCACACAACTGAATTTCCCCCAGTGCTGTGACATTTCAAGTGGTGCTGGTACTTGAACCTGGAGTGAGTGCGTGGTAAGGAGCCTGTCCTACCCAATGAGCTGTCTTCCTGCCCAAATCAATTTAGATGTGATGCCACTTGTTACAATGGTTCCACGTTGAAGGCTATTTCTTTTCTCTATATAGCATTTGGAAACTTCATTAAATTTACTAGAGGCAAATAGTGACTTGACGTACCTAAATCATAACTTTGCATCAATTCCTTTTCAAATACATGATTTAAATTTTATATAAGTTATATTGATCTTTAATTTATATCTCCACCTTCCTTAGAAACCTTATCTATCTATTTTACTACATATAGTACAGCTAATAAATATATATTTGCCTTTGGTATTACAACTTTAATACTTTTTGTTTTAAGCACCATTTCTTTACTTTTGAGATTATCTCTCTTAGCACTTGCCTTCCTTTAGGCCTCAATCATGCAAATTATTCACTTCTGCATATTTATGAGACATTTTGACTCCCTTGGAGAAAATATATTTTATAGCTAAGAAGTTGTTTATTCCATTTCATTTGTTATTTTATTTAATAAATATTTACTGAGCACTCAAGGACTAGGAATCATTCGGACATGTGCTAGGCCTTGAGAGACAGGAAACAACAGTGATCCTATCCCTTGCATGAGTCCATTAAAATGCCGCTATCTCTACTTCAGTGTTTTTCAGAAGTGTAGTGCGAACAACGATCAGATCTGAGTTTTTATGTGTGTGTGTGTAACCATATTAAAAATATTAAAAACAAGTGAAATTAATCATAATATATATTTTTGTAGTCCCATAAGTAAAATGTTATAATTTCAACATACAATTTGAATAAGATTTGAATACATGTGACTGCAAAGCTCTATAGTAGGCCGTGAAGGATTTGTTAAGATGGGAAGCTCATATAAAACACCAGCATGATGCAGAACTAAATAGCATCAGTGCAGATGAACAGCATATTCGTCGCTCGTGGCGCAAAGCGCAAAGACCAGCATAAGGGTCCGCTTCAAGCCCCTGGCTCCCCATCTGAAGGGGAGTCATTTCACAGGCGGTGAAACAGGTCTTCAGGTGTCAAAAAAATTAAAAAAGCATATTCGTTCCCTCTGCCCTCAGTAAACTGACTTTGGCTACTTTTCTTTGATCCGTGCATGCTCATATTCCAACAGAATATTAAAAGGTTAACTGTTTAAGAGCTGGAGAGGTGCCTCAGTCTAAAAGCATAGGACTTGCTGACTAAGGACTAGGGTTTGACTCCCTACATCACATGTAAGTGCAGTGCTCTGGCTCTCTGTGTCTGTCTCTCTCTCTCTTAAAAATAAATAAACCTTTAAAAAGAATTTATTTGGGGTCAGGCTGTGGCATAACCAGTTAAGTGCACACGTTACTGTGCACAAGGACCAGGGTTCTAGTCCCTGATTTCCACCTGTAGGGATGAGGCTTCACAAGTGGTAAAGCAGTGTTGAAAGAGTCTCTTTATCTCTTTCCATTTCAATCTCCCCACCTCCCTTTCAATTTCTTTTCTCTATCAAATAAATAAGAAGAAAATTGGTGAAGTGAATGATTTTTGGTGAAGATTCTATCACTAACTGTAAATCATAAAAGCCATGATAGGTGAGTCTGCAGTATTGACACATTATTACTTTACTTTTGATAAATGTGTGTAATTTATGGTCTAAAACAACTGATTTAGAATTTAAAGAAGCATAAATTGAATTGGAAATAAGTGATTGGAGTCTAAACCATGGATATATATATATATATGTATGTATGTATGTATATCTATTTGCTTAAAAAGTAATAAGGACACACATAGGACTGAAGATAAAGCATACACAGGCAGGAGACATTGGTAGTGAGAGATGTTTCATCTTCAAAACACTCTCATTTTCAACTAATCCAAGGGAACTCTGAAATTCACCTATAAAAGTTTGACAGTAATCATTCAAGCAGTGCAATGCAGAGCCCTGGAGGTGTTTAAGAATGCTGGACAGAATATGATCTTATATTTCAAGGTGAATCCTGGTTCCCATGGGAATCTAGAAATAGGGACTGTAAGCCAAAAACTGAAAATCTTAGAAAGGTACCCAAATGAAGAAAAGAACGCGAGAGGAGGAACAGCCTGGGCAGCGCGGCCTCGGCCTCTGGGACTGGGCGGCGCCGGCGGCGGAGGATTCAAGATGACCAACGAGAAACCTCTTCCCAAAAAGGTTCGACTGAGTGAAACAGACTTCAAGGTTATGGCACGAGATGAGTTGATTGTAAGGTGGAGGCAGTATGAAGCGTACGTGCAGGCTCTAGAGGGCAAGTACACAGACCTGAACTCTAATGATGTGAATGGCTTGAGGGAGTCCGAAGAAAAGCTAAAGCAGCAACAGCAAGAGTCGGCGCGCAGGGAGAACCTCCTTGTCATGCGACTGGCCACCAAGGAGCAGGAGATGCAAGAGTGCACTACTAAAATCCAGTACCTCAAGCAAGTCCAACAGCCCAGTGTTGCCCAACTGAGATCAACCATGGTAGACCCAGCGATCAACTTGTTTTTCCTAAAAATGAAAGGTGAACTGGAACAGACTAAAGACAAACTGGAACAAGCCCCAAATGAACTGAGTGCCTGGAAGTTTATGCCTGATAGGTAAACAAATCCTACTCCCCAGTCAAGACTTCCCTGACAGTCCCACTATGAGAAATCTGTGGTTGGCACAGCCAAGTACTCATTTCCACACCAAGACTCAGACTTTTTGAGCCAAAAAAAAAAAAAAAAAAAAAAAAGCCACATTCCTATACTGTCCAGCTTGTAATGGTTAATGTAAAACTTACCAGATGAACCTTGTGTTTCAGCTTTTTTCTCTTTCCCCGACCCCTTGCTTCAGAGGCCCCATGGCATTGGACTATTCCAAAGAAGCGGCCACCTCTGCACAAGTCCCCTCTAGGACATGTAGACACTTGAGAAATGTTTCCGTTTGAAGAAAATAGAGGGAGAAACCCAAGTCTTAAGTCTGTGGCACACTGCGTCTTCAGACAGTGTGGTGGAGTGAAAACCTAGAGATTTTAATCATGAATTGAACATGTAAAATTCCAGTAAAATGCAAAGGCGTACTATGCATCGCTCCTAACCTTGAGCGTAGTGACTTAGACAACCGTGTGTCCGTTTGGCCAATGAGACTGTGGACTTCGTGATTGTTGAACTGCTGGGTCAAAACTCAAACAAGGTGAATTTTGCCTCCAAAGGTTTATTTGCTAAGAACCAACTTAATAGTTACTAGCAGTCAAATAATAGCTGTCAGTACAAATAGTTCAATATCTAACCACATAGTTTGGGGCTCCACGTTACTTGATGGAGTCTTAATTCGCTGTGGTTTACTCAACAGTTTGTTTTTTTTTTGAGTGGTTGCTAATCTTACCAAGGACTGTACAAACCTGCTGGTGTGCTATCAAACCAGGTTTAAACTGTCTGGAGCATTATAAACATCCATTTCACAACTAGATTGTATAAGGATATTGGCTGTGATGGGGACTTGCTGCATTCTTCTTCTTCTTTTTTTTTCTTTTTCTTTTTTCCAGTAGTGAAATCTCTTAAGTCCCCATCAGTCCAACAGGCACATGTTGAAAGAACATTGTCTTTGGTGTTACGGGGAGTGTCTTCCTTCCTTCATTGTACCTGGCCTTTTGTATTGCACTCGATATTCAATTCAATGTGCCTTGAAATAGGTGGGTTTTTTTTTTTTTTTAAGGAATATGATGCTTTTGTTGTACTTTGAACATTTTGGCGGGGGACTGGAGAGCAGATTGATTTTGGAAAACTTGTTGCTGTGCTCCTCAAGTGAAGGAGAAGGCTGTATCTCGTTTTTTAAAGACCTTTTTTTCCAGCTGGCATCATAAAAAACAAGGAGACTTTGACACTTGTTCCTTTTTGAGACTCTGTCCCAGGATACTGTAGTCCAATTGAGGGACAGCTTCACAGGGTGCCTGC
This sequence comes from Erinaceus europaeus, assembly GCF_950295315.1. Lineage (NCBI taxonomy): Eukaryota > Metazoa > Chordata > Mammalia > Eulipotyphla > Erinaceidae > Erinaceus > Erinaceus europaeus. The sequence continues at coordinate 48,236,455 of NC_080180.1, read as the reverse complement.
CAGAAGACTGGGGAAATGATGTATTGGAACAGTGGGCTGGCCTGAGTGAGACCTTGTGTGACTTGACAACAAAGGTTATAGCGATTATTTCTAGCAATTCCATTTGCTCATTTAGATAAATGAGGCATTTTCTCCATGCTTCCATCCAGTCCTGGAGGTGAATTTTTTCCGTCAGCTCATTCTGTAAGTCACCAGTTCGAATTGGCACTTGGTGATAATGGAGTCTAAGATGAGTGGAAGATAAATGTTCCAGATTGTCCCAACGTTTAAGTGCAGTGTTATCAAGGGTGACTTAAGTTCTCTCTTAATTATTCAAATCAATTCCAAACAGGCAAAAAGTTAATGGCAAAGTGCTGAAGGCTCATCCAGGAGAACCAGGAGCTTGGAAGGCAGCTGTCCCAGGCGGAGTCGCACAGCTTGAAGCAGAGCTGGCTTTACAGAAGAAGTATAATGAGGGGCTTAAAAGCAGTCAGGATGAGCTGAATGACTTCATCATTCAACTGGACAAAGAAGTAGAGGGTATGCAGAGCACCATTCTAGTTCTGCAGCAGGAGCTGAAGGAGACTCCCCAGCAGCTGGCTCAGTACCAGCAGCAGCAGGCTCCAGCCTCAGGCTGCGGCGGCGGCAGGACCACCTCCTCCTCCTCCGATCTGGAGGCCCCGGGGATGGACTGTGCCTGGCTAATGGCCCAAGCAAAGGCGGCTCCTCCCGCCAGCGGACGCCTGGGTCAGGCTTTCACAGGGAGGGTGACGCTGCCGAGGAGGACTCAGCGGCCCCCTGGCAATGGCGCGAAGGCCCCAGGCGGCCCGGAGGATCGGACGGTGGGCAGAGGCGGCGGCTACGCGACCCCGCTGAGCGCGGCTATGAGAGCCCGGACCACACACACTCCAACCCGGAGCCCCCGAGGAGAAAGCGGCCAGCGGGAAGCGGAACCGAACTGTGGGCGCCCGCCACATGCAGAAAGGCTTGGACTCCGCAGTCAGCATGCCGGGCTCGGTTTTGTAATGTTTGGTTCTCTGTTTTGGTTCGTTGTTTTTTGTTTTGTTTGTTTTTTCCAGCAAATTTTTCTACAGTGTCATTTAGTTGGGGAGAGGCTACTGTCCAGAAAACGAGCGCATACTTTGCCGCAGCTTGCCTTCCCTAGCAGGTGTGTGTTTTGCTTTTTGGTTTTTTTTTTTCTTCCCTTCTCCTCCCCTGCCCCTTTCTCTTCTAGGCTTCTGTGCCTCTGCCCCTTTGGAAATTGTAACAGTTAATTTGAATGTTGCTAAAAGGACATTTTGTGTAGGGTCGAGTTATTTTTCTATGAGTTCATGTGAAGCTGTAAATAGAAACCTTTCCCTCTGGTATAACAGTGCCATCTGTACAGATCTGTGTGTCCAGCCCCCGTGCCTTGCTGTGCTGTGGAAGGGCGCCCCCCTTCTGCTCCCGCTCTGCTCCCCTCCCTGCTGTCAGTAGACTCCGCACCACCAGCACCCCTTAGAGTAGGAGAGAGGCCAGGCCCAGCAGGCCAGCTTGCCCAGGACAGTAGCTTTGTCGCTCAGCTTTGGGCTTGTGCAGGGAGTGGGTCCCAGTAGTCTCAGTGTTAGATAGTTTTCCCACCACACATCTGTGCATTTTCTCTTTAGGTGACTGAATGTTTAAAAAACAAAAAACAAAAAAAAACCAACCCCGTGTGCATAGTCACCCTCGATTATCCTCGATTTTGATGAACTGTTGTACCCTGTTGATGCAAACTGCTCTATGACCCCAGTATATATCTTACCTGTATTGACCAAACCTAAAGAAAGATTTTTATTGTAAAAAACAAACAAAAAAAACGCGAGAGGAAGAAGAAACTATGGGAAAGAAGAAAACGTCAAACATAATTGAAAGTCAATGACCTCAAGAGAAGCCAAGACAGCACAGTGAAACAAAATACACAGACTTTGACATCTTCTGTTTAATGTTTTTATCTAATATTTCCATTGTGGCTTATTCTGTGCAGAATGTTGGCATTAAAACCACAGAAGTTACTCTCCTCTTTAGTGAAATTGACATTGACAGAAGGATCTTCTTTCACTTCACTGGATTTGCTAATGTCTGGGTGTAGCCTGGACGTAGACAACCTTTTCTGTTATTCTCAGATTGGGTACAGTAGAATGACACGAATAACAAGGTGCATGTGTTCTTCGGACACCGACGGCTCCATTTTCTTCACTCGGTATAGTAACTACTGTATGTTTTGGAATAAGAGAAGGACCTTGCCCCTTAAGAAGAGGATGTGTATAAAGGTTTATGAGCATCTTTTCTCTTTTACTGTTGAGTGGAGGGGAGCCATACTAAAATTTTGTTGTGGTAAAGTGTGCAATAAATCCATGGTGGAAAATGTAGAGGTCTGAAGGAGAGAAGCTCTTAAGCCATCATTTTCACCCTGGCTATTACCCATAAGGAATGTGAAATAAAAAGAAGAGAAAGCTGAGTGAAAATTAACTTGAAGTCATAGAATCTGACAAGCAGCCTCTGTGATCTAGAGGAGAGTCATGCCAAGTCCAGTGCTGAAATAAGAAACATGGAGGACAGGCATTTTTATGTTGTCTTTAATTGGACAAGTGAGGAAAATGATTTGTTGAAGGGGATGCTAATGACAACAAACCAATGCCAAAGTGTAAGCTGGAAGGGGAAGAAAAAAAAAAAGAAGAATGGAGAAGGAACATATTGTGTCCAGCTTGAGTTTCTTTTATATATATATATATATATATATATATATATATATATATTCATTTATTCCCTTTTGTTCTTGTTGTTTTATTGTTGTAGTTATTATTGATGTCATCGTTATTGGATAGGACAGAGAGAAATGGAGAGAGGAGGGGAAGACAGAGAGGGGGAGTGAAAGACAGACACCTGCAGACCTGCTTCACCGCCTGTGAAGCGACTCCCCTGCAGGTGGGGAGCCAGGGGCTCAAACCGGGATCCTTCCTCCCGTCCTTGTGCTTTGCGCCACCTGCGCTTAACCTGCTGTGCTACTGCCCAACTCCCGAGCTTGCGTTTCTGAAGAAAAAGATTTTGTGCCAGAAGGAAAATATTTATGACTTCAGAAAATGTAAATGTGGAGAATTATCTGGCTTAGTTTTTTTTTTTAAATCAGTATCATAAATTTTGTGTAGACAAAATACATTTTGGCTTTGTCTGACATTGCTATCTGGGTGGTATTTAAAAACCATCTATTTTCAATAATGATAACATGCTTTTTTTTTTTTTTGTAGTCCTGTTAGAGTGGAAATCATTTTAAGTTTCAAAAATAGCTATGGAGTTAAGTGATAATTTTTTAGTAGTTATTAGGGGGTCACATTTTTTTATTTTCCATCCTCTCTGACTCCTTTCATCTCCGGATCATGTTCAGGATTGAAATGATTATGATTCTGGACCCAGGGGTGGCGGTGCAGTGGATAAAGCATTGGACTGTTACACATAAGGACCTGGGTTTCATCTTTGGCAACCTATGTACCATAGTCATGTCTGGTTCTCTCCCCCACAAACAAACAAAGAACCCATTTTTTTTTAAAGGGAATAATTGTGAGTTGACCTCATTCACATTAGCCTTTGGCATCAGCTTCTGTCTCTTCCTGTTCATCCCACTCTTCCATGGCTTAGCCTTGAGGGAGAGCTCACAGCTCTTTCTGTTAGGATTGAACATTTGGCTCTAGTCAGTAATCAAACAGCATCCACATTAAGAAAAGAAAAAGGAAATAAAATAGTAGAAGAATCTTATATTAAAAATTATCTTGCTTTATGCCCCTCATTTTCTTTTTTTTTAATTTAGTTATTATAGGCTAGACAGAGAAATTAAGAGGGGGGGGAGGAGATAGAGCAGAGACACCTGCACCTCTACTTCACCACTCATGAAACTTTGCCTCTGCAGGTGGGGACCAGGTGCTTGAACCCGGGCCCTTGCACACTATAGTATGTGCACTTAACCAGGTGCTCCACCACCTGGCTCCATGCCCCCAATTTTCTAAATGGCACCATTTCAAATGTCTTATAATAGTGCTAACTTAACTGCTAGACAACATCTCCCTTCCTGAGAATACAATAATTATGTCCCAAGAAGATATGTAACTTGATTTTGAACAAGTCTTGGCTCATTTGCTAGATCTTGGGCAAAGGTATGAGTTTGTATTAAATTTTCTAGAGAAATTGCTCAGTAATGTCTCACTTTGTTTGGTGAGATAGGCTATAGAATGGAGAGGGTGCTAAGAAGGCATTTATAGTCTACAGAGGGAACTCACTTGAGCAACTATTACACCTCTTAGAAGTATATTCCTAAAACTTCTTCTTTTTTTTTTTTTTTTAAGAAAGCAACTTTGATTATCTGTGTTCCATTATGGTAAGAATTAAAAACTTTTAATGAATGAACTTCACAGTAGATATATAAGCCATGGTTAAGGCAATAACTATATCTACTTGTTTCCATCTTGTATTTTACTTTATTTTTATGTACTTTTATTTGACTTCATTCAAAAAAATTCTCTCTTCTTTTCATTTTATTTGCTAAGACAGAAAGAAATTGCTAGAGGATATGAGATAGAGACCGAGAAAGAGACACACCTGCAGCACTGTTTCACCACTTTTGAAATTTCCTCACTGTGGTTGGGGGTATGGGGCTTGAATGCAAATCCTTGAGTTTGGTGATATGTGTTCTCACCCAGGAATGCCACTGCCTGGCCCCTCCATCTTTAATTTATTTATTTACTTTAATAATTATGTGCTCTCTGTGTAAGTAGATTCACTTTCAAAACCCAAATGTATGAAGGATACTAATTCTTTCTTCCACATCTGTCCTTTCAGTATAAAATGCCAAAGCAGTCAACTGATAGTAGTGACCAATTATTAGTTTTTTGTGCATCCTTTATTTGCTCTTGGTTATCTTTACTGTGGACTTTTTTTTTTTTTTACTGTTTTTAGGCAACTTATTTGCTTACTATCTGTATTATTAGACAAATTGCTTTCTTTAATGTAAGAGTGTATCTTGAAGGTTAATTTACTTTAATATACCTCATTTATTTATTCTTTATTCTAGTGTATTCATTTATGTATTGGCTCTTATTTAACAAACCCACTGTATGCAGATATGTAGGTTGTGTACTCATCTTACTCTTTTAAAATATTACAAGATACAGAATATCCTTTACTCAAGGGCATAGGTACATTGATAGGATAAAATCCTAGAAACAGAATTCAATATATATATATATGTTTATATATATATGTCTATATATATATGTAAATTTTCTGAACACTGGCAAATTATTTTCCATACAAGTTTGTAAAATCAGCACTGTCTGATTGTCTTGTTCTATCTTCTTCTTCTTCTAGCGTTTGCCCTTCTTCCGTAGCCAGTCAACAGCATCAGGTTGAGCCTGATGTAAAGTTTCGAGACCTCCTTTGAATCTGGAGAGGTGGCAGTCGTTGACTATGTGGGTCATAGTCTGTCTGGAGCCGCAGGGGCAGTTTGGGTCATCTCTGGCTCCCCAGCGATGGAACATAGCGGCGCACCGGCCATGGCCTGTTCGATAGCGATTGAGGAGGGCCCAATCATAACGTGCTAGGTCAAAGCCGGGTTGACGCTTGCAGGGGTCTGTGATGAGGTGTTTATTCTTTACCTCAGCTGACTGCCAACTCTGTTTCCAAGAGTCTGGAACAGAGAAGTTCAGTGTAGGCGTAGGGGACCAGATTGGGTGACGAGACGTCAAGCGTTGGACAGGGTGGGCGAAGATATCTGCGTATATTGGCAGGTCCGGTCGAGCGTAGACGTGGGAAATGAACTTAGATGATGCCGCATCCCGACGAATATCTGGCGGGGTGATGTTGCTAAGAACTGGCAGCCATGGAACCAGGGTGGAACAGATGGATCCAGAAATTATCCTCATGGAGGAATATAATTTGGAATCGACCAAGTGGACATGGGGGCTACGGAACCATACTGGGGCACAGTATTCTGCAGTGGAATAGCATCATGCCAGAGATGATGATCGTAGTGTGGAAGCGCTCGCGCCCCATGAGGAGCTGGCCAGTCTGGCAATGATGTTATTCCTCGCGCCCACCTTTGCTGCAGTTTTTATGAGATGTTCGTGAAATGACAGAGTGCGATCGAGAGTAACACCAAGATAGACTGGCTGGGCTTCATGCCGGATTCTCGTATCGCCAAGCTGCACATTAAGCTCATGCGAGGCCGAGGCATGGTGTAGATGGAAAACAGATGATACCGTTTTTGCAGTGGTAGGGATTAGTCACCATTTTTTACAGTAATCAGATATCAGAGACATGTCTTTCGTGAGTGTTTCCTCGAGGATCAAACTTGGATGCCTGAGTTGCACAGCAGATGTCATTGGCGTAGATGAACTTCCTTGAAGAAGTTTCTGGGAGGTCATTGATGTAAATGTTCTATAATAACACCTACATTATCTTTTTTAAGTCTTTGAATCCTTGTCAACCTGACAGTTAATATTTTGATCCTGACACCATTCTATTTCTCTTACTGTGAGTGAACTTGGACATTATTTCATTCACTTATCAATTTGTAGAAAGTATAGATTAAATGGGAGAGAAACACTTTATGATGATGTTGTATTTCTCCTATAGTTTGTCATGTGTATGGACTTTGCTTGGTGCATTTTGCTATTCTGAATTGTTTTATATGTATGTAGGTTACATTGATTCATTTCAAAATCTTACAACTTCAGTGTTTGAAAATCATGATTAGAAAAGTCTTCTTAGGACAATTTCTTCAAAGAAGTCTTCCAGTATTTTCAGAATCACATTTTGCCATTAAACTCTCTCTCTCTCTCTCTCTCTACTGATCATTCTAACAGTGGTCAAAGTGTAAATATCAGAATCAAAGAGGAGGCCTAGCTGGCCTAGACATAACTGAAAACAGATATTCCTGTTTGTTTCTAAGAGTTTGCTCCTTGAGTGTGCTTCAGAGGTTATCTACACCACATCCTGCCTCCACTGCCCTTACTGACTGCTCCTGAAGTGGAAGGCATCTGAAGTTGGGAAAGATGTTATGCCGATATAATTGAGGATGATGTCTCCCTCCTGCCCACAATATTACTAAAATGAGGACTTAATATTAGTTTGTGCAGTGCTGTAGAAAGCAATTGGAGGCACATACACTGTGGAATAGATCTGCTATCATTAACTTTAAGGTTAAATGCCTTCTCAGTGAGTTACCTGTGCAAGTAAATTCAATCAAACATTTACTGTGAGCTGTACCGCTTACTTCATTTATGAAGGTTAAACAGCTAAAACTCAACATAAATTTTTAGTTTTTTCAGTGGTGGAATTCTGAAAGAATTCTTGTCGTATATACTCTTCTCAATTGCTTACGGAAAGCATCTATGCATATTAATGACTTATTTTCTCACCTCTTTTTTAAAATTTATTTCTTTATTGGGGAATTAATATTTTACATTCAACAGTAAATACAATAGTTTGTACATGCATAACATTCCCCAGTTTCCCATTTAACAATACAACTCCCACTATGTCATTTATCATCCTTCATGGACCTGTATTCTCCCCACCCACCCACTCCGGAGTCTTTTACTTTGGTGAGATATGCCAGTTACATTTCAGGTTCTACTTGTGTTTTCGTTTCTGATCTTGTTTTTCAACTTCTGCCTAAGAGTGAGATCATCCCATATTCATCCTTCTGTTTCTGACTTATTTCACTTAACATGAATTTTTCAAGGTTCATCCAAGATTGGCTGAAAACGGTGAAGTCACCATTTTGTACAGCTGAGTAGTATTCCATTGTTTACATATATGCCACAACTTGCTCAGCCACTCATCTATTGTTGGACACCTGGGTTGCTTCCAGGTTTTGGCTATTACAAATTGTGCTGCCAAGAACATATGTGTACACAGATCTTTTTGGATGGATGTGTTGGGTTCCTTAGGATATATCCCCAGGAGAGGAATTGCAGAGTCATAGGGTAGGTCCATTTCTAGCCTTCTGAGAGTTCTCCAGACTGTTCTCCACAGAGGCTGGACCATTTTACATTCCCACCAGCAGTGTAGGAGGGTTCCTTTGACCCCACACCCTCTCCAGCATTTGCTGCTGTTACCTTTTCTGATGTATGACATTCTCACAGGAGTGAAGTGATATTTCATTGTTGTCTTTATTTGCATTTCTCTGACAATCAGAGACTTGGAGCATTTTTATATATGTTGGTTATTAAACTCTTATCTGATGTATGGCATGTAAAAATCTCCCATTCTGTGAGGGGACTCTTGGTTGGGTAGTGGTTTCTTTTCCTGTGAAGAAGCTTTTTAATTTGATGTAGTCCCATAGGTTTATACTTGCCTTAGTCTTCTTTGTAATTGGATTCGTTTCATTGAAAATGTCTTTAAAATGTATGTGGAAAAGAGTTCTGCCAATATTTTCCTCTAATTATCTGATAGTTTCTGGTCTAACATCCAAGTCCTTGATCCACTTGGAATTTACTTTTGTATTTGGTGAAATATAGTGATTCAGTTTCATTCTTCTGCATGTTTCAACCCGTTGTATCCAACACCATTTGTTGAAGAGACTCTGCTTCCCCCATTTAATAGTCTGGGCACCTTTGTCAAAGATTAGATGTCATAGGTGTGGGGCCTCATTTCTGGGCTCTCAATTCTATTCCATTGGACAGTGTGTCTATTCACGTTCCAGTACCAAGCAGTTTTGATGACAATGGCCCTAAAATACAGTTTGAAATCTGGGAGTGTGATGCCTCTGGTTCTGTTCTTTTTTCTCAAGATTGTTTTGGCAATTCTAGGTCTTTTCTGGTTCCAGATAAACATTTGTAGCATTTTTTCTATTCTCCTAAAAATGTGCTTGGGATCTTGATGGGGATAGCATTAAATTTGTAGATGGCTCTGGGTAATATATTCATTTTGATGATGTTAATTCTTCCAACCCATGAACATGGAATATCTTGCCACTTCTTTGTGTCTTTTTCAATTTCTTTGAGTAGTGACTCATAATTTTCAGTATACAAGTCTTTCACTTCGTTGGCTAGGTTTACTCCTAGATATTTTATTGTTTTTGTTGCTATAGAAAAAGGAATTGATTTCTGGATTTCAATTTCTTCTAACTTAGTGTTTGCATAGAGGAATGGCACTGACTTTTGAATGTTAATTTTATAGCCTGACACATTACTGTATTGCCTGATGATTTTCAAATGCTTCTTGCTGGATTCCTTAGGTTTTTCCATGTATACTGTCATGTCATCTGCAAATAAGGAGAGGTTGACTTCTTCTCTTCCTATCTGTATGCCTTTAATTCCTTGCTCCTGCCTGATTGCTATGGCAAGAACTTCCAACACTATGTTGAATAGTAATGGTGATAGTGGGCAGCCCTGTCTAGTACCTGATCTGAGTGGAAATGCTTCCAGTTTTTCACCATTGAGTATGATGTTGGCTGTAGGTTTGCTATATATAGACTCCACTATCTTCAGGAATTTTCCTCTATTCCCTTTTTTTGTAGTGTTTTGATCATAAAGGGATGTTGTATTTTGTCAAAGGTATTCTCTGCAACTATTGATATGACCATGTGGTTTTTGGTATTGCTTTTGTTGATGTGGTGGATCACATTGATTTACGTATATTAAACCAACCTTGCATGCCTGGGATAAACCCCACTTGGTCATGATGAACAATCTTTGTGATATACTGCTGTATCCGGTTGGCTAGAATTTTGTTCAGTATTTGGCATCTATTTTCATCAGAGATATTGGTCTGTAGTTTTCTTTTTTTGGTTGTGTCCCTGTCTGCTTTTGGTATCAGAGAGATGTTGGCTTCATAGAAGCTGGCAGGGAGTATTCCAGTGTCTTCAATCTTCTGGAAGACTTTTAAAAGTAGAGGTATTAGTTAACCATCTGGTCCAGGACTTTTATTTTTGGGGATAATTTTGATAACTGTTTCAATTTCATTAGCTGTGATGGGCCTGTTCATGTTATCCACTTCCTCTTTACTTAGTTTTGGAAGTTGGTAGGTATCTAGGAAATTGTCCATTTCTTCCAGGTTCTCTAGCTTGGTGGCATATAGTTGTTCATAGAAGCCTCGCATGATATGTTGAATTTCTGCGCTGTCTGTTGTGATATCTCCTCTTTCATTTACTATCGAATTTATTTGGGTCTTCTCCCTTTTTCGTTTTGTGAGTCTGGCTAAAGGTTTGTCGATTTTGTTTACTCTTTTGAAGAACCAACATTACTTTCGTTGATCTTTTGTGTGGTTTTCTTATTCTCAATGTTATTGATTTCTGCCCTAACTTTAGTGATTTCTGTCCTTCTGGTTGCTTTAGGGTTCCTTTGTTGTTGTTCTTCTAGGTCTTTAAGATGTGCAATCAGGATATTTATTTGTGTTTTCTTGTTTCCTAATGTGTGCTTGTATAGCTATGAACTTCCCTCTTAGGACTGCTTTAGCTGTGTCCCAAATATTTTGATAGCTTATGTCTTCATTTTCATTGAACTCTCGAACCATTTTGATTTCTTCCTTGATTTCCTCTTTGACCCAGAAGTTGTTAAGAAGTGTACTGTTAAGCTTCCACATTTTGGGACTGTTACTAATCTTTTGTTGATTGTTAAGTGTTAGTTTAATTCCACTGTGGTCGGAGAAGATGCTTGGGATGATTTCAATGCTCTTGAATTGGCTGATGCTGTCTTTGTGGCCTAATATATGGTCTATCCTTGAGCATGACCCGTGTGGATTTGAGTAAAATGTGTATTCCAGTTTCTTGGGATGAATGACTCTGAAAATGACCAATAGTTCCAGTTTATCTATCTCTTCATTTAGCTCCCTTATGTCTTTATTGATTTTCTGCCTGGATGATCTGTCAAGTTTAGAGACTGGTGTGTTGAAGTCCTCTACTATGATTGTGTTGCTGTTAATATATTGCTGTAGCTCTTTCAGTAGATGTTTGATGTATTTAGATGGCTTTTCGTTGGGTGCATAGATGTTAATAATTATTAAGTCCTCTTGATTGACTGATCCTCTGAGCATTAATTAGTGTCCATTCCTATCCTTTTTAATCTTATGTATTTTAAAGTCTATCATGTCAGATATGAGAATGGTTGTTCCTGCCCTTTTTTGTGGGCCATTGGCATGTATGATAGTTTTCCATCCTTTCACTTTAAGTCTGTGTTTGTCTTTTTGAGTTAGGTGGCTTTCCTGTAGACAGCATATTGTTGGGTTGTATTTTCTGATCCATCTTCCTACTCTGTGTCTTTTAATAGGTGAATTCAGGCCATTGAAATTTATTGATATCAAAGATTGAAGATATTTTAACACCATTCTTGTAGAGTTTTAGAGTGTTTTGATACATGTCCTATTTGTGGTGGTCTGATTGTTTATAGGAGACCTTTCTGAATTTCTTTCAGGGCAGGCTTGGTGATAGTTGATTCCTTCAACTGTTGCTTGTCTGAGAATGTTTTGATGCCTCCATCTAGTCTGAATGACAGTCTAGCAGGATATAGTATTCTTGGTTGAAAGCCTTTCTCATTGAGCACTCGATAGATATCTTGCCATTCTCTTCTGGCCTGTAGTGTTTGTATGGAGAAGGCTGCTGCTAATCTTATGGGTTTTCCTTTGTAGGTGACTCTTTGTTTTTCTCTGGGAGCCTTCAGGATCCTTTCTTTATCCTTATTCCTTTCCATTCTAAGTATGATATGTCTTGTTGTCTTTACGTCTGGGTTGATTCTTTTTTTTTATATTTATTTATTTTCCCTTTTATTGCCCTTGGTTTTTTCTCATTGTTGTAGTTATTATTGTTGTTGTTATTGATGGCCTTGTTAGATAGGACAGAGAGAAATGAGAGAGGAGGGGAAGACGGAGATGGGGAAAGAAAGACAGACACCTGCAGACCTGCTTCACTGCCTGTGAAGCGACTCCCCTGCAGGTGGGAAGCCGGGGGCTTGAACCGGGATCCTTGCTCCGGTCCTTGCGCTTTGCGCCAGAGGCGCCTAACCTGCTGCACTACCGCCCGACTCCCAGGTCTGGGTTAATTCTATTTGGGACCCTCTGGGCTTCTTGAATCTTTATGTCTTTGATGTTGTCTAGACTAGAGAAGTTTTCAGCTATTATGGCCTGGAAAATGCTTTCTTCTTCTCCTTCTCTTTCTTCCTTGGGTATGCCAATAATGTGTATATTGTTTCTTTTGAAGTCATCCCATAGGACTCTGTTGTTGTTTTTAGCATCTATTAATTTCTTTTTGGGATCTCTTACTTCTTTTTTAGTTGTGTCTAATTCATCCTCAATCTTGCTAATTCTGTCTTCAGCCTCATTGATTCTATTCTCTCTGCCCTCTACTGTTTTCTGGAGTTCATCTATTTTGTTGCCCTGTTCTGATACTGTTTTAGCTTGTTCAGCTAGTTACGTTCTTAACTCAGCGATTTCAGCTTTCAGCTCTCTAATAACCATGAGATAATTAGTGTTTTCTTCCATAGTCTCATTTGTTGTTCCTGTATTTCTGATTACAATTTTTTTCAAATTCTTTACTCACTCCTGTTATTATTCCCTTAGCTAATGTTTGGATGTTGAACTTGTTATTTTGTGCTTCACCCTCTGCAGGACTTTTAGCTGGACTCTTATCCTAGTTTGATTCCCCAATATTTCTTCTTGTTGTTTTAACCATTTTATATATTATGTTATGAGGTTCCTCTCTCAGTACTTTTCAAATTACTGATCACTATTGCCTGGATTGACTTGTATAAGTAAGTTAATTAAAGGGTTCACAGTGGTGGAAGTTAACAGTTGTTTCAATAGTATTTTAATCCCTGAGTTGGAGCTCAGTGGTTTTAAAGCCTTTTTTTTTTTCCCCTGTAGGCTATGGGAGCCTGAGGGCTTTAAAACTATCAATAGGCTTCTTAGCTTAATCACTGACTCCTGACCAAGAGATAAAGCAGGGTCTAGCAGAGATAATCCAGTGGTTATGCAAAGAGACTTTCACAGCCCCTCAGCTATGCACCAAGGTATAGGTCTTCTCCTGAGTTTCCTGGTTAGATATCTGTCCCCTGGTGTCCCTTGCTCTTGCTGCTTCAGATTCTGAGGGCAGTAGCAATGGAGACTCAGAGTTGCACTTGGTGAGTCTCTGGGGAGTCCTCTCCTCCCTTCAGCTGTCCCCTTGTTGGTGGAGCAGACTGGAGGTGGTGTCTCAACTGATAAACTGCTGGACAGTTAGCAGTCACTTAATCTCTCCCTAGGCTCCTCTCTCCTCTCTGTCACCAGCCACACGTGTTTGTACTCACCGGTGATTTAGTGGGTTCTTGTGGTCATTCAAGTCCTGTCTTGTTTCGGTCCGGGTGGTCTCCTTTGGTATTCCTAGTTGATCTAGGATAGGAGAGGAGAGAAAGCGACCTGCTGCTGCTCGTAGCTCCATCTCCGGAAGTCCCCTTTCACACCTCTTAACTGTGGTAATGAAATGCCTGCAGGTGGCAAGTAACAAAACTTAGCTGCTTATTTGATTAAAGTAGCATAAAATGAAAATAATCCTCCCTTGTAATCACAAATGTAACACTGTTAATAATGAAAACATAAATATCAGGGCACTGGGTGGGGGCTCACCTGGTTAAGTGCACATGTTTGTTATCATGTTCAGAGGCCTCGGTTCAAGCCTCCGGTCCCCACCTGTAGGCGGGAAGCTTCATGATTGATGGAGTAGTGCTACAGGTGTCTCTCTGTCTTTCTCCCTCTCTCTCTCCTCCTTTCCTCTCAATTTCTCTTTGTCTCTAACAAATAAATAAATAAAATGTTAAAAAAAAATCTTTGAAAAATAGTTCACCTGGTTGTGTGCATACCATGCCATGCACATGGTCTAGGGTTGTGTTTGAGTGCCATGGTGCTTCCTCAAAAATCTCTATAAATTATAAAGAAAAGAAGAAAGAGAGAAAGAAAGAAAGAAAGAAAGAAAGAAAGAAAGAAAGAAAGAAAAAAAAAGAAGGAAAGGGAGGAAGGAAGGAAGAAAGAGAAACCTAAATATCAGTTAGTTAAAGAATACCAAAAAAAAAGTTTAAGTAGTTATGCACCTGGTTGAGCACACATGCTACAATTTGGAAGGACCCAGTTTTGAGCCCCTGGTCCCTACCTGTAGGGGAAAGCTTTGCAAATGGTGAAGCAGTGCTGCAGGTATCTCTCTTTCTCTCTACCACTACCCTCTGGATTTCTGGTTCAAAGTATAGTTTTCACTGTACAGAATATTTTTACCTTAATCAATATCAAATGTTCACCATACATAAGTTTGTGCTGTCATTATTAATAAATGATACACTACAGTCCAGAGTTGTCTTTCATTAAGGCAGTAGAGCAATACTCCTTCTTTCTAGTACCATCTTGAGTGGAACATAGAGAGCCCGTATTAGTGAAATACTTTAGGTTCAGAGAAAGAGAATAAAATGTCTTCACTTTCAACAAAATCTCCCATTCAGTATGGTATGTCTGAAATGCCAATGAATTAATGAGAATGCTTGTAGGGAGTGAGGGCAACATAGGTGTTGCCTAACTGAAGAGGAAGTTGTTACTGTGGAATTCTTGTTGGATTCTTTTAGATAAAAATGAATTGAAATATGCACAGATCTTAGTTACTGAGTATCTTTTTTAAAAGAGACTTGAGGAAGAAAGGTGACAGGCAATGATGATGACATGACCACAGCTTCAGAGAAGTTGCACTATTTCCCAGGGATCAGCACAGAATATAGTGTCGTTGCTGCACCAGATGATGAGCGAAACATGGAGAGCAATGAAACCTATGACAAAGTTATTGAAATAGCTCTGGAAGACAATGCTGGGTGGCTTGGACCAGGCTGGTGGAAGTGGGGAAAAGAAATAGAAGCAATCAAGCCTTTTAGAGAGAAAGGAATAGGTTGTGGTTAAGTTGTGGCTTTGCAATTTGTGGTGGCAAGAACTGGAAAGTGTCATTTATGACTTCTTCACGCTAACATACTAATAGAGAATTTGGAAAAACTACTAGTATTTAACAATCAGTAAACAATAACTTATAAACTCCCAGTAAGCATTGTACTTAGGCCAGGAAGTCCAAGGGCTGTATCTAGCATTTACTAACCCACTAGAATAAGCTTTACAGGATAAGGTCAGTGCATTGTAATTTTCACTTTTTTACTCATAAACATGGGTCCTGCATTTTGAAGTTTTTCACAAGGACAATGGATTTCAAAGGTAAAGGTTTATTGGAAATTTGTAGAAGAGAATTGGTGAGATAGAGAAGGTGGGTTGGGTTTGGGTGGCGGGGGCGCAGCTGGTTGAGCATATGTATTACAATGCACAATGACCTGGGTTCAAGCTCCTGCAGGGGGAAAGCTTTACGAGTGGTGAAGCAGGACTGCAGGTGTCTCTCTCCCTCTCTATCACCCCCCTCGCTCTTGAGTTCTGGCTGTGTCTATCCAAAAAATAAACATAATAATAAATAAATTTTTTTTAAAACCGGTCTTAAAAAAAAGAGAGAATGTGAGTTAGAAATAATTGTGGGATAGTGTTGATCCAGTAGGTAGTGGAGCAGATGAAGTGTTGGACTCTCAAACATGAAGTCCTGAGTTCATTTCCTAGCAACATGTATGCCAGAGTGATACTCTGATTCTTGATTTTTCTGCTTTCTAATTAATAAGCAAAGAAAGAGGGATGAAGGATCAAAGAAGGAAGGAAATACTGCAAAAGAACCTTAATCCAAGTGCCATGATAACATATCTAGAGAACCCCCAAAAATCTACCAAAAAAAAAAAAACTAATGGAAATGATCAATAAATCCAAGAAAGAAGCAGAATACAAAATCAACACACATAAATTTGTGGCATTTCTGTACACAGATTATAAATAAAGAGCAATGAAAATTGAAGGAAGCAATCTCATTTACAGTTGAATAAAATATCTGGTAGTCAGTCTCACAAAGGAAGTGAAGGGCCTGTATAACAAAAACTATAGGACACTGCTAAAAGGAAGAGAGGGTGACACAAATAAATGGAAGAACAGTTTTTATTCATGGATTGGGAAAATAATTAACATTAAAATGGCTGTCATAACAAAAGCAATCAATAGCTTCAATCAAAATACCAATGACTTATTTCAAGTAAACTGAATAACTTATTTAAAAATTTTTATGGAACTATAGGAAGACATAAATAACCAAAGCACTAATGAAGAAAATGAAGAAAAATGGAGTCCCAAAATGCAATTTATACTATAAATAATGTGGTTAAATTATTAGAAAAAAAATGTGGACATTTGGACAATGGAACAGGATAAAGAGCCCTAAAATAATCCCATACACATATAGGCACATAATACATGACAAACAGGACCAAACTGCACAATGAGGAAAAGAAGACCTCCACCAAGTGGTGCTGGGAGAACTGGATAGTCACATGACCACCACTTAATAATACACACCAAAACTAAATTAAAAAATAAATTAAAAACCTGGGTAATAGAAAAGAAACTATAAATCACATAGAAGAACTTATTGTTGAAATACTTTAGGGCCTGAATATCAAAGTTATATTTGGAGACTCGACTCCAGGTACAAGTGAAACTAAAACAAATTTAAATAAATGTCAAACTGTATGCTTCTACAGAGCAAAATAAGACATCACAAGATAGATAGGCAGCCCATCAACTGGGAGAAAATATTTATTTGTACATCACATATCTGACAGGTGGTTAATATCAAACATCTATAAATAACTCATAAAAAGATATAATCCAATAAAATTGAGCAAGAGATATAGACCCTCTTCCTAAGAAAAGATACACATGGTTCACAAAGATATGAGGAAATGCTCCACTTATCATTGAAGAAATGCAAGTTAAAGTCACATGGAGATTCTATCTCACATCAATAAGACTGGTGTACAGCAAAAACCCAGGAAATTATAAGCATTGGCAAAGTTATGGAGGAAAAGTAACTCTGTTCCACCGTTATTCTGAGTGCAAACTGGTGCAGCCAGCGTGGAAAACACTGGAGAATCCTTAAACAAATAGAAGTGGAAATATCTTATGATCCAGCAATACCAAAAGACATGAAAATAGTAGTTTGACAGGGTATATGTGCCTCCATATTCATAGCTGCACTGTTCACAGTAGCCAAAATACAGAAGCAATGGGCAACCTAAATGCCTATTGACAAGTGACTAGACAAAGGAATTATGGGACATATACTACCTGACAATTATAAAAGACTGTGTTGTGTCCTTGGGGTAAATTGGTGGATATGGAGTTGGTAATGCTTAGGCTTCACTCATGTGTGGACTATAGAGAATTGAGATGCAAGAACTCAGAGAAACAAAAGGTAGCCAGCTTATCTCCAACACCTTGGGAGAACTATGATAGTTATTCCTTGGGGACTGGGGGCAAGAATTTTGGTGATAAAAGTGGTATGAAAATTTTTTTGTGTGTGTGATCTTGGAACAACATCATCTTAATTTCTTTATTTACTTCTTTATTTATAAAAAGGAAACATTGACTAAACCATAGGATAAGAGGGGTACATGGGAGTCGGGTGGTAGTACAGCAGGTTAAGCGCATGTGGGGCAAAGCACAAAGACTGGAGAAAGGATCCCAGTTCAAGCCTCTGGCTCCCCACCACAGGCAGTGAAGCAGGTTTGCAGATGTCTATCTTTCTCTATCCCTCTGTCTTCCCCCTTCTATCTCCATTTCTCTCTGTCCTATCTAACAACAATGACACCAATAATAACTACAACAACAACAACAAAATAAAAACAAGGACAACAAAAAGGGAAAATAAATATTAAAAACAAGGGGTACAGCTTCACACAATTCCCACCACCAGAACTCTGTATCCTATCCCCTCCCCTGATAGCTTTCCCCTGATAGTGGTATGAAATTTTACCTCTATTATTTTACAATATTGTAGATCACTATTAAATAATTAATAAAAATAGATCTAAAAAGTCACAATTCAAATTCTTCACCTCATCTTGGATGGAGCTAGAAGAAATGTTAAGTGAAATAAGTCAGGAAGAGAAGGATGAATATGGGATGATCTCACTCATAGACAGGAGTGAAAAACAAGAACAGAAGGGAAAACACAAAGTAGAACTTGGACTGGAGTTGGTGTGTTGAACCAAAGTAAAAGACTGTGGAGTGAGTTGGGGGGAAGGTTTAGGTCCTGGAACATGATGGCAGAGGAGGACCTAGTAGGGGTTGAATTGTGATGTGGAAATCTGAGAAATGTTACACATGTACAACTATTCCATTTTACTGTAGACTGTAAGCCATTAATCCCCCAATGAAGAAATTTTTTAAAAAGTCACAAGAAACAAGAAAAAAGAGCTAATCTGAGTTAATATTGTACAGATTATTTTTACTATATAAAACCTATAGAAAAGCCTGGCATCATGTAAGAATAAAAAAGATATTATTGCATTTTCTAAAACACTTCTACTTGGTTTTGAGCCACATATTGAATTTACTGATACTTTTGTGTGTATCTTTTCATTAAGCATAGCTTCAGTGAGTAAAACATGTAATTTCTAATATATTTTTATGAAAAATCCTTTAAAATATCAAGTTATAACCCATAAAGTTAAATTCAGTGACTTCTGAAAATAATAGCAGAAAGAAAGGCCTTCTTGCTAGGTAAGAAGGAAAGTCCCTAAATTTACTGCATTAAAATGACTTGTCCATAGCTTCCTCTCTTTAAATTTAATGGTTAATCAGCTATTAACATTATTAGGCATATACATTATTGCCACATATTTTAGGGTTATAAAATAAGCATATAAATAACTTCTAAAATGAGCAAAACCTTTTATTAGATTACCTGATGACAGGAAAATTTTCCTTAAAAGGCAAAGAAATATAATCAAATTTGTATTGTTTTTTTCAGTAAGGTTCTTAAGATAACAGTATTACCATGCTAGCTGAATGTAATTCCTGCTTATATCTACGAGTGATTAATACTATCCCACTTTTTAAAATTTTCTTTATTAGGGGATTAATGTTTTACATTTGGCAGTAAATACAGTAGTTTATACATGCATAACATTTCTCAGTTTTCGACATAACAATACAACCCCCACTAGGTCCTCTGTCATAATCTTTGTACCTGTACTTTCCCCCCACTCACCCCAGAGTCTTTTACATTGGTGCAATACACCAATTCCAGTTCAGGTTCTACTTGTGTTTTCTCTTCTGATCTTGTTTTTCAACTTCTGCCTGAGAATGAGGTCATCCTATATCCATCCTTCTGTTTCTGACTTACTTCACTTAACATGAATTTTTCAAGGTCCATCCAAGATGGGCTGAAACGGTAAAGTCACCATCTTTAACAGCTGAGTAGTATTCCATTATGTATATATACCACAACTTGCTTAGCCAATCATCTGTTGTTAGACATCTGGGTTGCTCACAGGTTTGGCTATTACAAATGAGCTGCTATGAACATATGTGTACACAAATCTTTCGGGGTGTCTCTCTCCTTCTCCGGCAGGGTGGTCTCCAGGGGAAAGGTAATGGGCTGGTTCTTTCTCGCTCATGACAGCGGTGACACGAAGTAAAAGACACCAGGGGACTCTTAGCGTGAATCTAGAATCTGAGTCCTTGAGTCCCAGAATCCTAGAGTCCGTTTATTAGCAAAATTGACATGAGTTAAATAGAAAAGCAATGGAGGTAATTATTGTTGAAATATGACAGAAATTACAGGTTTCTTAACAGTTAGCATGCCCCCAAGGTAGGGGGCTGGTATGACAGGAATTGATGAGATACAAAACAGTTATTTTCCATGACACAAGCAACTTAATTATCCAAAGGTATTTGAGAGAAGCATAGGGGTTAAACCCGTAGGGTGAGACAGAAAGAAGATGAATATCAAAAAGGCCATATAGTTTGGAATTTCTCTTGTCTGGGGTCTGAGGTGTGTGATGCAGTGTGTGATAAGGTGTGTTCTTCTGTGATCAGAAGGTGACTTTGAATGAGTGAATCTGCGGCCATGTGGCCTGCAGTTAATGGAGGGAAGTACTGTGGTATCTGTGAGCCTGAGAGTCAAGAAGGAAAGAACCAAGTCTGAGTTTCCCCCCTTATGCTCACCTCGGTTGAGAGAGACTTACCAAGAGGTTATCTTCTCAGACCTCCATCCAAAGATGGGGGTGGTTCTCCCTAAGCTCTATCAAGCTTACACATGTTCCCAACATCTCCTCCTAATTTCTTTAATTAATGAACTGTGTTTATGGATCAATGTTAGTTAGAGCATTTCTTTCCTCTAAACGAATACGAGTGTAAAGGTGAACTGAGACTCTCTGTACTGTAACATTAATTATATCATGTATGTGTTTCTTGAGGAATTGAATGAGGCAAGGAATAATCAGCGATAGAGCTACCATAGCTAGCAAAGGGCCTAGGAGAGGTAGAAGCCAAGCAGTTAAAGGAGAAGAGAACCAGGAGTTAGTACCGAAAGAGGAAAAGGAATTCTCAATATCACAGCTAAGTTTGTGCAAGATATTAACATTTCGGTTTTACAAATCTAATTTAATTTACAAAAGAAACAACATTTTTCTAGACAAAGATCACACTATTTAGCATAAATCAAGTCCAAACCGTGGCAGTTCTGGAGTACCACCTTGGCAAGGGAGTTCATCTGTCTCTGGAGAGACTCCAAGCTGTCAGAGGTAAAGTCAAGGGACTGTTGGAGCTGATTTTCAATGCGTCCAGCAGCATAGAGAGATTGTCCCAAAGCTCCAGCAGCAATTCCAAGGGAAGCGGTTAATCTGATTCCAACAATCAGAGGGAGAAAAACTTCACGTCTGGTCCTCCGGTGGGTAGCCATCGCCAGCTGATGAAATTCTTCTTCTTCATAGAGGGTCAGCTGTGGAACAAGAGAAACTAGGAGGCAAGGACCAGGTAGAGAAGAATTGACACGAAAATATAGGGTAGTGTTGCACCAAAACACAAACAGAGAAGGTGCATACACATTAGAAGTCAAGGTGAGGTTCCTTGAACATCGAGGAACACTGGGGGTAAAAGAAGAGGTCAATAAACATGTAAGAATGAAATCAGAACCAATGGATTCTGTATAAAGAGGAATTGAAGTCAGAGGTGGTAGGTCAGCAGAAAGAGAAGACTTGGGTAGGCTGGTGAGGTTAGCTGGAGTATTATTTACTGGTGTGACAGCTAGAAGAGGCCTTTTGAGAGAGGCACATAAAAAGCAGTTGGAAGCGTTTGGGAGAACAGGGGACTGGTCGATAAGAGAGACAGCATATTGAAGGAAGTCTGGCCATGATATATCAGAGCTGGCTTGAGGAGCAAGGGCTTTAGAAAGGGCCTGCTCTTGTTTGGTTATCTTGCTATGAACCTGAATTTCCCTAGGGGCGAGGACTAACAGTCGAGAGATAAAAATGTCAGCAGAGGGAGAGTTAGAAGCAGCACTAAAGTAAAGTTTTCCAGTGACCCCAGAGGCCCACCTTGGGTGCCAAGGGTCATGGATGATAAATCTGAGAAATCCTTCACCAGAAAAATATTGTTGGGCAGGGTTATATACTGGCAAGTTGGGTGTACTGTGGCGCCGAATATAAGCAACAGAAACTCCATGAATTTTGCAAGACCAATAACGGCATCCACCATAATAATTTACATCTGTGAGACAACTGCCTGAATTGTCAAAAGGAAAACAAACATATGGGCAGCCACTTCCTGTACAGTAGGTTGTTGCTTCTGATTTGACAGGTATAGTTACAGCTGACTGGCACCCCTTATGGGAGCAATTTCCAGTCCCAATAATCTTATTAATTCCATTGTAAGTTTCCCTTACTTGGAACTGCCAAATGAGAACTGGGGAGGAGGAAGCAGGAGCAGGGAAAGCAGACAGCAGGATGAGGTATACTGAGAGAGCAATGGGTGAGAGGAGGGCAGTAGAGGGATTCTGCCCCTGGATGCGATGCACCAGGTTTCTCAGGTCCTGCCAGGTTGCATTATGTCTCCTCGGGGGTGCTCTGCAGTTCCAGCGCCTCTTATTCCTCTTCAGGTCGAGCAGCGCCATCTTCTGGGCAATATCGGACATTGCGGGCAGGAACCCAGATGGGTGTGGAAGCTTTCTGTGGGAAAACACAAGCAAATCCCCTCCCTGTTGTTAGCAAAGAATCTGGCCCTTTCCATGTGCCATCTAAGGGATCCTTCCATTTGACTTTAATCGCTGGAAGGGTGGGTGCTGTTTGCCAGTGAGCCACAATAGGTGGGCAATCTGAATTTTTGTATATATTAAAAAGGTTTAGTGTAGTTAAAGCTTTAGCTAGCTGAATATTGGGAGGGTACATCCCTCCCCCCTTTTCTTTTTTTAATTGGGCTTTAAGAGTATGATGTGCTCTTTCAACAATGGCTTGTCCTTGGGGATTATAGGGAATCCCTGTAGTGAGTGCAATGTTCCAGATAGAGCAAAATTCTTTAAATTGTTTACTTACAAAAGCTGGCGCATTGTCACTTTTCAATTTTTTTGGCATGCCCATGACAGCAAAACAAGAGAGCATATGACTAATAAGCTTTTTTGAGCTTTCACCTGTCTGAGCTGTAGCCCACATAAATTTAGAATATGTATCAATTGTAACAAAAACATATTTTTGTTTACCAAACATGGGCAGGTGAGTTACATCTTTCTGCCACAGAGCACTGGCTTTTAAGCCATGGGGATTAACCCCTAGTGTTTGAATAGCAGGTGTTCTAATCAGGCCTGCGCAGGTGGAACATGTGGTGATGATGCGCTTTAACTGTGCTAGAGGAATATCTGGAAATTGAGCCCGAAGGCCTTTAAAATTAACATGAGTCAGAGAATGAAAATCAGCAGGGTTGGCATTATTAATAGAAGGAACAGAAAAAGCAAAACGCTTACAATCTTGTGGGTGGAGGGGAATGGAGAAAAAGCAATCTTGAATATCAGTTGCCATAATCGGGATTCCTGCAGGAATCGCAGAAGCGAGAGGTAAGCCTCTCTGGGGGGCTCCCCAGACCTGCATTGTTTTATTAATTGTGCGGAGGTCTTGAAGGAGGCGCCACTTTCCCGAGCGTTTTTTAATTACAAAAACGGGGGAGTTCCATGGGCTTCGGGAATGGCGAATGTGTCCTAAAGACAGTTGTTCCTGAACAAGTTCTTTTAAGATTTTTAGTTTTTCCCCTGGCAAGGGCCACTGCTCCACCCAGACAGGATCATCAGAAAGCCATTCTAGGTGAGGGGTTTCATGACGAACAGTGGCGTTTAGAATTGGGGGTGCTGGTAAGATTTAGAATTTTCACCCTCGTGAGAGAGACGCCCTGTAGAGGGGTCAGAACAGATCATCACATTTAAAGATTCTAATAAATCTCTGCCCAATAGGTTAGTGCTGATGTCAGCGATCAAAGGGCGGAAAAGTCTGGTAGTCCCATCAGGATCTTCCCAAACAAGTGGGTCTTGGGTCTGAAAGGCGTGTGTAAGGCCGCCCACCCCATGAAGTCTAGGTCCAGGGAGGAGATTCCAGTGCCTGGGCACCTCCTTAAAATAGTTAAAATAGTTCTGTCTTAAAATAGTTCTGTCAGCTCCGGTATCAATCAGACATTTAAAAGGTTTTTTGTCAATCAGGAGTGTCATAATTGGGTGACCTCGTCCACAATACTTCTGGCTCTGGACTAGAACCTACCCTTTCCAGCTGGCTATCTTTATCCTGGGTCCTCTCGTGGACTGGGTGCTCTCCCCTATGCTCAGCAGGGAGCAGTGCAGGGGGCAGCAGACAGGTTCCCTGGCTGGATGGAGGCGTGATATCTACAGAGCATTTTATTATTTCCATATCTTTCCCTCTTTCAGGGGCTAAGGGTTGCCCCAAATCTAGTTTAAATTTTTGTCAAAGTCTGGCAAAGGTGTGCCATCTTTATGCATTTTAGAACGACACTCTTTTCTCCGATGATAGCCCTTCTGGCACCGAGAACAAGTGTCTTAGCTTTCTGGCAGCCAGATGGGGTGCGGAGTCCCTGTTTGCCTTTAAAACACTGGTTACGCCAGTGCCCCTCGTGACCACACTGAAAGCAGGCTCCCTTCTGTTTAGCTAGGGCAGCTGCAAAAACTTGCGCCAAAGTGGTGACCTGGTGAGTGCTGGACCCTATCTCTTGAGTGGCTAAAATCCACTGACTTGGGGTCTCATTCTTTAGAGACAAACATGCCTGACGGAAGTCTGGAAGCATTCCTTCCCATTCTATAGTTTTTAATAATAACTGACGGGCATTTGGATCAGAAAATTTTCTCTCTAGGCTGGCCTGTACTCTGGTGATAAACTTACTTAAAGACTTGTCTCACTCCTGGCATAGGGTAAGTATAGGGGCAGGACTCTCGCCTGTAGGTAGTGTTAATCGGTCCCATGCCTGCATTGCGCAGAGGCGCACCTGGTCAAAGTAACCAGGTGGAAACCTGGCCTCTGCCTGAAGAATTCCGGTGCTCAAGCAGCCTGTGCCAAATAATGCATTGAAATTTCATATTGGCTGCCCTTCAGTATTTCTATGGGCTTGCTGCAAACACTCATCCCGAAAATATGCTTCCCACTGGAGAAAAAGCGGGCTAGGGAGTACAGCTCTCATAATATCCCTCCAATCTTGGGGTGTATTTAAACTTTGTAGATAACCCTGGAGAATAGACTTTGTCCAAGGGGAATGAAACCCATCTTCCCGAATAGCGATTTTGAGTTCTTTTAATTCAGAAGCTGAATTAAAAGAAGCTAGGTTTCTGCCTGTTTGGGACCAAATTTATAGGGTACGCACTAAGCTGTCTGGGGGAAACTGATGTCTTAGCTGGCATAAGCGTTCAGAGTCTGTCATAGCCACTTTTGGAGCGACAGGGAGCAGTGAGGTAGTTGGGGCAGGAAGAGGAGGGAGAGGGGCAGTGCACAGGGTCTGTGCAGGTAGCTGTGGATCCCACGGCTGCCTTTCATTTACTGGCATGTCCTGAGGCTCTGGCACAGCCAGAATCACTGGCATGGGCAATAGCACCTGTTGTGCCGAGGGCGGCGGCGCTTGTGGGAGCTGTACAGGTTGCGGCAGTCACGGCAATGAAGCCGTGGGTGCCTCTAACTGCGCACTGGGTTGTGGCAGTGATGGCAGTGAAGCCGTGGGTGCCTCTAACTGCGCACTGGGTGCAGCCGGTGGTGACTGACATGGCGGCTGAATCAGAGGTGCCTGTGCCTTCGGAGCTGGCTCTGTTACTGCCCAAGGTGGTGATACAGGCAAAAATAATGCTTGTGGTCCAGGGGGCAACACCGGAGACGGTGGCCTGGTCCATGCAGGGAAGGGCAGGGGTATCTGAGGAGGAGGCGGAGGTGGAGAGGAAGGTGCAGAGAATGGTGGAGGGAGAGATGGAAACTGCAGAACAGATTCTTCAGATTCTGCCCTTTCTGAAGAAAAAAGCTTAGACTTATCCAAGAGAGCAACCTGATCCCTTAATTCCTGAATAGCAGTCTCTAGGCTAGCCTCTTTTTTTAGTATCTGATCCTTTCAATTCCTTTAAGACTTGCACTGGGGGTGCTAGAGTGGCCCCGCCCTCCAGCGACTTGGCTGAGAGAGAGCTGTACCTTTTCTCTGGTTCCTTAGCAGATGCTGCACACTGTTTTAATGCAGCAATGATTGCCAGGAACTGAACATCTAGTTCTCTTAATCCTTCAGCTTCCTCCTTGTGGGCTAAATATGCCACACAGGCCCATGACTCCAGGTCATAGATATGCTCTTTCCTAAACCAGGGGGCTACATGAATCACCACATTCCAAAATCGTAGGGCCTGTTTCTTTGATAGCTTTAATGCTCTGGTAGCTAACAAGTCTTGAAAGCACTTAATTGGAGGTTCCTCCTGGGCTGAAAAAAAATTCTCCATGTCAGTTTAGCTCAGAAATTAGGTGAGGGTCTAGAGCAAATGTTACAAAATTTGGATAGGAGGAAAGATTAGGTCAGACCCCATTAAGATTCAATGGGGGAAGAATACTCAGTTTCTCAGAGACTGGCCAGGGTTCTGTTCCACTGAGGTTCTCCCTCTGTATCCTCTCCACGAGCTTCCCTGGAGTGTGAAAAGATAGGGAGAAGGAGAGAAAGATCACAGGGGCTCAAATGAGAGCCTTGGGGTTACCTTTCCAATGTGCTTCGCTATATCTTCTTGATTTCCTGAAGCTACGGTCCTGATCCCCTCGGTTGGGCCAGCGTTTTTCAACCAGGTGAAGGCTGATGCCTGATGGGCCAATTTTCTCTTGAGGTTTGGAAATTCTGCCCCACGCTGTGGGCGCCAGATTTCGGGGTGTCTCTCTCCTTCTCCAGCAGGGTGTCCTCCAGGGGAAAGGTAATGGGCTGGTTCTTTCTCACTCACAACAGGGGTGACACGAAGTAAAAGACACCAGGGGACTCTTAGCGTGAATCTAGAATCTGAGTCCTTGAGTCCCAGAATCCTAGAGTCCGTTTATTAGCAAAATTGACATGAGTTAAATAGAAAAGCAATGGAGGTAATTATTGTTGAAATATGACAGAAATTACAGGTTTCTTAACAGTCAGCATGCCCCCAAGGTAGGGGGCTGGTATGACAGGAATTGATGAGATACAAAACAGTTATTTTCCATGACACAAGCAACTTAATTATCCAAAGGTATCTGAGAGAAGCATAGGGGTTAAACCCGTAGGGTGAGACAGAAAGTAGATGAATATCAAAAAGGCCATATAGTTTGGAATTTCTCTTGTCTGGGGTCTGAGGTGTGTGATGAAGTGTGTGATAAGGTGTGTTCTTCTGTGATCAGAAGGTGACTTTGAATGAGTGAATCTGTGGCCATGTGGCCTGCAGTTAATGGAGGGAAGTACTGTGGTATCTGTGGGCCTGAGAGTCAAGAAGGAAAGAACCAAGTCTGAGTTTCCCCCCTTATGCTCACTTCGGTTGAGAGAGACTTACCAAGAGGTTATCTTCTCAGACCTCCATCCAAAGATGGGGGTGGTTCTCCCTAAGCTCTATCAGACTTACACATGTTCCCAACACAAATCTTTTTGGATGGGTGTGTTGGGTTCCTTAGGATATATCCCCAGGAGAGGAATTGCAGGGTCATAGGGTAGGTCCACTTCTAGCCTTCTGAGAGTTCTTCAGACTGTTCTCCACAGAGGTTGTAGCAATTGACATTCCCACCAGCAGTGCTGGAGGGTTCCTTTGACCCCACACCCTCTCCAGTATTTGTTGCTGCTACCTTTTCTGATGTATATCATTCTCACAGGAGTGAAGTCGTATCTCATTGTTGACTTTATTTGCATTTCTCTGACAGTCAAAGACTTGGAGCATTTTTTCATGAGTTTCTCAGCCTTTTGGATCACTTGTGTGGTGAATATTCTGTCCATGTCTTTCCCCATTTTTGGATGGGGTCATTTGTTTTCTTGTCTTGCAAGCTTTTCTATATTTTGATTATTAGCCTGTTGTCTGATATATGGCATGTAAAGATCTTCTCCCATTCTGTGAGGGGTCCCTTGGTTTGGGCGGTGGTTTCTTTTGCTGTGAAGAAGCTTTTTAATTTGATGTAGTCCCATAGGTTTATACTTCCCTTAATCTTCTTTACAATTGGATTTGTTTCATTGAAGATGTCTTTAAGATTTATGCGGAAAAGAGTTCTGCCAATATTTTTTTCTATGTATCTGATAGTTTCTGGTCTTAACATTCAAGTCCTTGATTCACTTGGAATTTAATTTTGTATTTGGTTGTTGGTATGTTTCACATTGGTTTGGTCTCACTCCCCCCGCTTCCGGGAGATTGTGGTTTAGTCTTTGCCTTTTTGCACTTCTTGCTTCTCCCCGCCCCCTATCCTACATACTTCCTGAGTTCCTGCCACTGCCTCTGGAGGAGGAGGATGCAGGAGCACATTGTGTGGTGATTAGGTGTTGGACTAATGTATACATTAGGTGTGGTGTTTACCCACTTGTGAATAAAGAATAAACTGCGTTCTATGCTCAGCTGTGTGTCCCCAGGTCTCTGTCTACCACCGCGAAGCTAGCCCGGCATACTGGCGCCCCGAACTTTGACAACATTTGGTGAAACATAGTGATTCACTTTCATTCTTCTGCATATTTCAACCCATCGTTTCCAACAACATTTGTTGAAGAAACTCTGCTTTCTCCATTTCATAATCTGGGCACCTTTGTCAAAGATTAGATGTCCATAGGTGTGGGGGCTTAGTTCTGGGCTCTCAGTTCTATTCCACTGGTCAGTGTGTCTATTCATGTTCCAGTACCAAGGATTTTTTATGACAACAGCCCTATAATACAATTTGAGATCTGGGAGTGTGATGCCTCCAGTTCTGTTATTTCTTCCCAAGATATTTTTTGGCAATTCTTGGTCTTCTCTGGTTCCAGATAAACATTTGTAGCATTTTTTCTTTTCTCCTAAAAGTGTGGTTGGGGGGAGTCAGGCGGTAGCTCAGTGGGCTAAGCGCAGGTGGCGCACAGCGCAAGGACCGGAGAAAGGATCCCTGTTCGAGCCCCCGGCTCCCCACCTGCAGGGGAGTCACTTCACAATCGGTGAAGCAGGTCTGCAGGTGTCTGTCTTTCACTCCCCCTCTCTGTCTTCCCTCCTCTCTCCATTTCTCTCTGTCCTATCCAACAACGACGACAACAATAACAACTACAGCACAAAACAACAAGGGAAACAAAAGGGAATAAATGAATAAATGAAAATTTTTTAAAAATGTGGTTGGGGTCTTGACGTCGATAGCATTAAATTTGTATATGGCTCTGGGTAGTATATTCATTTTGATGATGTTAATTCTTCCAACCCATGAACATGGAATATCTTTCCACTTCTTTGTATCTTTTTCAATTTCCTTGAGTAGTGACTCATAATTTTCAGTATACATGACTTGCACTTCTTTTTTTTAATTTTATTTATTTATTAACGAGAAAGATGGGATGAGAGAGAAAGAACCAAACATCACTCTGGCACATGTGCTGCTGTGGCTCAAACTCAGGACGTCATGCTTGAGAGTCCAAAGCTTTATCACTGCACCACCTCCCGGACCACTATACTTCTTTGGTTAGGTTTATTTCTAGATATTTTATTGTTTTTGTAGCTATAGTAAAAGGAATTGATTTCTGGATCTCATCTTCTAACTTAATGTTTGCATAGAGGAATGCCAGTGACCGTTGTATGATAACTTTGTAGCCTGACACCTTACTGTAATGGATATGGATCAGAAGGGGTAGGCAAAGTATTGTGTATCACATGCTGTTACAGCTACAAGATTAGAGGAGTTCACTTTAAAGAGCTTTGTTCTGGCAGAAATTGGTTGAGTTGAATTATTTTAGATACCTTTAAGGCATGAGTATATAAAATGATTTTTATCATTCACATCTGGAGCACTGACTTTTATTTTTTATTTAATCTAGAAGTTAATAGGAATGTAGTTAATAGGAATGTAGCCAAATGTTGTGCATTTGGCTCTGGAAAGTGCACTTCATGTTTTGTGAAGTGTTTTAACACTATTTAAATATGTCTAATAATATGCCATTGGCTACTTTTTCAACGAGTCAATAAATTTGTTTTTAGTTCAGTTCTTAATCTTAAGTCTACACAATGTAGATTTAAGATTTATTAATTTAGAGGTAGGCTGGGAGTATGGATCGACCTGTCAATGCCCTTGTTCAGCAGGGAAGCAATTACAGAAGCCAGACTGCCCCCACCTTCTGCATTCCATAATGATCCGGGGTCCAGACCCCCAGAGGGATAAAGAATAGGAAAGGTTATCAGGGGAGGGGATTGGATACAGAGTTCTGATGGTGGGAACTGTGTGGAATTGTTCTCCTCTTTGTGTCCTATGGTCTTGTCAATATTTCCATTTTATAAATGAAAACAAACAAACAAACAAATAAATAAAAATCCTTGAAAGAACACTAAAAAAGATTTATTAATTTTTTCACTCTGTTGTGACAACTTTTGACTAAAGAAATCATTACTGATATATATGTCTTGTCATTTACAGGGTGGTAAAGAACTTCCTTATTTTTTATTTCTTCAGTTGTATAAATACCTTCTCTTTTAACGAACAGAATGCACTAGCAGCAAGGCAGGATATCTTAACACCACCTTTTTTTAAAAAAAATATTGAGCAGCCTCAAAATACTTATGCTCAGGGACATAATATAATTATATTTATATTTTTCATAATTTCCTTCACTGTTGAATCAGGATTTGGAGGCACTGCCAACTGTTCTCTATGACTAATGGAGTGTAGCAATTGGCATAAAGAAGGAAACTTTTAAATTTGAGTAGCTACACTCATTAATGCTGCACTCATAGTTTCTACACTGTTGACAGCAATCACAATACATTTGTTCATTTTTTCAGTTCTACATCTCTTTGTTTTTTAAAAGATTTTTTATTTTCTTTGTATTATCTTTATTTACTTACTGGATACAGACAGCCAGAAATTGAGGGGAGGGAGATAGAGAAAGAGAGGCTGAGAGACATCTGCAGCACTGCTTCACCATTTATAAAGCTTTTCCCCCCGCAAGTGGGGATTGTGGGCTTGAACCTGGGTCCTTGTGCATTGTAACATGTGCACTCAACCAGGCGAACCACCACCTGGCCGCTGTTCTACATTTCTTGGCACAGATAGTTAGGTAAAGTGAAAGAAATCTTGTCTACTGTATCATGAACTTTTAGCAATAATAAGTTAGCTTTTTGACATCATTTTCTACTGTATATATGTAGTGATAGTTCAAGAGCATCTCTACAACTCTAACGTGAAATCTCTTCCAACATGCACAAGGGGTAGTACTTATTTTTTCAAATTATATCTTCTTGGCATCATGTGCCTTTAATGCTGTCATTCTGTGAAGGAGTTTTGACAATAACTCCCTTTTTCTTTTTATGCTTTACTGAGGCATTAATGGGTCACAGTATAGTTGTTGACATCTGGGTACAATTTCTCATCTCCCCATGATAGATGTGTGCAAAACTGTCTCCTATTAACTTAGATCCTTTTCCACCATTATGCACTAGGACCCCAAACCCTCCTCACTCCTCGCTCCTTTCCTTCCCATCCTTTCCCAGAGTCCTGTGCTTTGGTGCAACACTCCAAACCCAGTCCAGGTTTTACTTTGTATTTTCCTTTTCTGTTCTTGTTTCATAAATTCTGTTATGTGTGAGATCATTTGGCAGTTATCCTTCTCTCTCTCTCTCTCTCTGTCTCTCTCTGTCTTTCTCTCTCTCTCGCTTAATTCAACATTCTTTTAAGTTCTATCCAAGACAAGGCAAAGGAGATGACTTCGTCATTTAAAAAAGTTGAATGGTATTCTGTTTTATTATATGTATCACAACTCTCTTAGCTACTCATTTGTGTTGGGCATTTAGGTTACTTCCAAGTTTGGACTGTTACAAACTGTGCTACTATAAACAGAGGTGTCCACTTATTTTTTCAGAAAGGCATATTTCTTCCCTTTGGATAAATTTCCGAGAGAAGAATTGCTGGATCATAATGCAGATATATTTCTAGAGTCTGAGAAATCTCTAGACTTTTTCTCCACAAGTTAGGACCACTTTGTATTCCCACCAACAATATAGAAGGGCTCCTGTTCTCTCACATCCTTGTCAACACTGAGTACTATACTTTCTAATATATGACATTCTCACAGGTCGTACCTTACTGTCTTTATTTCTTTTATCTGATAATCAGTGTCTTTGAGCATTTTTTCATATATCCTTTGGGAGATGACACAGCATACAGCACAGAAATCAGAAATATAATGCAAGTCTTCTATTAACAAATATATGGCAACAAGCTAGGGAACCAGGAAGTGATGGAAATGTTCTTGGAAACATATTAACTTCCTAAGTCTGAACTCAGAGGGACTAAAACATATGAATAGACTAATTACAACCAAAGAAATTGAAGTGGTCATTAAAAGCTTTCCCAACAGTAAAAATTTAGGCCCTGATGGGTTTACAAATGAATTTTACAGAGCATTCAAGGAAGAGATAATAACCGATACTTTCTAAGATTTTCCAAAATATTGAGGACACAATAATGCTTCCCACCTCCTTTTATGAAGCAAACATCACTCTGATACTTAAAACACATAAAGACACAAGAAAAAAGAAAACTATAGGATTGATATCTCTGATTTATATGGTTGCTAAGAAATTCAGTGAAATTTTAACAAAGTGGACACAAAGTACAGCAAAAAGATTGTACATCACAATCTTTGCAGAGATGCAAAGTTGGTTTGATATATTTAAGTCAATAAATGTAATCCACCACTCAAGAATAGAAAATCTAAAAATCACATAATTATTTCAATAGGTACAGAGAAAGTCATTGACAAGATTGAACATGCTGAGCCTTTCTTTGTACAGCAAGCCTACAATCAACAGCATATTTATGGTGAGAAATAAAGCTCTCCCATTTATGTCAGGGGCAAAACAGGGCTTCTCAATGTCACCACTACTATTCAACGTAGCTGTGGAATTCCTAAATGTAGTAATTGGGCAAGTTGAAGGGTTAAAGGGATACAGAGAGGTGGTAAAAGTGTCATTATTTGCAGATGATATGATAGTATACATAGAACATCTAGAAGAATCAAGCAGGGAAGCAATATAGTAACATGGCAAATTACAATTAATATGCAAAAATTAGTGTCATTCCTCTATGTAAACACTAAGAAGAAGAAACCAGGAATCAGTCTCATTTAGTATATCAGCAAAAGCAATCAGATATCTAGGAATAAATCTAGTGAATAAAAACAAAGACTTATATAGTAAAAATTATGAGTCACTATAGAACGACATAGGAAAAGATTCAAAGAAATGGAAAGATATATTATGTCCATGGGTTAGAAGAATTAACATCATCAAAATGATTATTCTGTTCTGAACCTTGCACTGACTTAATGAAATCTCTATCAGATCCCTCCAGATTCCTTTAAGAGAATAGAACAATAACTACTAAAGTTTTTCTAGAATCAGAAAATACATAGGATTGCCATAACAATCTTGAGAAAAAGGGAGCAAGAATGGTTGCATCAATTGTCTGGTACTAAAACAAAAATAGACAGAGTAAAAGAATAAAATTGAGAGCCTAGCAATACGTCTCTGCCACCATCACATATATGGATATCTATTTTTTGACTGTGGGGCTTAAACTACTAAGTGGAGAAAGCAAAGTCCCTTCAACAAATGGTTTTGCGTTGAAATGTGCAGATGATTGGAACTGGATAACCTTATTCCACCATGCACAAAAAATAAACTCCAAATGGATCCAAGATTTAGATATTAGACCAGGAGTCATCTAATATGTAGAGAAAAAATTGGGCAGAGCTCTTTTCAAAACATCACTATTTTTTTGGTAACTTTAATTTTTTGTCACTTAGTTTGTGATTGCTCTATTATATAGGCTCATTGTAATTTTTTTATGGTTTGTGACTCTTTATCTAGGAGCTTTAACCTTGAATGTTGTCTTCATCATTCAATCTACTGTTTTTAGCAACCATATGACCAGTTTTGTAAAGGAAAGTTTTTTCATTTTGTGGGAAGATCCCTCTTTCTTCCCATTGTTTGTAAGATATAACATATAAACACTTGCCTTAGAGTTCCTTTTCTATCTTTTTAAGGGTAGGTTATTAACTATTTATATTTATGTCTTTATTTCCCATTATAATATTCATATGGTCACTTTCACAACTCCTTTTTACTTCAGTGATGTATATCTGAGGCACTGATATATTTTTTTGTGCACTGTGTTGCAAGCCAAGTATAACAACAGAAAATGTGTTTGAAAATGCAGTCAATAATAAGAAAATAATATGACAATGTGTTATCAAGACAAACACCATTATGGGAATTCAGTGTTGACTGAGAAAGATAAAGTGATCACAGTCTTAGCCAGAAATGTACAACTAAAACTGATGTTAGGATAATAAAATGTACACACATGTTATCACATTCTTAGCCGAAAATGTACAACTAAAACTGATTTTAGGATTATAATAGGCTACAATTTGCTTGGCTTTATATGTTAACTCACTTGTCAGCCACCAGGTTCCAGATGCCAGCATGATGCCAACCAGACTTCCCTGGACAGATAACCCCACCAATGTGTCCTGGAGCTCCAATTCCCCAGAACCCCATCCCATTAGGGCAGGCTGGGAGTATGGATTGATCTGACAATGCCCATGTTCAGTGGGGAAGCAAGTACAGAAGCCACACCTTCCACCTTCTGCATCCCACAGTGACCTTGGGTCCATACTCCCAGAGGGTTAAAGGTATCAAGGGAGGGGATGGGATATGGAGTTCTGGTGGTGGGAATTGTGTGGAGTTGTACCCCTTTTATTCTATGGTTTTGTCAGTGTTTCCTTTTTATAAATAAAAAAAAGAAAGCCTGTTTATTACTTAAGTGGTACCTAAATAATGCAGATTTTTAGTAAGGTACTTCTCCCGTATACGACTTTTTGACTGTGTGCACATGCATGTGTTTAATGAAGCAATGCTATGTTAATAATGTGATGCTGTTTATTAACTTTATTCAGTTTAACTTAATAGTGTAACAAATATTTTATTCTTTTTTTTTAAATCTTTTATTTAAGAAAGGATTAGTGAACAAAAGCATAAGGTAGGAGGGGTACAACTCCACACAATTCCCACCACCCAATCCCCATAACCCACCCCCTCCCATGATAGCCTTACCATTCTCTAGCCCTCTGGGAGCATGGACCCAGGGTCGTTGAGGGTTGCAGAAGGTAGAGGGTCTGGCTTCTGAAATTGCTTCCCCGCTGAACATGGGCGTTGACTGGTTGGTCCATACTCCCAGTCTGCCTCTCTCTTTCCCTAGTAAGGTGTGTCTCTGGGGAAGCTGAGCTCCAGGACACATTGGTGGGGTCTTCAATCCAGGGAAGCCTAGCCAGCATCCTGGTGGCATCTGGAACCTGGTGATTGAAAAGAGAATTAACATACAAAGCCAAACAATTTGTTGAGCAATCATGGATCCCAAGCTTGGAATAGTGGAGAGGAAGTGTTAGGGAGGTACTCACTGCAAACTCTAGTGTAATCCTGCTTTCAGGTATATATTTTGCAGTAGTTTATGGATACGTGTGCACATACGCTCTCTCTCACAGAAACTGGTGTATGTCTAGGCTATGGGACTTTGTTAGAAAGTGAACTACCTGAGATGAAATTAGAGTGTACTATAAAAGGAAAGGTCTCACCCGAGTAATGAAGCTGAAGGGTTGTCATTCCACACGTGAAGTCTCTGGATACACTCTGAGGTGAAGCATGTTGAGATGGCAATCGTTGCTTTGGTTAGGTTGTGATCGGCGGATGCAATATTATTTGGTTTGGATTGGAAGATGCATACGGGAAAGTGAGCCCTATCCAAGGGTGCCAGGACTGGGGGAAGTAGGGGCTCTATAGTGAAGATGTGAGGTTCCTGCTGTCTTAGGGTTCAAAAAGACAATCAATAGTTAATATTATCATCACATTGTTTGTTAATTGGGTTAATTTTGAAAAGTCCCTTTGTTATGGTTTGCTGTACAGTACCCAGTATCTTGTATATAGCTGTGCTATTGGAAGCTTCTAATCTACTTGGTCTAGGCTTTTGAGAGAGTCCACATATCAAATACGTAGCCTATCTATTAAAAAGATTCAGTTTGTCTTTTGAGAACCTTTGAGACATACAATTGATTTCCCCCTCTCATATTAATTAACTACTGATTTATATGTCTACATTTTGCTAGGAGTGTACATAAACACCATTCCCATCACCAAAGGACCGTGACCCATCCCTCCCGCCCACTCCCACCCCCCACTGGCCCAGGAAGCTACATGTCTACCCCTCACCACTGGGTTTTTACTTTGGTGCCCTACTTACAATTTGATCAGGTCCTGCTTTTAGTTTCCCTTTCAGATCTTCTAAGTCAGCTTCTGTTGATGAGTGGGATCATCCCATACTCGTCTTTAACTTTCTGACTTAGTTCACTTAACATAATTCCTTCTAGCTCTGTCCAAGATGGGTCAGAGAAGGTGGGTTCATTGTTCTTGATAGCTGCATAGTATTCCATTGTGTATATATATATACCACAGCTTTCTCAGCCATTCATCTGTTGTTGGGCACCTGGGTTGCTTCCAGGTTTTAGTTATTATGAATTGTGCTGCTATGAACATAGGAGTACACACCTCTTTTTGGTTGGGTGTTATGGAGTCCTTGGGGTATAACCCCAGGAGAGGAATTATTGGGTCATATGGAAGGTCCATGTCTAACCTTCTTAGAGTTTTCCAGACTGCTCTCCACAGAGGCTGTACCAATTTACATTCCCACCAGCAATGTAAAAGGGTTCCTCTGTCCCCACATCCTCTCCAGCATTTGTTGCTGCTGTCCTTTTTGATGTATGCCATTCTTACAGGAGTGAGGTGGTATCTTAGTGTTGTCTTAATTTGCATTTCTCTGACAATCAGTGACCTAGAGCAGTTTTTCATATGTTTGTTAGCCTTTTGGATCTCCTCTGTGGTGAATGTTTTGTTCATTTCCTCTGCCCATTTTTGGATGGGGTCATTTGCATTTTTGCGGCTAAGTTTGCTGAGCTCTTTATATATTTTGGTGATTAGTTTCTTGTCTGATGTCTGGCATGTGAAGATCTTCTCCCATTCTGTGAGGGGTCTCTCTGTTTGTTTAATAGTTTCTTTGGATGTGCAGAAGCTTTTCACTTTGATGTAGTCCCATTGGTTTGTTTCTGCTTTGGTCTTCCTTGCAATTGGGTTTGATTCATCAAAGATGTCCTTGAGGTGTAGATGGGAAAGTGTTTTACCAATGTTTTCCTCTAAGTATTTGATTGTTTCTGGTCTGACATCTAGGTCTTTGATCCATTTGGAGTTGATTTTTGTTTCTGGTGAGATGAAGTGGTTCAATTTCATTCTTCTGCATGTTTCAACCCAGTTTTCCCAGCACCATTTATTGAAGAGAGCCTCCTTCTTCCATTTAATCCTTTGGGCCCCCTTATCAAAGATTAGATGCCCATAGGTGTTGGGATTTACTTCTGGGCTTTCAATTCTGTTCCACTGGTCTGTGTGCCTATTTTTGTTCCAGTACCATGCTGTTTTGAGGATGATGGCTTTATAATATTGTTTAAGGTCTGGGAGTGTGATGCCTCCATTTCTGTTTCTTTTCCTTAGGATGGTTTTGGCAATTCTAGGTGTTTTCAGGTTCCAGATAAATGATTGTAGTGTTTGTTCTATTCTCTTAAAGAAGCTTGGTGGAACTTTGATGGGTATTGCATTAAATTTGTATATGGCTCTGGGGAGAATGTTCATTTTGATGATATTTATTCTTCCAATCCATGAGCATGGGATATCTTTCCATTTCTTGGTATCAGTTTCTATCTCCTTGAGTAGCGACTCATAGTTTTCAGCATACAAGTCTTTCACTTCTTTGGTCAACTTTATTCCTAGGTATTTGATTGATTTTGCTGAAACAGTAAATGGGAGTGATTTCTGGATGTCTTCTTCTTCAGATTTAGTGTTTGCATAAAGAAATGCCACTGATTTTTTGTACATTGATTTTGTAGCCTGATACCTTGCTATATTGCCTAACAACTTCCAGTAGTTTTCTACTGGATTCTTTAGGTCTTTCTATGTATACTATCATATCATCTGCAAATAGTGAGAGCTTGTCTTCTTCCCTTCCAATCTGTATCCCTTTGATTTCTTTCTCTTGCCTGATTGCTATGGCAAGAACTTCCAATACTATGTTGAAGAGTAACGGTGACAGTGGGCAGCCCTGTCTAGTCCCTGATCTGAGGGGGAATGCTTTCAGCTTCTGTCCATTGAGTCTGATGTTGGCTGTAGGTTTGCTATATATAGACTCCACTATCTTGAGGAATTTCCCATCTATTCCCATTTTTTGTAGAGTTTTGAGCATGAATGGGTGTTGGATTTTGTCAAAGGCTTTCTCTGCATCTATTGAGATAATCATGTGGTTTTTGGCTTTGCTTTTATTGATGTGATGAATGACATTGATTGATTTACGGATGTTGAACCAGCCTTGCATTCCTGGGATGAATCCCACTTGGTCATGATGAACAATCTTTTTGATGTGTTGCTGTATCCGGTTGGCCAAGATCTTGTTTAATATTTTGGCATCTATGTTCATCAGAGATATTGGTCTGTAGTTTTCCTTTTTTGTTCTGTCCCTATCAGCTTTTGGTATCAGGGTGATGTTGGCTTCATAAAAGGTGGAAGGGAGTATTCCTGTTTCTTCAGTCTTATGGAATAGCTTAAGAGTATGGGTATTAACAAATATTTTATTCTTGACAGTCTTCTAAATATTTACAAAATGTTAATTCATTTCACCCTCATAATTCCACTGTAAGATATATATTTATTACTCCTGTTTTTATAAATGAAGGAATAGAAGCAGAGAGAGTTCAGTAAACTGATGTTTATTATTTTACTAAAGTAACTTTGCCTTAGAGCCTTATGGAAGTGTCAGTCATGGCTCCTTTTAAAACATCATGTGCATATACTGTATTAAGTTCACTACTAAAGGTTCAGTTCTATTC
This sequence comes from Erinaceus europaeus, assembly GCF_950295315.1. NCBI lineage: Eukaryota > Metazoa > Chordata > Mammalia > Eulipotyphla > Erinaceidae > Erinaceus > Erinaceus europaeus. Next base: position 48,197,926 of record NC_080180.1, on the reverse strand, counting down.
ACTATGACATTCACCTCTTTGCCCCATATACCCACATCCTTAACTCATCCCTTCTGATAGCCACTAATTGGTCTTATGGACTAAATGTTTTGGCTTTTGCTATATGTCACATATTAGTTACACCACACAATGCTCATATTTCTTTAGCTGACAAGTCACTAAACATAATACCGTCTCTCTTGGCCCATCAGTGTTGTTGCAAATGGCAGGATTTCATCTATTTTTTTAAATAACTGAGTAGTATTCCATTATGTGTACATATTAACTTCATCAAGAAGCTTGAATTTAAACGAGAAGGAATTAGCATCCAACTGTGATAGTCAGACTTCAGCTTTATATGTTTCTTAGTACAGTACTACATTTCTTTAGTAGAGTACTATTGATTTGTAAATCTTTAAATTTTCAGTGATTTCATAAATAAATTGTTCTCATGAAGGCTAGACGAGAAGAAAAGTCACTGCCTGATGCAATCATCTAGAACCAGTTGCTGGTGATACAGGTGAGTAGGAAGCAGTGAAAGGTTTGAAAACAGTCCCTAATGAAGCATTATGTGATTGCTCTGAAAGTGAACAGTATGACACTTTACAATTTGGAAAATGGGCCAAGAGGCTTTATCTAGTAAAGTCAGGTATCCATTTAAACTTATTGACAGCTTAATTATGGGAATATCTGTTTCTTAGTAATACAAAAAGGACGTAACCCAGTTCAAAAGGCAATTTTGTAAATGAGCGTTTATAATAAGAGGTATCAGGGTTGCAAGAAAAAAAATTCTTTAAGTTACCTTTTAAGTATTTAGAAATTTAGTACATATCCTTAGATGCATTTTAGTTTGGTTTTGGATAGTTTTGTTTAGTTAACCCTTTGTATACAATATGTCTCAATACAAACACACACACCTGTAAGATTTGACGTGATTCCTATAGGTAATTTACTTACTAGTTAGTACAACATGATGTGTTTCAAATAGACAGAAAATTAGTTCAAACTTTGAAAAGTTATTTTATGAGAGAAAGAAAGACAGAGAGAGATTGAGAGAGAGAGGGAGAGAGAGCGAGTGCTCAGCACTCCTTAGCTCAGATCAGTCCTAGGTTCTCAGGCATTCAAGTCCTGTGTACCCTTATGTATTATTTCTCTACAAATAAATACTTTGCATTTACTGTTCAAATGCATTTAACATGAAATAATTAAGCACCAAATAAAATAGGAATCAAAAAAATGTAAGAAAGTTTGTGTATGTGTGTGTGTTGTTCTATGTGTGTGTGTGTCTTGACTTGTGAACCTGTTCTCACTAGTTTAGTGTGATTTCCTGCAAATGTATGAGAAACAATTATGAATTAAGATGCTGTTTTTCTTTCTTTTTTTTTTTGCTTTTTCCAAGATTTCATATATTCTGAAATATATGAAATATATTTTAGTTACAGTTATGAATGATCAAAAGAAAGGAGAAACTCATTTGACAACTATGTATCTGTAGCTCACTCAGTCCAGGAACTTAAACTTAGTCAACAAATAATATATTCTTTCTCAAAGTCAAGTATTAATTCGTATTATAAAAATTAATTAGTATAAGGATGACTGGACATTTTATTTGATTTCTGTGATGACTAGAAACTCCTTAGTATCACTATCGCCTGACAAATGCCTGGCATAAAGTAGTATTTCCAAAATTGAATGGACAAGAAATACAAGGAGGCTGGTTAAAAGAGCTGTTACAAATTAGGGGGAAAACTTGTTTTGCCATCATCTTGTTTCACCATCAACTTGTTTTACCATCATCTAAATCATCTTTACAGATTGTTGGTTTTAAATACTGAGATATTTACTGAGGACTCATGCTTTTTCTCTAGAAACCCTGCATTCTAGCTTTCACTTTGAGAAAATATAAAATATAACCATAAAGGTTGAGGATTGCAGCAAACTCAAGGGAGTAAGTGGCTTTCCCAACTCTTAAATTCTGAGTTAGGTTTTGCTAACTTAACTGTTAGCCAGGTGCAGAGACAGAGTTGCCAGAAAGACAGCATTCAGGGGCCAGGTGCTAATGCACCTGCTGGTTGAGTGCATATGTTACAATGCACAAGGGCCCAAGTTCAAGCCCCCACTCCCCACCTGCAGGAGGAAAGCTTCACAAGTGGTGAAGCAGGGCTTCAGGTGTCTCTCTGTCTTTCTCCCTCTCTATCTCCCCCTTCCCTCTCAATTTCTGGTTGTCTCTATCCAATAAATCAATAAAGATAATGAAGTTATTTTTTAAAAAATAAAGATGGAATTCTATGGTTAAGTTCAGAAAAGGAACAAAAGGAAAGAGAATCGTGCAATATCTATGCTTGTGAGAAGGTTTGAAACAGACATTTTTTTTAAAAAAATGTTCTAAAACATTTAATAACTGAAGAAAAACTCATTACAAAAATATACACTGCTATTAGCTTTTTCATCTTTCATATTTTATGTATTTCCTGTCAACCAAGTAATTTCCTGTTCATTCATTTATTTATTGGATAGAAACAGCCAGAAATCAAGAGGGAAAGGGTAAGGGAGAGACAGAGAGAGAAGGTCCCGGGGGCCCGTCACTGTAAATAATTTCCTGTTCTTTAGGAAGTATTATCTCAATACTGCTTTCTCACTGGGATAAACGTCAGTATATTGCAAGCTTTCTGAACACACAGCTTCATTCAGCATGCTGGTGGTAGCAGCGAATCTGAGTGTTGTGTCCAACATTTCCAGTTATTTCAATTGCTGGATCACTTTATTAGCTGTTTCTAAGGAATTTATTAGTTTCTGAAGCTCTTCTTTATTCATTTCAGGAGAATATTGTTTGATTTCACCATTTTCTTTTGCATCTAGATGGAGGTTTAAAAGTGGCATATGTTTGCAACAATCTTGCTACTAAAAAGTGCAAGCTTTAGGGAGGGGGGTAGATAGCATAATGGTTATGCAAAGATTGACTCTGCCTGGGGCTCCGAAGTCTCAGGTTCAATCCCCCACACCACAATAAGCCAGAGCTGTGCAGTGCCCTGGTGTGAAATGGAATTTCTAGCTTGTTCTGAGAACCTATAGTACTAAGAGCTCTGAGCAGAAGAGAATGCTCTCTCTAGAAAATGAAGAAGAAATGAAAGCAAACAAATTCTCAGGAAGTATTTAGTAAAAAAAAGTTCACTGCATGCCCACATTCCTGAAAGCTGTGATAAAGCAAATTCTGCCCACAGAAAAATAAAATGTGGAACCTGCCTTCTGGTAGAGACAGTGATGGAAGCTGATAATCCCTTCTACAGAGTAATTGTCTTTTGTGTTTATCAAATTTGTTTGGTCAATTTGGAAAGACTGTGTAGTAATGCTTAGGAGATAATTAAGGTTTCTGCAACTAAATCAATAAGGACAGGAAAAGAAATGGGGATTAATTTGCTACTGAGATAAGATTAAATGATCACTTAATGTCAATCTTCAAATGTATGGGGAATTATCAGGTGGAATATATGTATTATATAATATAAATATATAATCACATATCTTACATCATATAAAATATATATTATATACTATACAATAATATTATATATATCTCACCACTCTGGGCTGACATTTTTGGATAGAAAACACCAGGGAAGAGAGAGAAAAACTCCACAGCACTGAAGCTTCCCCCAGTGTGTCTGAGTTCCAACCTGAGTCTTTAGTGTGATGCAATAGACACTGACCCAGGTGAATTCTCTTGCTGGTCCTACTTTTTCTTGTTCCTAGCATAGCAGACAAAGTTTAGTCAGTTTTTCATCAAATATGTGAATGTTTATTCCTTGCACTGCATTATGCAGGAACCTCTGGGGGAAAGCTAATCTCACCAGATGAACAACATGTAAGTTATATATATATATTTGCTATCCCCCCTTTTGTTGCTCTTGTTTTTATTGTTGTAGTTATTGTTGTTATTGGTGTCATCATTGTTGGATAGGACAGAGAGAAATGGAGAGGGGAGGGGAAGACAGAGGGGGAGAGAAAGATAGACACCTGCAGACCTTCTTCACTGCCTGTGAAGTGACTCCTCTGCAGATGGGGAGCTGAGGGCTCGAACCAGGATCCTTACACCTGCCCTTGCTCTTCCCTCCATGTGCGCTTAACTCACTGCCCTACCACGTGACCCCCGTAATATGTACGTTTTAAATTTGATTGTCTGCTCTGTATAAGTATATGAATACCTATCTGTCTGTCTGTCTGTCTGTCTATGTATCTTTTCTCCATAGTTTTATAATTTTAAATTTATCTTTATTTATTTATTTATTCGATAGAGACAGCCAGAAATAGGTAAGGAAGAGGGTGATAGGGAGAAAGTCGCCTGCAGCACTGCTTCACCACTTACAAAGCTTTCCTCCAGCAGGTGGGGGCTGGGGCTTGAACCTGGGTCCTTGCACACTGTAACATGTGCACTTACCCAGGTGTGCAACCACCTGCCCCCACCCCATAATTTATTTTTTTTGTGGAGAGCTGTTCTCAGCTGTTCTAGGTTTTGTTTTGACAGAAACCAGAAAACTTGGCCACTCATAAAGCATATTTCAATTCTATTTTCCCACTAATCTTGTTATATCTCTAAGTTCTGGTAGTAACATACACACTCAAGGAGAGTGTGTAACCTGTATAAAGTGTCCTTAAAGAAAGGAAGGGAGGGTTGAAACATGCAGAAGAATGAAGCTGATTCACTGTATTTCACCAAATACAAAAGTAAATTCCAAGTGGATCAAGGACTTGGATGTTAGACCACGAACTATCAGATACTTAGAGGAAAATATTGGCAGAACTCTTTTCTGCATAAATTTTAAAGACATTTTCAATGAAACGAATCAAATTACAAAGAAGACTAAGGCAAGTATAAACCTATGGGACTATATCAAATTAAAAAGCTTCTTCACAGCAAAAGCAATCACTACCCAAACTAAGAGACCCCTCACAGAATGGAAGAAGATCTTTACATGCCATACATCAGATAAGAGTTTAATAACCAACATATATAAAGAGCTTGCCAGACTCAACAACAAGACAACAAATAACCCCATCCAAAAATGGGGGGAGGACTTGGACAGAATATTCACCACAGAAGAGAGCCAAAAGGCCGAGAAACATGAAAAAATGCTCCAAGTCTCTGATTGTCAGAGAAATGCAAATAAAGACAACAATGAGATACCACTTCACTCCTGTGAGAATGTCATACATCAGAAAAGGTAGCAGCAACAAATACTGGAGAGGGTGTGGGGTCAAAGGAACCCTCCTGCACTGCTGGTGGGAATGTCAATTGGTCCAACCTCTGTGGAGAACAGTCTGGAGAACTCTCCGAAGGCTAGAAATGGACCTACCCTATGACCCTGCAATTCCTCTCCTGGGGATATATCCTAAGGAACCCAACACATTCATCCAAAAAGATCTGTGTACACATATGTTCTTGGCAGCACAATTTGTATTAGGCAAAACCTGGAAGCAACCAGGTGTCCAAAAACAGATGAGTGGCTGAGCAAGCTGTAGTGGAATACTACTCAGCTGTACAAAATGGTGACTTCACCGTTTTCAGCTGATCTTGGATGGACCTTGAAAGAATCATGTTGAGTGAAATAAGTCAGAAACAGAAGGATGAATATGGGATGATCTCACTCTCAGGCAGAAGTTGAAAAACAAGATCAGAAAAGAAAACACAAGTAGAACCTGAAATGGAATTGGCGTATTGCACCAAAGTAAAAGACTCTGGGGTGGGTGGGTGGGGAGACTACAGGTCCAAGAAGGATGATGAATGACATAGTGGGGGTTGTATTGTTAAATGGGAAACTGGGGAAAGTTATGCACGTACAAACTATTGTATTTACTGTTGAATGTAAAACATTAATTCCCCAATAAAGAAATAAATTTAAAAAAAAAGAAAGGAAGGGAATATTATAGGACTTGTTCTTGCCTGTGGGTTGGATTGTAGAGCTAAGATAGTCGTGTGGAGATTTCTTCACCGTTCTCTATAGTATCTGTGAGAAACTCACAAAAAAGAAAAGATATTTCTCTTTAAGAAATTTCTTTCTGTTTATGTAAAATAGCCAGATATGTGATGTGGGTGACATTCTTTAAAATTCTGCAATATAGACCCTATACTGTCACACTTGGTAAAGGTGGCTGATAATCACAAAACCATCTGAACAAATACATCTTCCAAATACATTTTACATTTTTCTTTACATTTTTAGCCTCCTCCCCTTTCTTTCTGTTACTCAAGACCAAACTTAACCCCAGTTAGACACTTCACTTAGGAAAACAAGAAAAGGATTCTGGGGAAAGAGAGGAAGTAGTATATGTGGAGTGGAGGGGATTTAAGATCCCAATACATGATCTTGGGAAAGGTCCTAGGGAGAGAATGTTTTGCAGACACCTATCATGGGAAGATGGAAAGTTGTACCGATGTGTTAACAACTGTGCTATAAACCATTAACCATTTAACTGCCCCCCCCTCCCGGCCCCTCCATAGAGTGGGGGGAAAAAAGGAATACAAGCTTTCAAAGAACATGGTTGTCATCCACGACATTTTCTAGTGTCTATAAAAACCTGCTCCATAGATGAAATTAAAATATTTGTTGTCCTATTTATTGAAAAAGATAAATAAAGGAATAAAGAAAGGAAGCAGAAGGTAGAAGGTCTGGCTTCTGTAATTGCTTCCCCGCTGAACATGGGCTTTGACTGGTCGGTCCATACTCCCAGACTGCCTCTCTCTTTCCCTAGTAAGGTGTGTCTCTGGGGAAGCGGAGCTCCAGGACACACAACCACCCTGGGTCCATGCTCCCAGAGGGCTAGAGAATGGGAAAGCTATCATGGGAGGGGGTGGGTTATGGAGATTGGGTGGTGGGAATTGTGTGGAGTTGTACCCCTCCTACCTTCTGTTTTTGTTCATTAATCCTTTCTTAAATAAAAAATTTAAAAAATTAAAAAAAAAAGAAAGGAAGCAAATAGGCAAGGTGAAAAGGGGGAAAATAATTTTCTTTTTCAGTTGCTAAGAGTTTATGATTCACTGTAATTCTGTTTTGAATAAAATTTTCCATTGGAATTATATAGAAAATACAGCTGTAAACATATCATTGATATTCACTATCCATTGAGATTACGATCACTTAATTATTTTACATGTAAGCTTTTAAAATTATTTAGAATGGTATTTTTTCTACTCTTTTTTTTTCCTCCAGGGTTATTGCTGGGCTCAGTTCCTGCACCATGAATCCAGCGCTCCTGGAGGCCATTCCCCCCACTTTTTTGTTGTTGTTGTTGCCCTTGTTGTAGCCTCGTTGTGGTTATTATTATTTCCATTGTTGAGGTTGTTCGTTGTTGGATAGGACAGACAAATGGAGAGAGGAGGGAAACACAGAGTGGGAGAGAAAGATAGACACATGTCGACGTGCTTCACAGCCTGTGAAGCGACTCCCGTGCAGGTAGGGATCCGTACACGGGTCCTTGCGCTTTGCGCCACATGCGCTTAACCCACTGCTCCACCGCCCGACCCCCTTTTTCCACTTTTTAAATTTACTTATTTATTTATTGGATAGAGATAGAGAGAAATTTAGAAGGGAGGGAGAGGTTGAGAGGGAGAGAGACAGAGAGACACCTGCAGCATACCTGCTTCACCACTCGTGAAATTTTTCCCCTGCAGATGGAGACCAGGGACTTGAACCTGGGTCTTTGTGTATTGTAATGTGTGCACTTAATCAGGTGTGCCTGGCCCCTTAGACTGATCCTTTGTAAGTGATCTTTGTATTGATATAGTAGAAGTCAGCCATAGTAAACCACACTCTTCAACATTTTTACACTTTGATTTTTTTTAAGTTATTTAATTTGACATGAGAGAGAGGGAAGTGAGTATATAGAGGGAGACTGAGAAACAGAGCCAGAGAAACAGACTGCAGCACTGCTACAACACTTGGGAAATTTTCCTTCTGCAGGAGGGGACCTGTAGCTTGAACCTGGGTCCTTGCACACAGTAACATGTATACTTAGCCAGGTGCAACACTTCCCAGCCCAGTCAGTTTTCAATGATTGACAAAACCGTAAAAGTTCCTTTTTGGGTAGGGGAATAAGCATCATGATGTCCCAGGTTCAATCTCCCACACTACTATAACCAGAGCTGAGCAATGGTCTGGAAAAAAAAAAAGTTCTTTTTATCTTTACTTAATATTTTCTGAACTTTCCTTGTTACACTGCTGAGCACTGTGTAAAAGTAGGGGGTTTTCTGTTATTACCAAAGACATCGATGCTACCTGTAGCTTCTGGATAATGGAGAAGAGCATAAAAAAGCAGTTAAGGGAGTCGGGCGCAGCGGGTTAAGCACATGCGGCATGAAGCACAAGGACCAGCATAAGGATCCCAGTTCCAATCCCTGGCTCCCCACTTGCAGGGGAGTCGCTTCACAGGAGGTGAAGCAGATCTGCAGGTGTCTCTCTTTCTCTCCCATCACTGTCTTCCCCTCCTCTCTCCATTTTTCTCTGTCCTATCTAACAACGAGGACATGAAACAACAACAACAATAAAAAACAAGGGCAACAAAAGAAAAAAAAAAAAAGAGCGGTTAAAACAGAATTGGAGAACTTAGTCTTATCTGTCTTCCAGCCAGGCAGTGGGATTGGAGAACAATCATTGTTCAGCCAAGTATTTTCCAGACTCATCAGAAAGCATTTCCAAAACTCCTTTCCTCTCTGTACTTATTATTTTTTTTTCACTCCTTTTTTCCATTTGTTGACAAACCCTCTCTAGTTTCTCCAACATGGTCTGGTATTTATTCTTGAACATGTTTATCATTTCCCTGAAAATTTGTCACAGACATCAGGCAAACATCAGTTTTTCTTTACATAATTCTGCGTATCATGCTGTTGGGATTTGCACACAACTTATTTCTCCTATCAGCACATAACTTATTTTAATTGAAAAGCCATACAGAGGAAAAGCCACTTGTTTCTGAACTCTTATATATTTTGAAATGAATTTTGTTCTTTTCCAAAACATCTTTCTGACTGTGAAGTCCATAATACCTGCCAGATAAGAGGATTGATGGTCAAAGAAAAGTGCTTGAAAGAAATGTTTGATATGTATGAGAGATCGTGTTCATCCAAGTGCTTTATTAAGTAATAAAGTAGCATCCCTCTGTGTGAAGTTAAAAGTTGGCATAGCTATTTTGAGATTCACATGTAGGCTTTCATTTACTCTCTAGCCAGCCTTAGTAAGATTTACACAAACACAAATTTTCTTGTTTCTGTGAATCTTCCCAGTGGCATAATCTCAGATTAGTAAATGGGAATTGAAAGAGTGCCCTATTGGGTTGAGAACTGTAGGTCATAGGGCAGAATGGACCCCTTCCCTTTAAATTTTATTTTATGAGTAATTTGACAGTGTCATGAAATTATAAGATTTTAGGGGTATAATTTCTTACCCATACACTGTGTGTGTGTGTGTGTGTGTTTATATCATTGTATCTCCCACCAGAGTCACGTGCTCCACCCCTTGATAAGCACAGTAGTTCTCACAGAGTCTGAGAGACAGGTTGGTTACCTTTTTTTTTTCTCGCAAGTTCATTTGCTTTCATTTTCTGTATTCCACGCTAAATAAAACTATTGCTTTTTTTAACCTTATTTTACTATGTAAACTCCTCCACTTTTCTCCATTTTGTCCCAAATGATACAATCTCATCTCTTTGATTGCCCAATAGTAACCCGTGAATCTATTTGCCTGACTTCTTTTGCCAGTCACCTACTCTTGGGTCTTTGGTCTGCTTCCATATTTTGGCTACTGTAAATAGTGTAGTTATGAACACAGGTACATATATCCTTTCAATTTAGTGCTTTCACGTCATCTGTATTCCTACCTATATGAATTTGTCAATTGTCAATCTCTCGCAGTAATCTATACAATGGGCACTTAAGAATATTGCTAATGTGGACATATTTTTCAAAAGGTTATTCTAGATGGAAATGTCTAATCATGGGAACATCTAATTATAGAGGGCTAGGGAGAGAGAGATAGGGAAAAAGAGTTAGAAGGAAGGGAAGACCTGTAGTAGTGCTCTACTATGTGTGAAGCCTTCACCTGCAGATGGGAGACAAAGTCCTGAGCACAAGTCCTCACACTTGGTAACACATACGCACTTAACTAGATCACCTACCACCTGGTCCCCAGAGTAATCTCTTTATTTTTGACATCCAATTTATTAGTGTTTTTATAGATCATGCCTTAGTGTCAGATCTGGGAACTTTCCCTAGTCCTAGGTCCTGAAGATTTCTCCTAGTTGTTGTTGCTTTTTGACACCCCTAACTACTTGTAAGTTTGGATATGGATATATATGTATATATAATTTCTTTATTGGGTGATTAATGTTTTACAGTTAACAGTAAACACAATAGTTTGTACATGCATAAGATTTCCCAGTTTCCACATAACAACACATCCCCCCATTAAGTTCTCTGCCATCACGTTCCAGGACCTGACCTCCCCCCCAGCTCACCCACCCCAGAGTCCTTTACTTTGGTGAAAAACCCTAAAAGTTTTCCCCCCTAAAAGTTCTATAGCTTTATTTTTTAGCTACTTAAATTATCTAGGGTGTACTTAGAATGATAATTTCAGTAAAAATCACTTAAGAGATTCTCTGTAGATGACAACACACTAGATGTGTTTTGACACTGTATAGTTGTCAAGCTTGTGTGAACACATCTTGTGCATTCTCCTATCAGTAATGATAAACAACTGATTGGGAAAGAATTCCATTTTAAATTCTTGTTAACTATCATATCCTCAGTTAAACTTTAACATAGTTTCCACGTTAATTTACTTACCTTTTGATCCAAATAGTTGGGAGAGTGAGAGATTAAACAGGAACAACCAGAGTGAAAAGATAGGGTGTTCCTTTTTCCTCTCCTTTTGAAGTTAAAAAGTAATATTTTAGTAGCATAACGACCATATTATCTCGAAGAATGAGACCTTAAAATCAGTTCAGAGTGCTTATTCAGAAATGTCTCAGGAAAAGAATTCCTTGTTCCCGTGTTAAATGAAAATCAGGACTAAAGCTTGACCGCTGTCGTGTCTCTTTTCCAGGCTGCACTTTCTTATCGATTTTTTTCAGCTTTAACAAGATCAAGTGCATTTTCAGACTCAATCTCATGTGAATGTCGGATTCTGAGTGTTTTAATTTCATCAAATTATGCTTCACGCAGAAAGCTATACCATAAACTGGCTTTTAGCCTTACAACGGGGTCTGTTCTGTGCGTTCTGCATATTTGGGTATGGTTCACTTCCTAGTAACTTACCAAGGATTGACTTTTGAAAAATTTCTCTCTCAGAAGGAAAAAGAAAAAAACATTTTAAATGCAAAAGCTGAAATTGCAGAGGGTTTCCATGCCTTTGGATCATAGTTCCAGCCAAATCTGCTGCTGTCTGACTGTTAAAAATGGCTTCACTGCCTCTAGATGGCGCACTACCATTATTTTTTTTTCTCAGTTTTGGGAAAGTCCCTGCTTTATAGTCACTGTTATCTGCATTTCTTTTGTTGTTTTCTATGTATTATGAAATTGTCTTGAACATTGACTATTTGATCTTGATTCACTTTTATGTTAGTATGCCTCAGTGTTCAGACAGTCTATGCCAATTATTTGTAAACATTCTCTTCCCATCCTAATAATGCTCTAAAGTTATCCAAATGGCATCTGTGTGCTAATGTGCTTAATAGTACTACTTATATAAATGAAAGGAAAGAAAATACATTGATTGTATGCTACTTCTCAACTGAATGGTGTTATATCAGCAAAATATATATTGTGTGGTTGAAAAAGTCATGACATCTTTTTAAAATTATTATTATTATACCAGAGCACTGCTCAATTATGGCTTATGGTATGTTTTTCTGTCTTTCTATGCAGAAGTGCATCATGAACATTCCACAACTTAATACTTTGTTTCTATACACACTGTTTTATGCCAAATATTACATATGTCATGCATTGTATAATACATGTATATATTATAACACATGTATTATTCTGGCCTATCACTTATGTGAAGGAGGTATTTTTTAACTTTTTTATTATCTTTATTTGTTTGTTGGATAGAGACCATCGGAAATCAAGAGGGAAGGGTGAGGTAGAGAGGGAGAGAGACAGAGAGACACCTGCAGCACTGCTTCACTCACGAAACTTTCCCCCTGCAGGGACTAGAACCTGGGTCCTTGCACATTGTAATGTGTGCTCAACTAGGTGAGCCACCACCCAGTCCCCTGAAGGATATATTAAGTTGAATGTCAAAAATAAAATCATGGTGACTCACCAAGGGCTGCCTTTTGAAAAATCTTAACATGCAAAAATTTATTATGTAGTATATCTAATAATCTGAATGAGCTATCAAAAATAAATGGTACCTTTGAAATGTACTATAAGGGATTTAATATTTGCTTTTTAGTCCTCTTATAGTGATCCAGTTTCTTTTACAGTAACTTTTAAACAAAGAATAATTTTGAATTTCACTTGAAATATTACAGAATTTTAAGATAGAACTTAAATTCAGTTTATCAATCAGGATGTCACTTCAGAATACAATTATAGCAGATGAAAATGTTAGATTGGTTTATTTTCAGTGATGGCAACAGAGTTAGAAATCAGGGCCAATAATATTTACATTATATCATAAAATACATCTTGAAGTTACTTCTCTCTGGAGACTTAGGGTACTTGCTGTGAACAGAGGTAATGAAATCATTGTATTTAGTAAGTAGATTTCAGTGAAAAAGATCCGTACTTTTAGTTATTTCAGTAACAAAAATGGATAAAGATGCAAAATTTCACAGATACTTGATACTTTTTGTCGTTGGACCACAATGAGATTAAATTTGGGCACTTTGGGAAATGACGGACTTTGTAAGATTTAGAGCTCACATGTCTGACACTGAGGCCAAGGCTGCATTGATATCTGGAATTGCATGTGCCTGAGCAGTTCTCTGACCTCTCTCTTGTAAAATAAAATATTTTTATTTTATTATTTTTAAATAAGTTAATTTATGTAGCAAATATTTTTTTATTTTTTAAATTTTATTTATCAAAAGGAAACACTGACAAAACCATAGGCTAAGACGGGTACAACTCCACACAATTTCCTACCACCAGAACTTCGTATCCTATGCCCTCCCTTGATAGCTTTCCTATTCTTTAACCCCTTGCCCTGGGCATATGGACACAGGGTCATTATGGGGTGAATAGGGTGGAAGGTCTGGCTTCTATAATTGCTTCCCCAATGAACATGGGCGTTGGCAGGTGAATCCATACTCCCAGCATGCCTTTCTCATTCCCTAGTGGGGCAGGGTTCTGGGGAATTGGAGCTCCAGGACACATTGGTGGGGTCGTTTGCCCAGGGAAGTCTGGTTTGTGATTAGTCAATAGTTTGTTTGGCTTTATATGTTAAGTCTTTTCAGCCACCAGTTTCCAGATGCTAGCATGATAAAATATTTTTTAAAAGATGATAAATTTGAGAGTAATGTCAAGTGGTAGCTGGGATTTGTCACCTTTTAAATGTTCCTGATTATTATTTCTGACTGAGATTCTTTGAGAGCAGCACTGATTCTCTATATTACTCCTAAAAACTTAGGAGTACTGAACAGGTATTTTCAGGAAAGAATAATCGTAAGACTAAATCATGTCTAATTGTGTTCTAATTTTTTTTCTAAAAAGTGTATGTACTTGAGTAGAAGTCTGTTGACCACATATTTGACAGACAATTTCTAGCTGGAATATATGAAGAACTCATAGGAACCCATCAATAAAAATATAATACAATCAGAAAATAGACAACTGATATTTCACTGGATATGAAAATAGTATATCATCATACAACATAATGCTGACATTATTAAATATTAGGGAATTAAAATCTGTAACCAGAGTGAGAATTCAGTACTTCCCGGCCAGAATGGTTAGAGTACAAAACACTGATATTCCTAAATCCTGCTAAGGAGAAACTGAGTAACATATAGTTTGTTCGGAGGACTGTCCTATGGTGCAATCACTCTGGGAATTCCTTTGCCCATATCTCATAAAAGTAAACATGTAGTTGACATCTGACACTTATATTCTTGGACATTTTTTCCAGAGAAATGAAAACCTGTGTGCAAGCAAAGAACAATACATAGGGGGAGTCGGGCTGTAGCGCAGCAGGTTAAGCGCAGGTGGCGCAGAGCACAAGGACCGGCATAAGGATCCTGGTTCGAACCCCGGCTCCCCACCTGCAGGGGAGTCGCTTCACAGGCGGTGAGGCAGGTCTGCAGGTGTCTATCTTTCTCTCCTCCTCTCTGTCTTCCCCTCCTCTCTCCATTTCTCTCTGTCCTATCCAACGACAACAACAATAATAACCACAACAATAAAACAACAAGGGCAACAAAAGGGAATAAATAAATTAAATAAATATTTAAAAAAAGAAAAAAAAAGAACAATACATAGCAGTTCTATTTGTAGTAACCAAATGTCCCTCAGTGGTTAAACAAAGTCTGCTGTGCAAAGAAACCATGGTATGTTGCTCAGTCACAGAGAGGAATAGATATTGAACAGCCTGGATGAGACACCAGAGAATTATGCTGAGTTACTGTATAATTTCACTTACATAATGTTCTTTTAAAATTGAATTTAATGTGTCTATGTGGGGAGAGAAGTGGAAAGGCAGAGACAGAGATGAGAGAAGGAAAGACACCTTAGCCCTTACCTATGACCCATTAACTTCTAATCCAGTCATGGTGCTCTCACCTGGTGCTGAGTCTCCGATTCAGGGTCTTGTGCATGATAGGACTTGCCCTCTACAGAATGAGCTATTAATTACCCTGTCACTCTGTAACAGCTATAGGATAAAATAAATTAAAAAGGGAAAAGAGAGGAGGGCTCTCTCTTGGTAGACTGCACACTTTACCACACTCATGATTCAGCTTTTAGTCCCAGTATCAAATGGGAAAATCACTGATGGTATCAGCGGGAGGAAGCAGTGCAATTATGTGTTTCCGTCTACTATCATTATTATTTAAAATTTTTCTTTTTAATTTAGAAAATTAAAAATAATTTGTATTTCTTTACTGGATAAATTCAGCCGGAAATTGAGAGGGAGGGGGAGGGAGAGAGGGAGCTAGACAGAGAGACAGAGTGCAGCACTGCTTCACACCACTTGTGACACTTCTCTGGCAGATGGTGACCGGGGGATTGAGCCTGGGTCCAGGTTCAATGTAACTTATGCTCAGCCAGGTGCACCACCACCTGGCCCCTCCTTCTCTGACTTAATCTACACAGAGGAAACATACAGTATGAAACCACAGCACTCCCCCTGCCCCCACAATTATTAATGAGATGGAGGAGGGGCCAGGGAAGTCAAGTACCTGCCTTTCATATATAAACCCCCGAGTCGGTCCATTGGCAGGGCAGGAGAGTATGGCCAAAGATAAAATGAGTAAAACTCCCCGGATTGTAGAACCATGTTTTGTGCTCTCTGTGTCTTTCTGCCTATCTCTCTCTACCTCACCTTCATAAAATATAAGAAATAAAAATGAAAATTACAGAGAGGGAAAGCAGATTGTTGCTATAAAGGGTTCAAAATGGAGGCTAGGCGTGACTTTAAACAGGTACCACATATGAGCCTTCTGCTGCTGATTGATACTCATCTGTATCTTTTTAAAAAAATATTGTCTATTATCTTTATTTATTGGATAGAGACAGCCAGAAATCGAGAGGGCATGGGGAGATAGAGAGCAAGAGAGAAAGAGAGACACCTGCAGCACTGCTTCACCACTCGTGAAGCTTTCCCCCAGCAGGTGGGAACCAGGGGCTTGAACCTGGGTCCTTGCACAATGTAACATGTGCCGTCAACCAGGTGCGCCACCACCCGGCCCCCCCACTCATCTGTATCTTGGTTGTAGTGTTTGTTCACATGATGTTACACATGTGATCTGTGCTTGGAAAACACAAACATGCAGGCATGAAAGCTAGTGGATTATTTATTTATTTATTTATTTGTCACCAAGACTTCACTATCCAAGGCCAGCAGTTTTAGGAAGAAAGGGAGATGGAGATAGAGAGTGAAACATATAGAGACATGCAGAGATTTATACAGAAAGAGACACCCCAGCACTCAAGCTTCTGTTGCTATGCTTCACATTGGTTTGGTCTCGCCTTCCCCCGCTTCTGGGAGATTGTGGTTTAGCCCTGCTAGTTTTGCGCCCCCTTGTCTCTGCCCCCCCCAAAACCCTACGATTTCCAGAGCCCCCACGACAGCCTTGGGGAGGAGAAAAATGGAGAAGCACATGGTGTGGTGATTTGCCCGCTGGTGAATAAAGATTAAATTGTGTTCTCAGCTCAGCCTTGTGTCTCTGGTCATCTCTGTCTACCCCGTGAAGCTAGCCCAGCCTACTAGAGCCCCGAACTGTAACGACAGGAGCTGGGTGGTGCTACACATGGTAGATTGCACACATTATCTCTCCTGCACAAAGACTTGGGTTCAGGTCCTGCTCTCCACTTGCAGGGGGAAAGCTTCATGAGCCACGCAGTAGTGTTGTAGCTGACTTCTTTTCTCTGTCCATCTCTGTCTCTCCTTCCTTGTCAATATTTCTGTCTCATCAAAAAAGGCCACTTGAGAGCTGTGGATTGTTAGTGTAAGCACTGAGCCCAAGCTATAACCCTGGTGGTAATAACATAAATAAATAGACACACGGGAGTTGGGCTGTAGCTCAGCGGGTTAAGCGCAGGTGGCGCAAAGCACAAGGACCGGCATAAGGATCCCGGTTCAAGCCCCCGGCTCCCCACCTGCAGGAGAGTCACTTCACAGGCGGTGAAGCAGGTCTGCAGGTGTCTGTCTTTCTCTCCCCCCTCTGTCTTCCCCTCCTCTCTGCATTTCTCTCTGTCCTATCCAACAACAACGATATGAATAATAATAAAACAACAAGGGCAACAAAAGGGAATAAATCAATAAATATTAAAAAATAAATAAATAAATAGACACACATAAAAATGAAAAAAAAAACTTACATGCCAGAAATCTATCTTAGTGGCACAGTGAAAGGTAGTAATTAAGTTCAGTTAGTTATTGAATATTAAGAAGAAATTTTTTAAGTAACCTATTCTTTTTTTTTTAAAGATTTTATTTATTTATTAATGAGAAAGACAGAAGGAGAGAGAAAGACCCAGACATCACTTTGGTACATGGGCTGCCGAGGATTGAACTCAGGACCTCATGCTTGAGAGTCCGATACTTTATCTACTACAACACCTCCGTACCACTAAGAAGAAATAAAAAAAAATAATTCTATAGAAATTAGACTCAACATCTGTATTAAAGATATAAGAAACAGGACAGGGAAAATAACTCACCTGGGCACTGCATTGCTTTTCCATGCAAGTGAATCAGGCTTGAGCTCCCACCCACCCACCCCCCCGCCATTGCATTGAAGGAGCTTATAGAAGAAAGAGAGAGAGGAGAGAGAGAGGCTGGGAGAGAGAGAGAGAGAGCAAGAGAGAGCATAGATTGAAATATCAAGTGCTCTGTCTTATCCATGAAGGTATAAAATGAGTAATAGCTGCCTTGTAAAAGTCTGGCTGAACCGTAACAGTGTAAACACCTTTAGTTACCATGTGACCCAGCAATTCCATTCCTAGTATTTATATCAGGAGAATGGAGACTATATGACCTCACAGATTTTGCATACATTAGATTCCTTCCTTCCCCCTTCTCTCCCTCCTTCCCTCCCCCCTTCCTTTCCTTCCTTCCTATCTTCCTTCTTTCCTTCTTTTTCTTTCTTTTTTTCTTCCTTTATCACCAGCTTATTTCTGGGGCTCAGTGCTGGCACTAGGAATCCACAGCTCTAAGTGTCCATTTCCTGCTCCCCTTTCTTTTCTTCTATTTTATTTTATAGGACACAGAAAAATTGACAGGGGAGGTAGATAGAGAGGCAGAAAGAAAGTTACCTGCAGACTTGCTTCACTGCTTATGAAACTTCCCCCTGCAGGTGGGTAACTGGGACTCAAACCGGGATCCTTGTGCATGGTAAAAATAATGAGAAGTCAGTTGAGTGTGCCCCCAACTCCAGCCCCCCGCCCCCACAGTATATTTCTTAGCAGCCCTGTGCACAGTAGCCAAAAGCTGGAAACAATCTAAATGCCCCTTGGCTAAGATGATATCCATTGATTGGCAAATGAACAAGCAAATGCAATGCCTCAGTACAATGCAATATTATTCTGTGATGCCCAGGAGCACAAACATAAACTAAGTTCCTGTGGTAGGGATCAGAAAGTGGTTGCCTCCACTCAGAGGGTGACTGACTGATGGGAAGGGTACACAGGGAACTTTGGACTAATAAATAATGTGAATTGTACCTCAGTTTATAAAGTGCCACATTAGTCAGATAATACTGTAAAGCAGAAATTCTGAATATGGCTTTCTATCATCCCTTTAAGGCAAAGTGGGAGTGGGGGTGGGGGTGGGGGCATCCAGATCGCAGTGTGAGGGAGGCAAGGCCCTGAATGTTTTCTCCAAATATATTTAGATTCATGGGCTTAAATAGATTTTGAAATGTTTGTAAAATCGTGGAAACCTCTG
Organism: Erinaceus europaeus; assembly: GCF_950295315.1. Classification (NCBI taxonomy): domain Eukaryota; kingdom Metazoa; phylum Chordata; class Mammalia; order Eulipotyphla; family Erinaceidae; genus Erinaceus; species Erinaceus europaeus. The sequence goes on along the minus strand of NC_080180.1, from coordinate 48,179,348 downwards.
AAACTTGCCACTTCCTAATCTGTAGTTATAGAGGTAATTTTTTTTTTTTACATCATCACAGCCAGAGTTTAATTTATTCACCTTTGGGTCTATTTCTTTGGATCTGAGGTTCTTTAAAACCCAGGCTTGTACTAGCAGAAGTTCTCCTTCTCTCCCTCTCCCTCTCTTCTCCCTCTCCTACCACCCTTCCCCTACTCCCCTCTCCCTTTCCCTTCCTTCTCCTTCCACTCACTTAAGTCCCCCTCTCCTCTTTCTCTTCTCTCCTGTCTCTCTCCCTCCCTCCCCTCACCCTCCTCTTTATTCTCTTCTTCCCTGGAGCCCAGATGTTGTGAATGCATGATTTCATTGCCCCCCATCCCCGCCTGGCCTTTTCATCTAGAGAGCTACACAGAGAAAGACTGAGATGAGACCTCATGACACAAAAGCCTGTCTGGTGCCTCTGCACTCACTCCCATGTGATACCTGGACTTGAACATGAGTAGCCCATGTGTCAGGTGGCATGTGCTCTACCCAGTGAGCTTTCTCTCCGATTCCACTGGCAGGGTGCTATACAACTAACCTGATGCATGGAAAGAATATTCAGTGACTAGAACAGAAAAACTATTTAATTGAAAATTACATAGCTGTGGCATTGTTTTCACATTGATCTTTTCACTGAAGCAGTTGGAAGTATGTTTTGGTATATAACTTAAATCCTTGAATTATCGAAAAAATGTGAGAATGTAAAAATTGGTGTGTTTTTAAAGTATAGCAAGGCACTGTCCGAATTGCCGATGTGCTGCCATACGCACTATGCCAGCAGTTGTGAGTCTGTGTGTGCGAGGCCTACTTCACTGCATCCTGCACTGTATGAATAGATTGCACTGGCCCTTGGTAGATCTAATCTAGGTGGAATTTCTCTATGAAAACAGTATTTCCACACCTATAGAAGCTCTGGATGTCAGAGAAGCAAGTGTTTTTATACTAATTCCTCACTCCTTTTGGAAATACCAAGACTATATTGAGCTGGAGGCTGGAAATGTATTTATCTTCTTGGAAGAAATTACTTCTATTGATATTGTGATGTACCATTCATAATATACAGATGTGATAAATTATTCTAATTACATTTACAGTACTAGAAATTAAGCCAATATTTCACTGACTCCTATTTTTTCCATTTTTTTCTTAACTAGGTCCTATCTGATGTTTCTTGAGATTATTCTGCAGTTGATCTCATTCCCGTTGGCTAAACATTAAGTCCCATGGCAACACTACCCAGGCTCAGATGTTTTCTCAGGAAAACAGAGAACAGTCAATCTAATTTCTTTTCTTCCATTCCTAGAAACATCATAACTATTAGAATCATTTTGTAGTCATTGTCACATTTTTGGCTTATGCTACACTAAAGATCATAGTTGAGTTTTTGGAATGTAGAGAATTTATAAATTTGGTCTTTAATATTCATACACATATGAGTGTTACAATTAATGAAACAGGAAATTATCGGTGGATAACATGAATGTTTATTGTGGAACAGTAAAATTTCAAATAGAATTGGTTTTTTTTTAAAGAATACTAAATTGGAATTTTCTGTACTATCAGTTGATAATGGTTGCTTGATGTTTATTTTATAAAAATGATTCATTTTACTGTTTTATGGTATCAGTAAGACTCTATGTTAAGCTGGTATGTTGAGTTGTGTAGCTATATCTGTACTAGTGTTTAAATAATGAAATTTTGGACAGTTTACACCAAATGTTTTAGCAGTTGGAGGATGAATATTTCTGCTGAATGAATGCCTAGTGCGGTTTCAAAAAAAGGAGCAAGAATGAATTTGCTGGTTTTTATCTTTCCTCCATGGATTATCCATTAATGTCAGAACCAAATTTAAAGGCTCATTGTGGAGCAAGAGCAATCAGAGGTTCTCTTTTTCTGTAATTAAAAATAAATAAATAAGGACACAGAATGCATTCTATTAAGATCTCTAAAGCATGTGTCAGTGAAAGAAACAGTTGTGGCTAATTTGCAAAGCAGTGAATGCTGAAACAGTCTTCACCAGCATTATAGTGTCACCAGGATTTGGAATGTTAGAACATTATGTTAAACTGTGATTATAGTCTTAATGCTTCTTGTCTCTTTGAATTAAATTCATATCCACAAAGATGTGCAGCATAATGGTTCATGTATTTATTTACGGACTACAATTTCCATCGCAGCTCAATAAATAGTCTTTCCCCTGTTAGTGCCACCCTCTATTCTGGGACTCCCAGCATGCTGCCTTACATTTCAAGGCTTTACTCTTATCCAAGCTACCCCTTGTCACCAACAGTATCTCTTGCTAATGGCAGCCACGTTGGACAGTGACTGTATATCTCCTATCAGGCCTCATTCTTCTGAAGAATATCTTGCAAACATTAGTACAAAAGTCTCACTGTAAAGCATGCAAATTAAAATGCTGTTTTATTTTTTAGAATCAATTTTGCACATCTGGTTTTAAATCGATAGACATCTATTTATTCCAACACCGTGAATATCAGTCATAATTCAGAGTGTTCTATAGTTCACTGCACTTGATAAAATGCTCAGATAAAAACATTACTCAGTGGTTTTTCTTGATAAAGGTGTAACAAGCTACTATACTTTTTATAACTTTGGGGATTTTCAATACTTGTAATTCCTGAGTGAGCAGTGGAACCTGGTTATTTTATGTGAAATCTCCACATAATAACTTTGCATTCATTTCACAGATTTTAAAGCACCTGTAGACAGTGGTTACACTAGATTTGATTCCCAAGGATCACTGTTTGTTTTGAAATGAAAACAGTTATATGACCAGCGGCATCTAATGAGTATTATGTAGAAATGAAGGGCAAAACTATTAAGATGCAGATTTTACACAGTGCTGGAGAAGCAGCAGTCCTGCCATTGTGCTCCTTGAACAGAACTACTATTTCAGTTGATGTTTTGTTATAAGAGAAAACATTGCTGTTAATGTATTTAAGGGTTTTTATAGTTATATTTCTTTTGTGTTTTTGATATCCACTATATAGTTGTTTGGATAATAACTGTTATGGTTTTTAATGTTGAAATCATGTGTTGTTTAATTTTTGTACTTGAATTCAAATTCTTTGACATTAAATATGTGATGCTTCTAATACCATTGTGTTTTCTTTTTGTTTATTAGTATACACAACAAAATTAACTCTTTCATTTTGACCTTTTCCTGAGAAAAATTTCCCTTATAGGCTAAATGTCTTCATAGGGCCAAAAGAAAGGGTATTGCAGAAAGAAAAGTGTTAGTTCTGTAAAAGATAGCAACAAAAGTCCTTTCAGGTGCCAGTGGAACTGTTTTGTTGGGCACAGGAGGTAACCCAGTGGTTTTGCAAAAGACATTCACATCTGAGGATTCTAAGGCCCCAAGTACATTCCCTTGCACCAGCATTAACCACATCTGAGCAGTGCTCTGCTATAAAAAAGACTTTGTGGGGGGTGGTGGTGGTGGTGGTGGTGGTGGTGGTGGTGGTGGTGGTGCGCTGGGTTAATAGTGTGAGGCACAAGGACCAGCGCTAGGATCTGGTTTGAGCCCCTGGCTTCCCACCTGCAGGGGGGTCGCTTCCCAAGTGGTGAAGCAGATCTGCAAGTGTCTTTCTTTCCCCTTCTCTGTCTGCCCCTCCCCTATCAGTTTCTCTCTGTCCTATCCAACAACAACAATAACAACAATGGGAAAGAGATGGCCACCAGGAGTTCAAGTGGATTCATGGTGCAGGCACCAAGCCCCAGGGATAACCCTGGAGGCAAAAGAAAAAAAGTTAAAAAAAATTAGATCCTGCCTTTTATGTATGACATACTTAGTAGCCCATCTCATTGTAACTCATTTTAGTAGGACCTATTTATAATGCATTTCCTTTATTTTTAAAATTAAAAAAAAATTATTTCCCTTTTGTTGCCCTTTTTACTGTTGTTATTGATGTCGTCATTGTTGGATAGGATAGAGAGAAATGGAGAGAGGAGGGGAAGACAGAAAGAGGGAGAGAAAGATAGACACCTGCAGACTTGCTTCACCACCTGTGAAGTGACTCCCCTGCAGTTGGGGAGCCGGAGGCTTGAACAGGGATCCTTCTGCCCATCCTTGCGCTTTGCACGATGGGCACTTAACCCGCTGTGCTACTGACTGAGTCCATATAATGCAATTTCTAATGATGGCTTGCATTGTTGGTTATTGGAGATACAAATCTCTCACTACTAATTGCTAGACATGTTTCTTGATTTACTCCTTGTTTAGCATATAGGTCACAAGGTTTAGTCTTTAAATTAAGAAAATATTTATTTTGAATAGAGACAGACAGAAGTTGAGAAAGGAGGGGTAGATAGGGAAGAGAAGGAAGGGGGAGGATAGGGAGAGAGAAAAAAAGACACCTGCAGCCCTGCTTCACCACTCATGAAGCTTCCCCCTGGGACTGGGGGCTTGAACCCTGGTCCTTGTGCACTGTAACATGTGTGCTTGACCAGGTGCGCCACTACCCAGTCCCAGCAGGTTATAAGATTTTTTTTTTCTTCTTTTTCCCCCTCCAGGGTTATTGCTGGGCTCGGTGCCTGCACCATGAATCCACCGCTCCTGTAGGCCATTTTTTTTCCCCTTTTGTTGCCCTTGTTGTAGCTTCATTGTGGTTATTATTATTGCCCTAGTTGATGCAATTCGTTGTTGGATAGGACAGAGAGAAATGGAGAGAGGAGGAGAAATGGAGAGACAGAGAAGTGGAGAGAAAGATAGACACCTGCAGACCTGCTTCACTGCCTGTGAAGCGACTCCCCTGCAGGTGGGGATCCGGGGGCTCGAACCGGGATCCTCAACGCCGGTCCCTGCGCTTTGCGCCACATGCGCTTAACCCACTGCACCACCGCCCGACCCCCAGGTCATAAGATTTTTATGTGCAGAATTGGAAATGGTTACTTTTTTAAAAAAATTTTTATTAGTGAACAAAAACATAAGGTAGGAGGGGTACAACTCCACACAATTCCCACCACCCAATCCCCATAACCCACCCCCTCCCATGGTATCTTTCCCATTCCCTAGCCCTCTGGGAGCATGGACCCAGGGTCGTTGAGGGTTGCAGAAGGTAGAAGGTCTGGCTTCTGTAATTGCTTCCCCGCTGAACATGGGCGTTGACTGGTCGGTCCATACTCCCAGTCTGCCTCTCTCTTTCCCTAGTAAGGTGTGTCTCTGGGGAAGCTGAGCTCCAGGACACATTGGTGGGGTCTTCAATCCAGGGAAGCCTAGCCAGCATCCTGGTGGCATCTGGAACCTGGTGATTGAAAAGAGAGTTAACATATGAAGCCAAACAATTTGTTGAGCAATCATGGACCCAAAGCTTGGAATAGTGGAGAGGAAGTGTTAGGGAGGTACTCACTGCAAACTCTAGTGTACTTCTGCTTTCAGGTATATATTTTGCAGTAGTTTATGGATACGTTTTCACATAAGCTCTCTCTCACAGAAACTGGTGTATGTCTAGGCTATGGGACTTTGTTAGAAAGTGAACTACCTGAGATGAAATTAGAGTGTACTATAAAAGGAAAGGTCTCACCCGAGTAATGAAGTTGAAGGGTTGTCATTCCACAAGTGAAGTCTCTGGATACAGTCTGAGGTGAAGCATGTTGAGGTGGCAATCATTGCTTTGGTTAGGTTGTGATCAGCGGATGTAATATTATTTGGTTTGGATTGGGAGATGCATATGGGAAAGTGGGCCCTATCCAAGGGTTCCAGGACTGGGGGAAGTAGGGGCTCTATAGTGAAGATGTGAGGTTCCTGCTGTCTTACGGTTCAAAAAGACAATCGATAGTTAATATTATCATCACATTATTTGTTAATTGGGTTAACTTTGAAAAGTCCCTTTGTTATGGTTTGCTGTACAGTACTCAGTATCTTGTATATAGCTGTGCTATTGGATGCTTCTAATCTACTTGGTCTAGACTTTTGAGAGAGTCCTCATATCAAATACACAGCCTATATATTAAAAAGATTCAGTTTGTCTTTTGAGAAACTTTGAGACATACAATTGATTTCCCCCTCTCATATTAATTAACTACTGATTTCTATGTCTACATTTTGCTAGGAGTGTACATAAACACCATTCCCACCACCAAAGGACTGTGACCCATCCCTCCCACCCACTCCCACCACCCACTGGCCCAGGAAGCTACATGTCTACCCGTCACAATTGGGTTTTTACTTTGGTGCCCTACTTATAATTTGATCAGGTCCTGCTTTTAGTTTCCCTTTCAGATCTTCTTAGTCATCTTCTGTTGATGAGTGGGATCATCCCATACTCATTTTTATCTTTCTGACTTAGTTCACTTAACATAATTCCTTCTAGCTCTGTCCAAGATGGGTCAGAGAAGGTGGTTTCATTGTTCTTGATAGCTGCATCGTATTCCATTGTGTATATATACCACAGCTTTCTCAGCCACTCATCTGCTGTTGGGCACCTGGGTTGCTTCCAGGTTTTAGCTATTATGAATTGTGCTACTATGAACATAGGAGTACACACCTCTTTTTGGTTGGGTGTTATGGAGTCCTTGGGGTATAACCCCAGGAGAGGAATTACTGGATCATATGGAAGGTCCATGTCTAGCCTACTGAGAGTTTTCCATTCTGTTCTCCACAGAGGCTGTACCAATTTACATTCCCACCAGCAATGTAAAAGGGTTCCTCTGTCCCCACAGCCTCTCCAGCATTTGTTGCTGCTGTCCTTTTTGATGTATGCCATTCTTACAGGAGTGAGGTGGTATCTAAATGTTGTCTTAATTGGCATTTCTCTGACAATCAGTGACCTAGAGCAGTTCTTCATATGTTTGTTAGCCTTTTGGAACTCCTCTGTGGTGAATGTTTTGCTCATTTCCTCTGCCCATTTTTGGATGGGGTCATTTGCTTTTTTGCGGCTAAGTTTGCTGAGCTCTTTATATATTTTGGTGATTAGTTTCTTGTCTGATGTCTGGCATATGAAGATCTTCTCCAATTCTGTGAGGGGTCTCTCTATTTGTTTAATAGTTTCTTTGGATGTGCAGAAGCTTTTAATCTGATGTAGTCCCATTGGTTTGTTTCTGCTTTGGTCTTCCTTGCAATTGGGTTTGATTCATCAAAGATGTCCTTGAGGTGTATGTGGGAAAGTGTTTTACCAATGTTTTCCTCTAAGTATTTGATTGTTTCTGGTCTGAAATCTAGGTCTTTGATCCATTTGGAATTGATTTTTGTTTCTGGTGAGATAAAGTGGTTCAATTTCATTCTTCTGCATGTTTCAGCCCAGTTTTCCCAGCACCATTTATTGAAGAGAGCCTCCTTTTTCCATTTAATCCTTTGGGCCCCCTTATCAAAGATTAGATGCCCATAGGTGTTGGGATTTACTTCTGGGCTTTCAATTCTGTTCCACTGGTCTGTGTGCCTATTTTTGTTCCAGTACCATGCTGTTTTGATGATGATGGCTTTATAATATTGTTTAAGGTCTGGGAGTGTGATGCCTCCATTTCTGTTTCTTTTCCTTAAGATGGTTTTGGCAATTCTAGGTGTTTTCAGGTTCCAGATAAATGATTGTAGTGTTTGTTCTATTCTCTTAAAGAAGCTTGGTGGAACTTTGATGGGTATTGCATTAAATTTGTATATGGCTCTGGGGAGAATATTCATTTTGATGATATTTATTCTTCCAATCCATGAGCATGGGATATCTTTCCATTTCTTGGTATCAGTTTCTATCTCCTTGAGTAGCGACTCATAGTTTTCAGTATACAAGTCTTTCACTTCTTTGGTCAACTTTATTCCTAGGTATTTGATTGATTTTGCTGAAACAGTAAATGGGAGTGATTTCTGGATGTCTTCTTCTTCAGATTTAGTGTTTGCATAAAGAAATGCCACTGATTCTTGTACATTGAATTTGTAGCCTGATACCTTGCTATATTGCCCAATAACTTCCAGTAATTTTCTACTGGATTCTTTAGGTCTTTCTATGTATACTATCATATCATCTGCAAATAGTGAGAGCTTGACTTCTTCCCTTCCAGTCTGTATTCCTTTGATTTCTTTCTCTTGCCTGATTGCTATGGCAAGAACTTCCAATACTATGTTGAAGAGTAACGGTGACAGTGGACAGCCCTGTCTAGTCCCCGATCTGAGGGGGAATGCTTTCAGCATCTGTACATTGAGTATGATGTTGGCTGTAGGTTTTCTATATATATAGACTCCACTATCTTGAGGAATTTCCCATCTATTCCCATTTTTTGTAGAGTTTTGAGCATGAATGGGTGTTGGATATTGTCAAAGGCTTTCTCTGCATCTATTGAGATAATCATGTGGTTTTTGGCTTTGCTTTTATTGATGTGGTGAATGACATTGATTGACTTACGGATATTGAACCAGCCTTGCATTCCTGGGATGAATCCCACTTGGTCGTGTTGAACAATCTTTTTGATGTGTTGCTGTATCCGGTTGGCCAAGATCTTGTTTAATATTTTGGCATCTGTGTTCATCAGAGATATTGCTCTGTAGTTTTCCTTTTTTGTTCTGTCCCTATCAGCTTTTGGTATCAGGGTGATGTTGCCTTCATAGAAGGTGGAAGGGAGTATTCCTGTTTCTTCAATCTTATGGAATAGCTTAAGAAGTATGGGTATTAACTGTTTCCTGAAAGTTTTGTAGAATTCGTTTGTGAAGCCATCTGGTCCAGGACTTTTGTTGTTGGGGAGATTCTTAATAACGGTTTCAATTTCTTTGTCTGTGATTGGTGCATTTAGATTTTGTAGTTCTTCTTGGTTCAGTTTTGGAAGTGCATAGCTTTCTAGGAATTGTTCCATTTCTTCCAGATTCTCTAGCTTGGTGGCATATAGTTCTTTATAGAAGTTTCGCAGGATTCTCTGGATTTCTGTGGTGTCAGTTGTGATATCTCCTGCATCGTTTACAATTCTATTAATTTGAGTCTTCTCTCTTTTTTGTTTGGTGAGTCTGGCTAGGGGTTTGTCAATTTTGTTTAATCTTTCAAAGAACCAACATTTGGCTTCATTGATCTTTTGTATGGTTATTGTATTTTCGATGTTGTTTATTTCTGCTCTAACTTTAGTAATTTCTGTCCTTCTGGTTGCTTTAGGGTTCCTTTGTTCCTCTTCCTCTACGTCCTTGAGGTGTGCAGTAAGGTCGTTCATTTGGGCTTCTTCTTGGTGTTTAATATGTGATTGTATGGCTATAAGTTTCCCTCTCAGTACTGCTTTAGCTGTGTCCCAAATATTTTGATAGGTTGTGTCTTCATTTTCATTAGTTTCCAGGAACATTTGAATTTCCTGTTTGAGTGAGTCTCTGACCCAGTGGTTCTTAAGGAGCATGTTGTTTAGTTTCCAAATTCTATGTCTTTTAATAATTTTCCATTTGTTGTTAAATGTTAGTTTTACTCCACTGTGGTCTGAGAAGATACTTGGGATGATTTCAATGCTCTTGAATTTATTGATGCTGTCTTTGTGGCCTAACATGTGGTCTATCCTTGAGTATGTGTTGACTTTTTTAAAGGATTTCTCGAAAATGAAAACTAGCTCCAAGTCCTTTGATCCAATGAGAGCTATACTCAGGAAGTCTTTGGATCTGCCCTCAGGGTCGCGGTGGACCCTGGAGACTCCCAAGAGAAAGCCCCCGAGCTAAAGTGCTCTCTCCGTGTCCTCTGCCCGCCACGTTCTGCAACCGGTGGAGGAGCCGCCTTCCCAGGTGGAGGACAATGCCCGGCGCACTCGCCTTGCCCGGCGCCGCTTGGGAAGTCTGGAGCCCCGCTAGTCCGTGTCACCTTTACTCTAATTCTTAACCCAAATTAAATTATAATCACGTCTTTGGTGTCACCCATTATTGACTGGCCTGCTAAAGGCAGAAAATCCTACCTTTGCCGACGATGCGATCAGAGCAGTCACTGTTAGCAGCTTCTCAGTCCGCCATCTTCTGCCAGCTCTCCGGTTACTTTTTTTTTGTCAACGTTAAGTACCAAGGAATAGAAGACTTTGTGCTGATGAGCTAATGTGCTAGGCTAGGCAGGGTGGGTGGCCAGTTTTTTCTTGTTGAATCCTCTGTTGACTGGTTAAACCCCGTGTATGTCTTTAGTAGACATAGGGGAATTGGAGTTGCTTCAGACTGTTAATAGACATGTTACTTCAGTTAATTCAGAAGTTAATGGGTTTTGAATAGGAATCTAGGACAGCTGCAGCAGTGGAAGCAGCTATGCACATCGCCACTTCAGAATGATGGCTCCAATATACACTTGAAATGTGTCTCCTTCTATGAAGCCTGAATAATCTCTAACTAGAAAAATAGCCAAGACCCTCTGGGATTTGGAACAGCCATTATCATCTTAGTCAAATAGCTCACCTTCTGGGAAATCACTTTTAGGTAGTGGCTTGGCATGAACAGAGACTGACCATTGTGCCTTAGGTGCTATGGGTTATCAGATCATAAAACTGAATGTACCTGACAGTGTCACTGCCAGAGGAAGTCCTGTGATATTCTAGAGGCCTCCTGCTGCTCTTGCCACCACATTCCCAGACATCTGCAGATGGAAGATTCCTCACATCAGTTGGCTAATGGGTAGGTAACATTTGGAACCTAGTTTTCTAAGGAAAATGGAAAACAACGAAACCAAGGATCTACTTATTCTCTTAAGAACTATACACTGGCAAAACAGTAACATAAGCAAATAAAACCCAGTAAGAGCCACATGTTTAGCATAAGTAGAGAACACTATAATTCTCTAGCTACCATCAGATTCTAGGAGTTATTTTGAGCTCTTGATACAAATGTTTGTGGGAAGCTAAGGAGTGTACTGAGAGGTATGGAAAACCATGGGGAAGAGAAAGGGAGTGCAAAGGCAGGGTGAGCTAACCAAGTCTAGCCCAGTGATTTCTGTGATAGTACTGACAAGATAAAAGTCCTGATACACACAAGTGGTCTCAAATGGGAAAATTGTTCTGAAATCTCAGGTGGTTGTGTGATTTTATCTTCCTGTTTTCCCCTCTGACACAAATAAGATGTTAGTGTGGAAAATATGTGCACATTCATACATAGACTTAAAAAAAAAAGAAAGAAGGAAATGGGACAAACTCTGGATTCTTGGTGGTAAAATGGCAAAAAGCAAAACGGAAGCAAAAGGGTTTTGAAAATCTAGACTCCTGCAAAATGAAAATGAGGACTACAAAAGAAAATGAGGGCCTTGTAATCACAAGGCCTCATGGAATTAAAGAAGTAGTACTTTGAGGGGTGGGCAGGGGGTGGTGGGTAGCACAGCAGGTTAAGCACACATGGTGTGAAGCACAAGGACCCAAGTTTGAGCCCCGGCTCCCCACCTTCAGGGACATCGCTTCACAAGCTGTGAAGTAGGTCTGCAGGTGTCTGTCTGTCTTCCCTTCCTCTCATTTCTCTCTGTCCTATCCAACAACAGCAATGTCAACTATTAAGAACAACAACAGTAGCAAGGACAGCAAAATAGGAAAAATGGCCTCCAGGAGCAGTGGATTCGTAGTGCAGGCACCAAGCCCCAGCGATAAACCTAGAGGCAACAAAAAAAAAAGAGTTGTACTTTGCCACACTGAGAAGTCTTTAGAACTGTTCATCCACAACTCATTCATTAGCGGAAATAAGACAAAGGCAATCTACTCCTTTACAGAACCACTACGGAGAATACATTTAGGCTGACTAAAAGTTTCCTCCAAATACCAAACACTACAAACAGCAGTAGACAGTTTTGCAGTTGGCAGGTAGCTGTATCTTCAGATGAGCATTTAACTATATGAGGGGGAAAAATCACACCCAATACTGCTCAAGTTAATTTGCAGATCTAAAAGGAGGCATCAAGGGAGGCAGTTGGTAGCTCATGGGGTTAATCATAATATGAAGTGTATGAACACACACAAGGATCTGAGTTCAAGTCTCAGGCTCCCCAGCAGCAGAGAGGTCACTTCACAAGTGGAGAAGCAGGTCATCAGGTGTCTTATCTTTCTCCCTATCTTTGCCTCCTCTCTCAATATCTCTTTGTCCTATCTTTAAAAAAAATCAATACTGTTGAATGTAAAATATCAGTCCCTCAATAAAGGAAAAAAAACAACAAAAAATGGCCATGGGGCAGTGGATTCCTACTGCAGGCAATGAGCCACAATCGATAACGCTGGAGACAAAATAAATAAAAGGTATTGAAAGTGGAAACACAATACACAAGTGGTGTATGTTATAACAAAATAGAAGTAATGCAACTAAAAATGGGAAAAGGGAAAGAAAAGTGAAATAGGGGTTGCGAATGGTAGCACCAAGGATTCACACTGTAAAATACATAAAGTTAGAAAGTAGAAATTAAAAACTTTTTATAAAAGATGGAAGTCAGAGGGTAATGACCAGAGCAAACAAACTTTGTGAACAGAACAAAAAACCTCTCACCCCCGTTGAGGAAAACATAGCAAATATAATAGTGCCCAAAGTAATTATATACTAAAATATGAAGACATTTATAATATCAGTTCTATAAAATATGAAGATACTATGAATATTGCCTATCAAGACCTCTGACTGATATACAGAGCAATTTTCCTTTTTAGAAAGTGTTCATTCAGGGGTCAGGTGGTAGCGCAGCGGGTTAAGCGCACATGGCGCAAAGCGCAAAGACCAGCTTAAGGATCCTGGTTCGAGCCACCAGCACCCCAGCTGCAGGGGAGTCGCTTCACAGGTGGTGAAGCAGGTGTGCAGGTGTGCAGGTGTCTATTTCTCTCTGTCCTGCCCAACAACGAACGACAACAACAACAACAATAATAACCACAATGAGGCTACAACAACAAGGACAACAAAAGGGGAAAAAATGGCCTCCAGGAGCAGTGGGTCAATGGTGCAGGCACTGAGCCCCAGCAGTAACCCTGGAGGCAAAAAAAAAAAAAAAAGAAAGAAAGAAAGGAAAGAAGAAAGGAAGAATTTATTCATTTTGAGTAGAGATAGGAATTGAGAGGGAAGGCGCAGTAGAGAAGTGAATCCTGTAGCACTGCTTCATTACCTGTGAAGCACCACCCCTGTGGGTGAGATTGGGGCTTGAACTTGGATCCTTGAGCATGGTAATGTGTGTACTTAACCAGGTGTGCTACCACCAGGCCATGCAAACCAATTTTCAGCACTACTTTATATGAAGGGATTTCCAAAGGGAAAATACCAAGGGATAACAAATATATGACCAGACTAATGGAAATACAGGGCATAAGCACAGTTCTACTCACTGCAACATATTTTTATTGCAAACCGTGACAAACGGTTTACAAGAGACATAGTTTTAGTAAATTTGTGTATCCACACCCAGGAACTGTGGAAAATGAGGAAAATCCATGAATACGTTTGGAGTGATTTCTGGGATATCTTGTGACCAATCAGATCATGAAGGAATAGTTAACTTTTTGTAGATGAAGAAATAGAATGACTTAGATAGAGCTCCACATGCTGATGTGTATGGGAGCCAGAAAGTTGGCTGGAATGTGAAAACGGGGTTGAATTGAAGGAAACCATTATATTTAGGATTAGCACTCTATATACTGTTGTACTGAACAGGTCTTCTAGAATTAGAAATACGTTTGCATTTGGGATGGTTTTATATCAGATCTTTACAAATATTACTTTTTCTTTCTTTCTTCCTTTCTTCCTTCCTTTCTTTTTTTCTCTCTTTTTTTCCTGCCTCCAGGGTTATTCCTGGGGCTTGGTACCTGCACCACAAATCCACTGCTTCTGGAGGCCATTTCCCCCCCTTTTATTGCCCTTGTTGTTGTGGTTATTATTATTATTGTTGATGTTGTTGTTGGATAGGACAGAGAGATGGAGAGAGGAGCGGAAGACAGAGAGGGGAGAGGAAGATAGACACCTGCAGACCTGCTTCACCGCTTGTGAACTGACCTCCCTGCAGGTGAGGAGCCCCAGGCTGGAACCCAGATCCTTTAGCCTGTCCTTGTGCTTCACACCATGTGCACTTAACCTGCTGCGCTACCACCCGACCCCCACAAATATTACCATTTCTTTGCTAGGTACTTTGCACAGAATATTATCACATTTAGTCTCATAATAAAGTTCAAATCACAGTATTTTTGCATTTCTTGTATATCTTAATTTTTCTTTCCTTATGAATTTTGTAAAGTCACATTTTAATCTTGATGCATTTCTGCAATTGTTTAAATTTGCCTCAGCATGTGTAGCTCAAAGTCACTCTTCTGCTTCACCTTATCTGAACTATTTTGTATTTATTTTATTTATTTATTTATTTACTTATTTATTTATTCCTTCAGGGCTATTGCTTGGCCTCAGTGGTGCCAGCACTAGGAATTCACTGCTCCTGGTGGCAGTTTTTTTTACATTTTTTGAATTAGGTAGGACAGAGAGAATTGAGAGGGGTGGGGAAGATAGAGAAAGGGAAAGAAAGACACCTGCACATCTGCTTCACTGACCATGAAGTGATCCCCCCTGCAGGAGGGGAGCTAGGGGCTTGAACTGGGATCCTTGCTAGTGTCCCTGTGCTTTGTACTATTGCACTACTTCTTATCTCTCCCCACACTGCATCCAAACAAACATTTTTTTTTTTGAAATTCAGAAGCATTTTATTTTATACCTCTCATGCAGTCTATTCAGTGGATATCAAATATCCCTCCTCTGATTGGACAACACAAGTTAAAATTGCTTCCTATGTTTCAAAGACATCAAATTGTGATACAGGGTGGGTAACATCCTGGGGGCCTTCATGGGCCCCCTTCTTTTGATCTGGTCTTACCATGGAAACCACAGGCAGGACTCAAAATTCAATAAATCTAGGAGCTTTTCTTTTCCCCTTTTCATGGCAACAATAAATGCTATTTTTTTAATTTATTCCATTTTGTTGCCCTTGTTGTTTTTTTATTGTTGTAGCTATTACTGTTGCTGTTATTGATCTCATTCGTTGATGGATAGGACAGAGAGAAATGGAGAGAGGAGGGGACGACAGAGGGGGAGAGAAAGAGAGATACCTGCAGACCTGCTTCACTGCCTGTGAAGTTGTGAAGTGACTCCCCTGCAGGTGGGGAGCCGGGGGCTTGAACCGGGGTCGTTGCGCTTTGCATCACGTGTGCTTAACCCACTGTGCTACTGCCGGACTCCCAATGCTAATTTTTAAATGGATACCATTATACAGATTGTGATATTACAAATCAGTTATACATATAAGTGAGACATAGTGGAATACTCCTCGGTTAAAATGAAGTCATCTTCTTAGCCTCATCTTGGATGGAACATGGAGGACATCATGTTAAGTGAAATAAACCAAAGAACTATTATTATTATTATTATTTTAACCAGAGCACTGCTCAGCTCTGGCTTATGGTAGTGCAAGGGATTGAACCTGGGACTTTGGAGCCTCAGGCATGAGAGTCTGTTTGTATAACCATTATGCTATCTACCCTCTAGCCAAAGAACTTTTGAATGTGGGGCTTTGACTACATAACTAACTGAGTGTGTATTTAAAAACAATAACTGAAATTAATAAATTTTAGATTTGTTCTACAGTGATAATGACTGTGATTCTGCCTACTTGTAGAGAGGAGCAGATGAGAAACTAGACCCATTTTTTTTTTTTTTTGCCTCCAGGGTTATCCCTGGGGCTCAGTGCCTGTGGAGGCCATTTTTCCCATTTTTGTTGCCCTTGTTGTTGTTATTGTTATTGCATAGGACAGAGAGGAATCGAGAGAGGAGGGGAAGACAGGAAGAAAGGTAGACACCTGCAGACCTGCTTCACCGCTTGTGAAGCAACACCCCTGCAGGTGGGGAACCAGGGGCTCCAACCCGGCTCCTTACACCTGTCCTTGTGCTTTGTGCCATGTGCGCTTAACCTGCTGTGCTACCACCCAGCCCCCTCTATCCAGTTTTTTTTTTTTTCCTCCAGCTCCCTCTATCCAGTTTTTTTTTTTTCCCTCCAGGGTTACTGCTGGGCTCCGTGCCTGCACCATGAATCCACCGCTCCCGGAGGCCATTTTTTCCCCCCCGTGTTGCCCTTGTTGTTGTAGCCTTGTTGTGGTTATTATTATTACCTGCTTCACCGCCTGTGAAACGACGCCCCTGCAGGTGGGGAGCCGGGGCTCTAGCCGGGATCCTCACGCAGGTCCTTGCGCTTTACGCCATGTGCCCCCAGCCCACTGCGCCACCGTCTGACCCCCTTCCCCCCATCCAGTTTTTGCAAAGATCCACTTTCCTTTCAGGTTTCTGTTTTCTGCCCCAGCAGGAATTTGAAGTCTGTATCTCCTGCTGCCTTTGGGATGGGCTAGCTGGCCCTGCTAAGTACTACTTACTCCTTTCACTCACTGTGCATCTAGGATTTTAATCTTTGAGGAGCGGTCCGCAGTGACATTGAAATCTTTGTAAGTCAGTGTAGGGGAAAGGTCAAATGTATCTAGGGAAAATGATTAAAAATGAGGTAAAGAAATCCTATAAGGTCCTTATTATATATATATAGCCAGGGAGGTAGCCCAGTAGCAGAGCACAGGCTTTGCATACCTGCAGTCCCAAGTTGGATCCCTGGCTCCAAATATGCCAGGACTATCTCTCTTATAAAAAGCAAGGCAAAGAAAGTAATACATATTTTTTAAAAACGTGAGTCAAAAATATTTAAAATTGAATACCTGAACATACTGCTCACTCTGAGGTGGATGTATAGTTTTAGGGGAAAAAAAGCCTCAAGTCATCATAGTGTTGGAAGAATCTGTCACGAGCTACCTCACATTTTCAGTCCTTTTATTAGCTCCCCTGCTCTGTAATGATCAGGGAGTGCCCTAGGAGTGGGTGAATCTCTTAAGAATGGGCTCGGAAGCAGTCGTAGGTGTGGGTGTGACTTAGAAAGTAAGAGAGGGCAGGTCCATAGAAAAAATGAGCATATATATATATAGTTATAGGAATAATTGTGGACCCATATCTATGACCTTGGAATAACTATTGCAGTTGCCAATGGAGGGAGTGAGGACTCAGAACTCTGGTGGTAGGAACGGTGTGGAATTATACCCCTGTTATTTCATAATGTTGTAAATCAATATTAAATCATCAATAAATCTTGAGGGGAAAATGAGCGAGTCTAAGAGTGGGCCCCAAGAAGGAAATTGGCGTTTTCTTTTGACTGACATGATGGAAAGGAGAAAATTTTTAGTCTGTCTTCTTACCTTCACTTATCAAATTTTATGTAACAGGGGGCCGATCAGTGGCCCCACTCTCCACGCTGTTTTGTCAGAAGTCCTATTTAGGCAAGGAACAAATTTTTTTCCCCATAAAAACTATCCTTCAGAATTCTTTCTCTAACAGTTTGTGTCAGAAGGCTCCTGTAGGGGGCAGCACTTTCCAATTTATGAGGGCTAAGTATTGAAGTCTACACTATCAACTTAGTAAAGCCTGTATTTCAAAAATAATGATAAAAAAATTACAACTGTGTCTGTTTGATTCCTATTCTAGTTTTCTCCAGTGAAGGATAATTCTAGCTCATATTCTTAATAAAGAGAATTTAAGAGAATATGTGCTATTTTTAGTAAATATTACTTGACTATTGTGTTTTCCTGGTTATACATTGATTTTAATTTTTATTGTATTTCCTTTTTTATTTAGTGTTTTTTAAATTCATTTTTATTTTTGGATAGACACAGAAATTGAGAGAGAAGGGGACAGGAAGAGAGAGGGAGAGAGAGGGAGAGAGAGGGAGAGAAAGACACCTGCAGCACTGCTTCACTGCTGGTGCAGCTCCCCCTGTAGATGGGGACTGGACTTGAACCCGGATTCTTGAGCACTGTAATACATGTGCTCAACCAGGTGTGCCAGCAACTGGCCTTGTCCAACATTCACTATTTTGTTGTTGTTGTAGTTATTATTGTTGTTATGGATGTCATCGTTGTTAGATAAAACAGAGAGAAATGGAGAGAGGAGGGGAAGACAGAGGAAGAGAAAGATAGACACCTTCTGACCTGCTTCACCGCTGCTGGTGGGGAGTGGGGGACTCGGACTGAGATCCTTACGCTGGTCCTTGCGCTTGGTGCCATGTGCACTTAATCCACTGCGCTACCTCCTGACTCCCCAACATTCACTCTTCATTGTAGGTCATCACCTGGTCCTTGGCCCTCTAATGGCAGTAGCCAGAGGCCTTTTCCAGATTATTATTTTCTTTGGATTTCTTGCATCATTTGATGCCTTGTCTTTGCAAGGTTTACTTCTATTTATTTTTGCCTCCAGGGTTATTGCTGGGGCTCAGTGCCTGCACTACAAATCCAGTGCTCCTGGAAGCTATTTTTTTCCCTTTTGTTGCCCTTGTTGTTTATGATTATTATTATTGTTGTCATTGTTGTTGGATAGGACAGAGAGAAATGGAGAGAGGTGGGGAAGACAGAGGGCGAGAGAAAGAGAGACACCTGTAGACCTGCTTCACCGCTTGTGAAGTGGTCCCCTACAGTTGGAGAGCTAGGGGCTCTAAGCGGGATCCTTAAGCTGATCCTTGTGCGCTTAACCCACCTGCCCACCTTATATGTGATTTTTTAAAGTATTTCTGCATGTATGATTTTCAAGCCTGATAATGTTAGCAGTGCAGTGAAGCTGAGCTGCAGTTAAATTAAGTGAATTTATAAGGGTTTTTCTTTTTCTCCAAGTCTGAATGTATTATTGAACAACTTACCATTATAATTATCATTCTGTTTTCTGGGTAACCTCACTCTAGTTATACTGTGTATATCTAAAATGTAAAATAGCAACAACCTAACTAATTATATCTCATTTTCAAAGCCAATTATTATGTTTCCAGATTTCATTGTTAGCATAAAACTATTGATTTTTTTGTCTTTTTATTGAGAATTATTTTTAAAAGATTTTATTTATTAATATGGGGGGTCAGAGCATTATTTAGGTACATTTAATGCCAGGAATAGAACTCAGGACCTCATGCTTGAGAATTTACCTCCTGGACCATTATTATTTTTAATATTTATTCTTACTTATGTATGAGAGGAGGAGGAGGGAGTGGAAGGCGAAGGCAGTGGAGGAGAGACTGAAAAACGAGAATCAGAGCATCACTTTGGCACATGTGGTGCCAGGGATTGAATTTACCACATGCTCCAGAGCCCAGTGGCTTATCCACTGTGCCAACCCCCAAGCCACAGTGAGAGATTGTATCTCCCCCTGCCCCTGGTTGAAGAATGAAGAACTTCTTCAGTCACTGTTCTACAGCCAGATGTGCTGGAGGTTTTTTGATTCCCCTTCTCCTTCTCCTTCTCCTTCTCCTTCTCCTTCTCCTTCTCCTTCTCCTTCTCCTTCTCCTTCTCCTTCTCCTTCTCCTTCTCCTTCTCCTTCTCCTTCTCCTTCTCCTTCTTCTTCTTCTTCTTCTTCTTCTTCTTCTTCTTCTTCTTCTCAGCTCTATGTCCACTTTTAGCGTTTATTACTTTGCTTTTCTTTTGGACATGGGCATTGACAGTTTGATCCATACCCCCAGCCTTTTTTTTTTAAATATTTACTTATTTATTCCCTTTTGTTGCCCTTGTTGTTTTATAGTTGTAGTTATCGATGTTGTCGTTGTTAGATAGGACAGAGAGAAATGGAGAAAGGAATGGAAGACAGAGAAACGGAGAGAAAGGTAGACACCTGCAGACCTGTTTGTAAATCAGTTAATAACAAGTCCCATTTCCAAAGAAACTTGCTTGTCTCTTCCACTGGAATTACCAGTAATTTGCTAGTTTTGTATTGCTGGGCAGTATCTTATTGCTTGCATAAATTATTTGATCTTGCATTACCTACTAAGGGACACTGGGGTTGTTTCTAGATCTTTTTTTTTTTATTATCTTTATTTATTGGATAGAGACAGACAGAAATTGAGAGGGAAGGAGATGATTGAGAGGGCGTGAGACAAAGAGACACCTGCAGCCCTGCTTCACCACTTGCAAAGCTGTCCCCCTGCAGGTGGGACCTGGGGGCTCGAACCCAGGTCACTGCGTACTGCAACCTGTGCTCAACCAGGCGCGCCACCATCCAGCCCCTATTTCCAGATCTTCAGGGTAATTGTTAGCTGTAGATTTACATGTTTAAATTGGATGCCCAAATACCTAGTAATCTAGTAAAAGTGTGATGTTTATTACTATCAGATTTTAGGCAGGTCACACTTCCTCCCGATGATGCTGTGCTCTGGAGCTACAACTGCTGGATGTCACAACTGTGACACACTGTCCCAGCATCCCTGCTAGTAAAATTCTTCCTTTTACTCTTATTATCCCCATGAAGACTGGGGTGAGAGGAGTCACCATTTGTTCCCTGCACCTTGCCTGGAAAGGCACAGCAATCTTGGTCCCTGTCAGCCACTTAGCAATCAGCAACTCGCAGTTCAAAATCACCAGTTCTCTGGGGGTAGACTCAGAAGTGGGAAGCAATCACCCAAGGCTTGCTGGTTTCTGTTTCAGCCATAAACTGCAAGAAATGGGCAATTAGCCACCTTTGAGGTGTTTCCACAACTTGATCTTGAGCCATGATCAATCAAAAGAAGTCAGGAATTGTGATCAAAGGCATCATACTTAGTTATAAGCTTTCCCGAAAGCTCAGTCTGTTCAGTAGCAGAAGTCATCCTTTGCCTACTATGCTGAGGACTGTCCTGGTCTACGTCTGCCAACACCCTCCTTGTCCACACCGGTCCTTGTCCACGCTCTCCTCTGTGTCCTGCATTTTTGTCCTTGCTGATTTTTTGTCCTCCATTTTTGTCCTCCATTTCAATGAACTCTTCTCCAGGGACCCCCATCCTTGATGGGAGCAGTGTGTAGCTCTGAGTAGCAAACCTATCCAGTTTACTATTACTTTTTTGGGGAGCGGTGGTCCATGTCTTCTTTCCATATATTTCCTTGCTTAGTGGTTACATGGAGCTGATCAAAACAGTGGAAGTTTTGGTAAGAAACACTCCTGCATGAAATAAGGGGACTCTCCCTCTCTCTCTCTTTTTTTTTTATTTCTTTATTGGGGGATTAATGGTTTACTTTACAGTCCACAGTAAAATACAACAGTTTATACATATGCAACATTTCCCAGTTTTCCACATGACAGTTCAACCCCAACTAGGGCATCCTAGTGCCATCCTCTGCCATCATGGGCACTCTCTCTTTTAAGCAAAAAATACACACTCACCTAACAACAATGGTACAGTCTGAGAGTTGAAAGGTTTTGAAGAGCAGTTAAGCTAGTTGAGCTCCAAGCTTCTCTGTAACTAGAATCTTTATATCTCAAAGAATGACGCTGAGTGGTTCCTTGCACAAAGGGTAGACAATAGTGTAGAGAAATAAGAGATATGTGTTTAGATAATCAGCAAATAGATTTTCTTGTGAAAACCATCATTTTCCAGTGACATACTAGTGAAGCGTCTAGTTAGCTAATGTTAGGCTAGTTAATTCACTTTAGAACATGCCAGACTAGAAAATAGAGTATTATAAGCATCATTATAAGTTAGATTAAGCTACCACCCTAGAAATCTAGACTTTTCATTGAGTCATCTGGTATTGTACTCAGCGAGCAGAATCTCCCACAGGTAATGTCTATGAATGCCTCTGTCATCCAGAAAGGCAGACAACTTGGGGAAAACATTCTCTCCCGTACATCAACAATGACTTCCTGTATCCTTAAGCCAGTGACCTTGTCTCACTGCTTCCCTTTGTCCACTTGTCTGCAGGTCCTGTGACCTGTGACCTGTGACCTGTCTTTCCTGTGGCCTGTCTTCCTGTGGCAGATGCTTTTGTGCAGCATCTCAAACTCAAATCTCAAAGCTGTTCTGCTTGCTATTTCTTCACAATACAGAAGAAGGAGACTGACACAGAAGGTGGGAAAGACACCACAATGCCATTGTTTCCTCCAGTGCATTGGGGGCCAGGTTCGAACCTGGGTTGCAGGCCTAGCAAAACAAAGCAGATGCATTCTTCATGTGAGCTCTTCTGCCAGTCCTGTTGAAAGGGTCTTTTCACAACAACCCTTATCTAAAATAGTGTTCCTTGGTCTGGCTCCAATAGTCACAGACACACCTCGGTTTATTTACTTTTTAAAATCATTATACTGGAAGGGGAGGAGCATAAAGCGGAGAAGCAAAATTGGAAATCTAAAGGAACCTTCCAGGAACAACTTTTGTGCCTCACAAGATAACATCGCCACCTAGTGACACTTCTAGACACCACCAGCAACTCCTAAGAAAGTGTTTTTTGCTTACTTAAACAAATTATGTCTAATAGAATTGTAGCTGGTGTAACTTTAAACATGTACTTAGGATTAGCTGTTGGAAAGTAAGAAGACACCCAAATTGAAGAATTCGGGGACCCTTCTTCTAGAGAAAACAGCAGTCACTGATAGTAATTAACATGACCAAAAATGACTCTCAGTTCCTGAGATAAAGAACTGAAATGGCGGTGGGGAGCACACCCGGTTATGTGCACATATTACCAACCTAAAGTACCTCAGTCCAAGCCACCACTCCCGACCCTCAGGGGTATGCTTCACAATCAATGAATCAGGTGCTGGTGTCTGTCTTTCTCTCCCTCTCTATGTCTCCCTCCTCTCAATTTCTCTCTGTCCTATCTAATAAAAACTAGAAAAGAAAGAAAAAAAAAGAGGAAAAAATGGCTTCTGCATCAGTGGATTCATAATGCTGGCACTGATTGATACCCAGTGATAGCAGGGGAAAAAAAGAAGAACTGAAATGGTAAACTAAAAACCAATCAGCCAAACAATAAAATAAAATATAATCAATAGGTGTGCTTTCTGAGTCTAAGCTCTATACTTCCTTTGTTTTAAACCCAAGCAGCCTATACAAGTGAGATTGCTATGAAATAACTGAAATTCAGGGAAAATTATATATTGAGCTTCTAGGGTGTACAGGGTTTTGTTCCAGTTGTTTACGGGTATAATTTGAGACAGTATGAGCAAGGCACTGCCTGCTGGTTTCTGAGTCAAACTGGGGCCACTGGCTTGCTCTCTGTGAGAAAACCCCAGAGTTTCCCTATCTTAATGTCGGACTAGCTTCGTGAGCGGGAGACAGACGATGTGGGACTCATGGTTGAGCTGTAGGCAGTATCTCTTTATTCATGCAGGACGTAGCACAATCTCAGCTGAGCTAAACTAAACTAAACTAAACTAATATACTTGCCAAGAAGGGTGTAAACAGGATGTGATGTAGAGAGGGTGGAGAGAAAAGTGACTGGTGAAAATCAGGGTGTAACAGGGAGAGGGGGCGGAGCAAAAAGACATCATGAACCAATGGGGATTAACCAATGCCAGGCAGGCATGCTTGTGCTTGTTATGTAAATAGAATAGTGTTAAGCAGGGTGAATTAAACCAAATGAAACAGAAGAGGTTTTTAGAAGTAGAATTAGAAGCATACCAACATCTTAACAATAATAAGGCTACATGAATGGCTTTATCAAAGTTACTTTGTCAAGTGGATGAGTACGCAAACATCTCTGACAACTGTTGGTGACATGTAATAGGTATTCAATATGTTAAGATCATTTATGATCCAACCTTCACAATCATTTTAAGGGGGGGGAGTCAGAGCAAATCAAGTGGTCTAAGGTGTGTCTACCACAAAATGGTAACAGACTTGAGCCCAGTTACGCCCATCTCTGAAACAGACACACACACTCCTTATTACCAAGATATACAAGACTATCATCAGTGTTCTAAACACATGGAGATGTAAAGCTGAATCCGCACATTAATGTGGAAGAAGATACTCGGAGGCTGGGAATTGAGGGAACTGTTACCTTGTAAACCAGTGGATCATTCTGGAATCCGTGTTTCTCCTTTGCTCAAGAAGCTTCACTATCTAGGTTCGTTCCAATTTTACCAACCTATGAGTCTCTGCATCTCAAGAGTTTTTTTTTTCTTTTTTCTTTTTCCATATAATCCTGAGCTCTGTTTTATTTATTTATTTATTTGTTTGTTTATTTATTTTTCCCTCCAGGGTTATTGCTGGGCTCGGTGCCTACACCATGAATCCACTGCTCCTGGAAGCCATTTCCCCCCCTTTTTGTTGCCCTTGTTGTTGTAGCCTCATTGTGGTTATTATTATTGCCATTGTTGATGTTGTTCCACCACTCCGACCTTCAGGGGGATGCTTCACAATCAATGAATCAGGTGCTGGTGTCTGTCTTTCTCTCCCTCTCTATGTCTCCCTCCTCTCAATTTCTCTCTGTCCTATCTAATAAAAACTAGAAAAGAAAGAAAAAAAAAAAAGGAAAAAATGGCTTCTGCATCAGTGGATTCATAATGCTGGCACTGATTGATACCCAGTGATAGCAGGGGAAAAAAAGAAGAACTGAAATGGTAAACTAAAAACCAATCAGCCAAACAATAAAATAAAATATAATAAATAGGTGTGTTCTCTGAGTCTAAGCTCTGTACTTCCTTTGTTTTAAACCCAAGCAGCCTATACAAGTGAGATTGCTATGAAATAATTGAAATTCAGGGAAAATTATATATTGAGCTTCTAGGGTGTACAGGGTTTTGTTCCAGTTGTTTACGGGTATAGTTTGAGACAGTATGAGCAAGGCACTGCCTGCTGGTTTCTGAGTCAAACTGGGGCCACTGGCTTGCTCTCTGTGAGAAAACACCAGGGTTTCCCTATCTTAACAATAATAAGGCTACATGAATAGCTTTATCAAAGTTACTGTGGCAAGTGGATGAGTATGCAAACATCTCTGACAACTGTTGGTGACATGTAATAGGTGTTCAATATGTTAAGATCATTTATGATCCAACCTTCACAATTATTTTAAGGGGGGGGGAGTCAGAGCAAATCAAGTGGTCTAAGGTGTGTCTACCACAAAATGGTAACAGACTTGAGCCCAGATACGCCCATCTCTGAAACAGACACACACACTCCTTATTAACAAGATATACAAGACTATCATCAGTGTCCTAAACACATGGAGATGTAAAGCTGAATCCGCACATTAATGTGGAAGAAGATACTCGGAGGCTGGGAATTGAGGGAACCTTGTAAACCAGTGGATCATTCTGGAATCCGTGTTTCTCCTTTGCTCAAGAAGCTTCACTATCTAGGTTCGTTCCAATTTTACCAACCTATGAGTCTCTGCATCTCAAGAGTTTTTTTTTTTCTTTTTTCTTTTTCCATATAATCCTGAGCTCTGTTTTATTTATTTATTTATTTGTTTGTTTGTTTATTTTTCCCTCCAGGGTTATTGCTGGGCTCGGTGCCTACACCATGAATCCACCACTCCTGGAAGCCATTTCCCCCCTTTTAGTTGCCTTTGTTGTTGTAGTCTCGTTGTGGTTATTATTATTGCCATTGTTGATGTTGTTCGTTGTTGGATAAGACAGAGAGAAATGGAGAGAGGAGGGGAAGACAGAGAGGGGGAGAGAAAGATAGACACCTGCAGACCTGCTTCACCGCCTGTGAAGCGACTCCCCTGCAGGTGGGGAGCTGGGGGCTGGAACTGGGATTCTTACGCTGATCCCTGCACTTTGTGCCACATGCGCTTAACCCACTGTGCCACCGCCCGACCCCCTTTATTTATTTATTTTTATAGAGCAAAGCTCAGGGTACTTGTAAAAGGCTACATAACTGTGTCCATGAAAAGTGGTTTTCCATGAGTTTTGAAGTGGTCCTCTGCTCCACCACCTCTAAATTTCTCCCTGGAGTGACTATGGGTAGGGTCATGCCTGTTAGCAAGTCTCTTGATTCAGCCCATTCTCTGAGGGGCATTTAAATTTCTTAAATTCTGTTCTCATTTGCAGGCCTGCTTTTTACATTCATTTAAAAGATCCATTTTGGGTCCATGTGACTATTCAAGTGTCAAAACTTGAAAACTCAAGTGTCAGGCCAGAAGAGGAAGACCTTTTGTCATGCATCTCACTTTGCCATCTAACAGAAGATGTCAAATTCAAATTGCAGCCTCAGTCTGCAAACGTCTCAGCACAATGCAGGACCTTCTTCTGATAGCACTCCGGGTCCACTGGCCAGGATTCGCGCTCCGCGCCCCCATTGGCTGAAGGTCCCGTCAATCAACGCCCCATCTTGTGTGCCATTGATGGATTTAAACTTGGGCCCGCCCACTCTCCCCTGCTCGGCTTCACGACCGGGCTGGCTGCCGATTGGCCAAGGCGCCGCTCCTCGTGGGCCCTCCAGGAGCGCGGAGCCCGCTGGGAACCCAGCTCAGGCGCGAGGCCCCTAGCGAGCCCCTCCCGCTGGAACCCCTCCCCTCTTCTCCCAGAGACCCCGCCCGCCTCCCCGACCGACTGGTCCCTGAAACGGTGGTGGCGGCCGTTTGTGGTCGTTGGTCCCCGGGTTTTTGGACCAACATTAGAAGACCCGAAGGGGTGAGGAGGGCAAGGTGGGGGCGGCGGGGGCCCCTGGCAAATGCTGGTAAGGGCTGCAGCCCAGGCTCCGGGCCGCTCACATCGCTGTAGCAAGAGCGGGGAAAGCCCTGCGCCGCCGTGTCGGGTCGCCCCGTCGGGCAACGGAAGGGCGAGCGTTGGAGCTGAGGGTTCGAGGCCCGGCGGGCGTCTTGGGGGCAGACAAGCCTCCCCGAGTCCTCCCCTCGCGTGGGCGGTGCAGGCCGTCGGGGTCCTGCCCTGTCTCCGCCTTCTTTCCGCTCCCCCTTCCCCTCGCTGCCTTCCGGCCCTTCCCACCTGCCGCCCTCCATCTTCTTCCCGCCGCCGTCGAGCGTCGTCTGCTCCCCCCTCCCCCCGTGCTGTGCGGCCGATGTGGGGCCCGCGCGTCCTCGCCAGGGGCCTGGGGGCCGCTCCCGGGCCGTCCCGTCTGCTGGGTGAGACTTAGCGGGGAGCCGGGGGCGGCCTCGACCCCCATGTTGGGACCCTCCCCGGTGCCCCTGCTCCCTGTCCGCTGCTTGGGGGGGGGGGGGGCTGGGTGCGGGGAGCGCGGACGGCCACATGCGGCGCCGCCATCCAGCTGCTGCTTGTTTGTTTGTTGGGGGGCGGTGGATACTGGAAATGCCCTCCCGCCTGGAGCCAGGGTCCCTGCAGGACTTCGCGGCCGCGCTGTGCTGTGAACTCGGGGTCCGCGCCCCGCGCCCGTGGGCACCTGTCGCCTCCGGGGCGAATGCACGTGGCGGCTTTATGGCGAGTCCCAGTGGGGGCAAGAGGAACCAGTTTTAGTCAGTCAGTAATAATACTTATTATTCAGCGCTTGGTTTTTCTTACAGATCTATCCCGCTGGGTACCTTTGAGACTTAAGAACCAGGGAGCAGGCTACAGTTATGTCTATAAAGAGGCTTCACTTCTCACCCTCCCCCCCCCCAAAAAAAAAAAGACTTTTCTTGCGGCCTTAGACATTTATTATTTTTTTTTTAATGGGGAAAAATGTTTTCATACCCAGTATTGGGGCAGTTGGGTAGCTGAGCTCCTCTTCTGCAGGCTTCCAGAGGAAAAGCTGCTTGTGGCGCTCACGGTGGCCGGCTTTACGCTTTTCTTAAATAAAATTTAAAAAGATTGGTTTGCGACCACGTGCAGCTGTAGCTGTAAAGATGGCTGTGGGCGGTGCAGCAGTGGCTGTGTTAGCGGGTTCGTGGTGGTGCTCAGGAAGCGTGTTTGTTCAGTTCTGATGAAAGAGAGAGAGAGAGGGAAAGAGAAAGAGTGAAGATGAGAAAGAACTTGATCACTGTCGCCAGAGATTACACAATACACCGACTGTGAGCTTGTGTGTCGCTCGGTGGGAATTATTTGCAAGAAAAATGGAACCAATTTGTGGACTGAAATGACGCCTCGGGTTTTTTGACTGGTGTTGCTTTTTTGTAGTCAGGAGGCTTAGGCCGGGTGTGTAAGGCGGGTTTGTAATTAGAAACCAAGTAAATTCTGTCTAGTCTTGGATATTAGTGCTGGGTATTGTTTCCCGTTATATTTTGCAGACCGATGGGTAGTGAAGTAAGAAAATCAGGGAAGAAATATCTATTTTTGAATTGCATTTCAAATGACATTATGGAATTATTTAAGAAAGATTATATGCACAGATTTTGGTTCCATTGTACATAGCTATTTTAAATTAAAGCATATTTTGCTTTTATGTGTAGAGTGGTATTTGTGAATTTTATTAATAACATTTTTAGTAGTTCAGTTGTATCTAATATTTCAAAAATTTATTGCAGTTATTCCTTTGAATAGTTTAACTTAACGTCTAAATTTGTCCATGACAGTATAGCTGGTTGTAAGAGTTGTAATAAAACTTTTTTTTCAAAGATTTTATTTATTAATGAGAAAGTTAGGAGAAAGAGAAATAACTAGACATCACTCTGGTACATATGCTGCTGGAGATTGAACTCAGGACATCATGCTTGAAAGTCTAATACTTTATTTATTACCAGAGCACTGCTCAGCTCTGGTTTATGGTGGTGCAGGGGATTGAACCTGGGACGTTGGAGTCTCAGGCATGAGAATCTCTTTGCATAACCATTATGCTATCTACCCCTGCCCTGTAATAATACTTTTTATACACTACAGATTTAACTTCTGGAAATAAAAATATATGCTTAGTTGTCTAATTAAAAATTTAAGATTGGGAGTCGGGTGGTAGCGCAACGGGTTAAGCGCACATGGCTAAAAGCGCAAGGACTGGCATAAGGATCCTGGTTTGAGCCCCCAGCTCCCCATCTGCAAGGGAGTCACTTCACAGGTGGTGAAGCAGGTCTGCAGGTGTCTATCTTTCTCTCCTGCCTTTCTGTCTTTCCCATCTCTCTCCATTTCTCTCTGTCCTTTCGAACAACAACGACATTAACAACAATAATAGCTATAACAATGAAAAACAAGGGCAACAAAAAGAGAAAATAAATAAATATTAAAAAAAATTAAGATGCAATTGAATTAATCGTTTATACTGAAACAGTTTTAGGTTTGCAGTCATGCAGCTTGGATTAAATTATTCTAATTATCCAGTCAGGATAATGTGACAACAGAAAGTGACAAGTGAGGCCATGTCGTCTGTTGATGACTTGCCCTATTGACGTGGCAACCATCATGACCTTATTGTATTTTACTCAGTAACAGTTGAGCAAATCAGGAATTTAGTGGCCTGTAATTTAAAGGATGTCAAAGAATACTAATTTGTTTTTTCCCCTCAGCTGCGGCTTATGGTGGTGCTGGGGACTGAACATGAAACTTCAGAGCCTGTGGCTCTAGAGTTCTCTTTGCATAACCATTATGCTATCTTGCCCGCAGGAGGTTTCAAGTTAAGTAGCTTGAGTGTAGCAGACAATATTTTTAGATAAAAAATTAATTTTTATTCATATTTTGACACAACTGTACTTGCAGTTTTAAACATTTTCTATTTTGAAAGAGTACAAATTTGAGTTTTTATTTTTTTTAATTAATGTGCTTAAAATCAGTGAGGATATAGTTGGCATTTCAAGCTAAGGGCTTGATTGCTAGTTGAGTACCTGTTCTGTGCTGTTTTGACCTTCTGCTATATAGTTGACTGTTTTTTTCCTTTAAAGACATTTTTTAAAAGTTATCTAAGATTGTAGAATTACAGGGTATAGTTGCACACTCCGCCCATCACCAATATTTTGTATCCCCATCTCCAGTAGTTTTTCTTAATTGTACATTAGGTATGTGATTTTCTTTTTTTTCTTTTTTTTTTTTTTTTTTTGCCTCCAGGGTTATTCCTGGGGCTCAGTGCCTGCACCATGAATCCACTGCTTCTGGAGGCCATTTTTCCCCTCTTTGTTGCCCTTGTTGTAGCCTTGTTATAGTTGTTGATGTTGTTTGTTGTTGGATAGGACAGAGAAATGCAGAGAGGAGGGAAAGACAGGGGGAGAGAGGGACAGACACCTGCAGACCTGCTTCATTGCTTGTGAAGCGACTCCCCTGCAGGTGGGGAGCCAGGGACTCGAACCTGGGTCCTTACACCAGCCGTTGCGCTTTGTGCCAGGTGTGCTTAACCTGCTGCGCTACCGCTCGACCCCACAACTATTGACACTTTTAATTTCTTGCAACCCAAAGTCGTATTTCATAGATTCTTGACTCTCCCTGGCCTCCATTTAAAACTGTTTTAAAACTTTTGTCTTAGGAACTGCAGCCATGAATGAAGAAAATATAGATGGAACAAATGGAGGCAGCAAAGTTCGAACTGGTACTCAGAATGAAGCTGCACTGCTTGCTCTGATGGAGAAGACTGGTTACAGCATGGTTCAAGAGAACGGGCAGAGGAAGTTTGGTGGTCCTCCTCCAGGTGTGGATTTGTCTATATTCTTTGAAACTGAATCACTTAATGTAATCATTAAGTGTATTGACCACAGGTATCCCAGGCACTAGCTTTCTTCTTGTAACTGCATTAAAAATGTAGGGATCGTCTTTACTATTTTTAGGGGAAAAGAGGTAGGTTATATGTGCTGTGCGTGTCTTTGTAACTACTTGTACCTTAATTTTAATTTTGCCACCAGGGTTTGCTCTGGGATTTGATGTCTGCACGACTCTACCATTCCTAGTGCCTTTCCCCTTTCATTCTTGCCACTTTTATAGTAAGAAAACCGAGTGTGAGAGACAAGAGGGAGAGAGAGAGAGACAGAGAAGAAACCCCACAGCACTGCTTTACCACTTATGCATGAATCTTCTCCCTGTAGGCTGGGTCCTAGGGCTGGAAATGTCTTCTCCTTAAGTTGTTTTCAGTCTGGCTTGTTTAAGAACCAGAAGAGAGAAGAAGTCAGGGGCATGGGAATATCTGGGTGTTAGAGCACAAGGACTTCCACGCTTGAAGCTCCAGACACCCCAGGTTCATTTCTTGGCATACCAGATGCCACGCTGAGTGGTGCTTTGGTCTCTGCTCCTCCCTCACACACACACACACACACACACATATATAAATAAATCTTAAAGAAATCAGGATTGGGGGGAGTCAGGCGGTAGCACAGCGGGATAAGCTCACATGTCACAAAGCGCAAGTAAGGACTGGAGTAAGGATCCCAGTTTGAGCCCCCAGCTCCCCACCTGCAGTGGGAGGGGTCACTTCACAAGCGGTGAAGCAGGTCTGCAGGTGTCTATCTTTCTCTCCTCCTCTCTGTCTTCTCCATCTCTCCCCATTTCTCTCTGTCCTATCCAACAAATAGTGACATCATTAACTGCAACAACAATAAACCAAAAAGGGCAACAAAAGGAAATAAATAAATAAATAAATATTAAAAACAGAAATCAGGATTGGGTCTGTAGGAGCAGTGGTTCTTCAATTAGTAAAGAGAAAGTTGCTTTGGAAACTTTTTTAAAAAGTATTTTTATTTATCATTGGATAGAGACAGAAATTGATGGGGAGGGAGAGATAGAGAGGGAGAGTCAGAGAGACACCTGCAGCCCTGCTTCACCACCCGCAAAGCTTTCCTCCTGCAGGTGGGAACCACGGGCTTGAACCTGGATCCTTCAGCACTGTGATGTGAGCACTTTACCAGGTGCACCAACACCTGGCAGGTTTGGGGAACTTTTGAAAGAACATTGAGTGATGGAGTGGGAGTGGTATTTACACTAGAAGATCAGATACAAATAGGAAGATGGACTTAATGTTTTGCATCTTGCCTTTCTACTAATCATAAGTTTAATTTCTTTGTTTTAAGTCCTCTAGTTTATAATCTTGCCACATTTAAAGTAAATATTAGGGGGCTATTATGCACATGTTACGAAGTGCAAGGACCCAGGTTCAAGCCTCTGGTCCCCACCTGCAGGGGGTAAGTCTCACAAGTGGTGAAGCAGTGCTGCAGGTGTCTCTGTCTCTCCCTCTCTGTCTCCCTCTTCCTCCTCGAGTTCTTTCTCTATCCAATAAATACAGCAAATGAAAAAGTAAAACTTAGAGCTTTGTCTATGTCAACAGTTGCTTTGCCAATGACTTTCCTCTTCTTTAAAGTCACCCTGACTGTACAGACCTTTGTGCTGCATATTGTTCTGAAGGATAAAGCACTTAACTTTGTCT
The DNA here is from genome assembly GCF_950295315.1 of Erinaceus europaeus. Classification (NCBI taxonomy): domain Eukaryota; kingdom Metazoa; phylum Chordata; class Mammalia; order Eulipotyphla; family Erinaceidae; genus Erinaceus; species Erinaceus europaeus. The sequence continues at coordinate 48,147,429 of NC_080180.1, read as the reverse complement.
TCCTCATAAAGCCTCGACTTAATTCTCATGAACTCAGATTTACCTGACTAGCAAAATATATTGTACTACTGGGACTTTGTTTTTCTTACAGTCTTAATCACTTTTTAAAAAAATTTTATTTATTTATCTTCCCTTTTGTTGCCCTTGTCTTTTTTTTTTATTATTGTTGTTGTAGTTGATGTCGTCGCCGTTGTTGGATAGGACAGAGAGAAATGGAGAGAGGAGGGGAAGACAGAGAGGAGGAGAGACAGACAGACACCTGCAGATCTGCTTCACCGCCTGTGAAGTGACTCCCCTGCAGGTGGGGAGCCGGGGGCTCGAACCGGGATCCTCATGCCGGTCCTTGCGCTTAGTGCCACCTGCGCTTAACCCGCTGCGCTACCACCCGGCTCCCTCTTAATCACTTCTTATCTCATTTATTAAACAAAAGCTTCAGGGTAGAGGAATTTTTTTCATTATGTTCACCATTATATTCCCAACACCCTGGCCAGTGTATGTATGATACATAGAAGGCTCAGATCACAGTAAATTTGTAGGATAAGTAATAAATATAAATATCTTATAGAATTAATTAGTTAATTTATGTCTTTCAGGTTGGGAAGGTCCACCTCCACCTAGAGGCTGTGAGGTTTTCGTAGGAAAAATCCCTCGTGACATGTACGAAGATGAGTTAGTTCCTGTATTTGAAAGAGCTGGGAAGATATATGAATTTCGACTTATGATGGAATTTAGTGGTGAAAATCGAGGTTATGCTTTTGTGATGTACACTACAAAAGAGGAAGCCCAGTTAGCCATCCGAATTCTTAATAATTATGAAATTCGACCTGGGAAGTTTATTGGTGTATGTGTAAGTTTGGATAACTGCAGATTATTTATTGGAGCGATTCCCAAGGAAAAGAAGAAAGAAGAAATTTTGGATGAGATGAAGAAAGTGACGGAAGGAGTTGTGGATGTCATTGTTTATCCAAGTGCTACTGATAAGACCAAAAATCGTGGTTTTGCATTTGTTGAATATGAATCTCACAGAGCTGCTGCTATGGCGAGAAGAAAATTAATTCCAGGTAAATTGATTCTTGTGAAGGTTACTTTTCCATACTAAAGCAGGACAGGAAAAATAATGGTGCTACTTAGGCTGGTGTTATAAGAATATTGAATGGGGTAGATGGCACAGTGGCCATACAAAGGGACTGTCATGTGTGAGACTCCACAAAGTCCTGGTTTCATTCCCCTGCACCACCATAAGCCAGAGCTGAGCAGTGCTCTGGTGTTGAGAGAGAGACACTGAGACTTAAAAATATTTCATGCTCTTGAGGAATAATGATTTGAGTTCAGAAAAATTAGTGCTGAAGAGAAGTTGATCCTATAAAGTGAGTCATTATTTGTAATGATTTACTGTAGACATTTTTTCCTGTCTGATGTAAGTCTAAGGGATATCACCTAATTCTCTTGATTGCTAATTCTTTTTTTATATTTATTTATTTTCCTTTTTGTTTCCCTTGTTTTTTTTTATTATTGTTGTAGTTATTGATGATGATGTTGTTGGATAAGACAGAGAAATGGAGAGATGAGGGGAAGATAGAGATGGGGAGAGAAAGACAGACACCTGCAGACCTGTTTCACCGCTTATGAAGCGACTCCCCTGCAGGTGGGGAGCTGGCGTCTTGAACCTGGATCCTTAGTAGGTCCTTGAGCTTAGCGCCACCTGTGCATAACCCACTGCGCTACCGCCTGACTCCCAATTGCCAGTTCTTATCCTTAAAAATCTTTGAAGTGTATTCCATTTATCTCCCCCACCCTCTTTCTGTGTATGGATCCAGGGCCTTGCATGTGCATGATTTTATGGTTCCAAGGTTCTTTTTTTTTTTTTTTCCCCAGTCAGAGAAAAGGAGATGGGGAAGGAGACACAGAGGCACTAGGGCTTTCCCTGGTACTGTGGTACTCCTCTGGGGTTTATGTCTGGATTTTACTTGCGTGGCAAAGTATGCAGTCTGCCTGATAAGCCTTCTCTCTGACCCGTTGACTATTAAAAAAGATTGTTCCATAAATTCTGACTAGACTTGCTTTACTAAAAATTTTCAGGTGAGTAGTGAACTTAATTTTATTGCTTAATCATGTATATTGACTTGGATTTAAATTTCTGCTTTTTGGAAGTGTGGTTTAATTGAGTAGTTTTCAACTTTCACTTGTTTTAAATTGTGTTCAAATTAGTTTACTTTTTCTTTTTACAGGGACATTTCAGCTATGGGGTCATACCATTCAAGTAGATTGGGCTGACCCAGAAAAAGAGGTTGATGAGGAAACCATGCAGAGAGTGAAAGTTCTCTATGTGAGAAATTTAATGATCTCAACAACAGAGGAAACAATTAAGTCGGAATTCAATAAATTTAAACCTGGCGCAGTGGAGCGAGTGAAGAAACTGAGAGATTATGCGTTTGTGCACTTTTTCAACCGAGAAGATGCAGTGGCCGCCATGTCTGTGATGAACGGAAGGTGCATTGATGGAGCTGGCATCGAGGTGACCCTGGCAAAGCCGGTCAACAAAGAAAACACCTGGAGGCAGCACCTGAATGGTCAGATCAGCCCCAATCCTGAAAACCTCATTGTGTTTGCTAACAAAGAAGAGAGCCACCCCAAAACTCTAGGCAAGCCACCAACTCTCCCAGCTCGGCTCAATGGTCAGCATAGTCCAAGCCCCCCTGAAATGGAGAGGTGCACATATCCGTTCTTTCCCGGCACAAAGCTTACTCCCATTAGTATGTATTCTTTAAAAGCCAATCATTTCAACTCGGCTGTCATGCATTTGGATTACTACTGCAACAAAAATAATTGGGCTCCACCAGAATATTACTTATATTCTACAACAAGCCAAGATGGGAAAGTACTTTTGGTATATAAGATAGTTATTCCTGCGATCGCAAATGGATCCCAGAGTTACTTCATGCCAGACAAGCTGTGTACTACCATAGAAGATGCAAAGGAGCTAGCGGCCCAGTTCACGTTACTTCATTTGGGTAAGTTCAGAATCACTTTACATAATAATAGGATGTGCACTCAGGAAAAATCATGATAGACCCAGACTATTGGCGGTGAATAACATGAATTTGACATCAGCTTTATGAATAGATGGTAAATTTTGTTGAGACTTTATACCTTAGGAAGTATCATCAAGCAAATCGAGTACACAGATTTTAGGAAGACTTTGTCCTATATTTAAAAACATTACTTAGGGGAACTTTGGTTTTTCTTTAGAGTTCATGATTATTTCATTAATTATTTAATAAATCTTCATCTGAAATTCAAATTTCTATTTAAGTTAGAGTATTTATTTATTTATTTATTTTTAAAAATATTTATTTTATTTATTTATTCCCTTTTGTTATTCTTGTTGTTTTATTGTTGTAGTTATTGTTGTTGTCGTCGTTGTTGGATAGGACAGAGAGAAATGGAGAAAGGGGAAGACAGAGAGGAGGAGAGAAAGATAGACACCTGCAGACCTGCTTCACCGCCTGTGAAGCGACTCCCCTGCAGGTGGGGAGCCGGGGTTCGAACCGGAATCCTTATGCTGGTCTTTGTGCTTTGTGCCACCTGCGCTTAACCCGCTGCGCTGCAGCCCGACTCCCAGAGTATTTTTTTTTTTTAACTTAAACCCGCTCCTGAGAGTTTCTGCTTTTTGTGAAGTCTGTACAGTATTCGTTTGTTTGAACAGATTTGTGAGTGGGTAAAACCTGAGGCATTTTGGATGGGTCATGTGTAGACACAGCCTTATGTTCACCAATCTGGAAATTTTTACTATTACTCATGAAAGACAAAAGGATCATTGAGAGATGTTTATATTCTGTCCTTTAAGAAAGACATTGGGACATGTGCTAATTAAATATTTGGTATTGGAATGAGAACATTTAAAAGCTACTGGTGTTTTACTGTCTCTTGCTTTAAAAAAAATTTTATTTCTTTATTATTGGATAGAGGCCGAGAGAAATTCAGAGGGGAGAGGGAGATAGAGAGGGGGAAAGAGACAGACACCTGCACCCCTGTTTCACCACCACTCATGAAACTTGCCCCCCTGCAGGTGGGGACCAGGGACTTGATCCTGGGTCCTTGTGCACTGTAATGTGAGCTCTTAACCAGGTGCGCCAACATCTGGCCCCCTCTTGCTTTTTGCTATTATGTTAAGCTTTCTTCTCTTCTGTTTGTCCCATCGTTTAATGCAGCTATTGGCTTCATTGGTGATTTTTTTCATACCCACTGTAGTAATGCATTAGAAGATGGTGGTTTTTTGAGAATTAATAAGGAAAAGTCTCCCACTAAGGATGATAATTGCTTCTTCACTAGAATAGGCAAAACTCTTGACTTCAACTTGGTCTGTTGCATGGTGGCAGATCCATAGGACTAAAGTCTAAATTCAAAATTGATAGTCTCAGATATTTTTAGGCATCGGAAAGGAAAAAGCATTATCTATAGGGAGAGGACTTTTATATATTGTGGGGATTTGCATATTCATCAGCTCCTGCTATGATATGTGAATATATTTTTTTGGAAATTCTGATTTGGAGAAATTGCTACAATTTTAGTACCGAAGATGGGGCTCCCTTCAAAGAAACTTTTAAAAGTGTGCTCAGTTTTTTTTTTTTTTTTTTAGTTCCACATGGATATGTGACATTGTCTGGTATTTCTGTTTCTCTTTTTGGCTCCTCTGTAAGTTAGTAAATTGTTATCTATGATTTCCAGAATATTTTTTTTCATTTTTCCTTTAATACTGAAAGAGAAATATTGGGATAGCAAAGAATAAAATTGGATCAAAATTAGCCCCAATTTGGAGCGGAATATAAGCGGCTGAACAAGATTTGCTGAACAAGACTTTCCCAGATACTTGCCCCGATGTACTGTAGTTATCCCACACTATTTTATTTCTGTTTCTGCTCATTTCCATTGCAGATTTAGAATGAATTTATTTTTTTAAAAATATTTTTCCCCAAAATTTTTATTTATTCCCTTTGGTTGTCCTTGTTTTATTGTTATAGTTATTATTGTTATTGGTGTCATTGTTGTTGGATAGGACAGAGAGAAATGGAGAGAGGAGGGGAAGACAGAGAAGGGGAGAGAAACTTAGACACCTGCAGACCTGCTTCACTGCCTGCGAAGTGGCTCAAACCTGGATACTTACAGGCCTTGCTTCGTAGAGCCATGTGCGCTTAACCCACTACGCTACTGCCTGACTCCCAGGGTCAATTTCTTTGTTTATTGGAGCTGGTTCCTTGTACATCTGTGATTTTGCTGCTTTTGGTTCACTTTTTCATTCATTGGATGTTTGAAGGCTGTTGTGTTCTTAGAGGTGTGGGAGGGGTTGACATGTTATTAACGGCCTGTTAAGTAAAAACTTAACATGACTTAGGTCTGAGTATTTCTGAGATTGTGAGCATTTCATGAAATCTCAAATTGCTTGGTTTTTTTTTTTAAGCATTATTGTCCATTCTTAGCTTGATGATCTTGCCTACTATGCATATATGATATATATAAATGAATATATATTCATTTACCTTTTTACTTAAGAGCTCTTTAAGAATGTATTTTTAGGGAGTCGGGCAGTAGCGCAGCGGGTTAAGCGCAGGTGGCACAAAGCATAAGGACTGGTGTCAGGATCATGGTTCGAGTCCCCGGCTCCCCTACCTGCAGGGGAGTCGCTTCACAGCTGGTGAAGCAGGTCTGCAGGTGTCCATGTTTCGCTCCTTTCTCTGTCTTCCCCTCCTCTCTCCATTTCTCTCTGTCCTAGCCAACACAACTACATCAATAACTACAACAATAAAAAAAGAACAAGGGCAGCGAAAGGGAATAAATAAATAAATAAACATTTAAAAAAAGAATGCATTTTTAATACCTTATTTGGTGTTATCACATCCATTTTTCAAGTTTTAAAGAATGAAAAAAAGGGTGAAAATATTTTTTCTTGTTAAATCACCATCATTGCTGTTAAGAGGAAAACAGACACTTGTTAGAAGGAGTAACAGGTCCTCACATGAATACTAGATGTTAGAGAGTTTACTTTCCATTACCACATGTTAGAATCCTCCACATTCTTGGTTTGCAGTATTTAAAGTTAGTTTTTCAGACATTTTGATCCTTTGTGGGGAGGGGGTTCCAATTAAAGTTTCTATGTGTAATGGTGATGCAAGTAATAGCTTTAAAAAGGGTGGGGAAACTGTCATAAGCCAGCTTGTGCTGGTTTAACTACCTGTGATTTGATTTCATCTGGTTTATGTCACGAAAGACATGAGTCATAAGTCATGTCTAGGTCAGGAAAGATGAGGCTTAATTAAAGAACAAGTGTTTCCTGAATGTCTCTTATGTACTAGTTGTACTTTCCTAGGTATTTGGGGGCTAGAGAGATATAAAAGAATGTGCTTTTAAGGAATTCAGTCTATTGAAGGAGGTTGAGATGTAAACTGCCTTAGACTATGTTGTAAAGGAATGTCATATTTCTTAGATCAGGTTGTAAAATCTTTTGGAGATGCTATTTGTGGTAGAGGGACATAACAAACAAATGTCTGCTAGAAAAATAGTGTGATGGTGGGTTAATGACAAAACATTTCTATCTAGTGTATGATTTCAGTGTTTTAATGTGTTAGAAATTGAAAACACGTAGACTTCAGGCAACTGGAATCAATTTGTTCTTTTTAAAGATTTTGTCCTTTTTTTTTTAGCACAGCTATATTGACTGTATTGAGTTTTCCTGTAGGCAAGTTTTTTTCTAGATGAATCCATTACTTGCATGAACCACCTAATGTGTGGACATGCACTTTTCATTATGTCTGTCTGTATTTTTTCTCACTGTTTTGTTGATGATGGGTGGTAAATAGTTAGAATATATGCATTTCAGTGTAGTAGTCAGTTTTGCTTGGTATCTCTTTAACACCATCTGAGAGGTTGCTGTTATAATTTATAATGTGGATGAAAGGTTGTGAAATAGAATGTAGGGCAGGATGAAGGTAAACTACTTTGGAAAATTTTAACTTGAAAGGTAATTGGTGCTTTTTTCTTATGAGATATCATTTCCAGATTGATGGGCAGAAATGCAAAAGTAAAGATGCAATTTAAATTAAAACTTTTCCAGCAAATTGCTTTGAAACCAAGAGGCTATATTCCCAATTTTTTTAAAGTTTAGTTTAAGAAATAGCTTTAGGAGATACCTTTAAATTAATGGAGTATAATGATTATATTACAGAGCAATATATTATAAATTATATAAGAGAAAATACATTTAGAACATTATTTTTTCTTCTACAGTATAACTACAGATCTAATTTTGATACTATTTCAAATTGATATTTTAGTGAGCAGAAATAGTTTGCAGAATCTACTTTAAATTCACCAAGTTAAATGAGAAGTAGCATCAGCATCAACTTTTTATACATTCGTTGTTTTCATATGACCAAATAGTGAGATGAAAATTCCATTGACTCAACTATGTGTCTTGCACCCTCTGAGAGGGCCTAGTATTCCTGGAAGTGCATTTCTATTCTTCTTGAAACTTACTGATTTTTTTTTTCTGTAAATCACCCTTTATTTCATAGTTCTTCTAACACTTGTGTTAAAGGATCATAATTGTTATGAAATGAGTATTGTGAGAGAAGCAGCTTGGTAGAGTAATGAACAATTACACAAAACTACAAAAACCGTATTCCTGCTCATCCACAAGTTGTGGTAATGACACTGGCAATCATTTGTTTCAATGGGCGCCTCTCAGTGCCTTCACCTCTAAACATCAGGGCTTTACTTTTTGAGTTCACAGAACTCTTTATCACCCAAACGTACGGTTTTGTTTAAAATATGGTCACAGATCTTAGGAAAGACAAAAATAATACTTGACAATTTTTGTTTACCAAAATAAACATTTTAGTTCAAATAGTTTGCAATGAGGAGGTGCTTTGTGTCTGTCTAGTTCACAGCAGAACGGCCATGAAAACAATGAAAAGTTCAACTGTTTTCCTTACATGATAAGAGTAATGTCTGGTTGTTTCTGTACCAAGTTCATCAATTATAATGAAAACCAACACTTTATAAAATGGTATCATTACTGAAGAGATTGTAGTTTAGAAGTCAGCTTCCTTGTTCTAAGAGAAAATCTAGAACAATTCTGGTGCAAATTAAACTGTATCTTATGATCCATGTTGGTTTCAGTGTTATTAACTAGCTAATGTGATCACTTTGATTTGATCTGCATTATATATTGTTATCACTGGGGCTTTGTTGCTCAGGGTGACTATTTCAGATAAATAGAGTCAATAACAGAGAAAGGGAGAGGGAGAGGGAGAGACCACAGCACCTATGCTTCCTTCAGTGTGGTGGAGTCCAGCAAACTTGACTCACAACAAAGTAAGAACCTCAGCCAAGTGAACTTTGTTGCCCACCCTGTTTTTTTTTTTTTTTTTAATTTATTTAGCTTTGTTTGAGCCATAACTCTATAACCTTATTATCTTTGGTTTAGAGATTCCTAAAGTACTTGTATAGTACACTAGTTTTACCAATAGACCCTTTACAATTTTATAATTTTTAAACATCTGATTTTGTTATTCAGTTCACATTAAAAAATAGTGGTTTGTACATTTTCTGCCTGTATAAAAGGCGACAATAAAAAATTGTCTGTAGTTAGCTATCAACAGCAATTCCTAATGTTGCCACATGGGGTCGCCCAGACCTTCAATTTGACTTCAAAAGGAATTTTACTGTCATTTGCTTTTTTGTTCTCCAGGGCATACTTACTGGCTGGGCTGGAGTAGGGGTAGAATCAGTAAAATCTGTGTGAGAAACTGCACTGGAACCTGTTATCCTTTATTTCTGCTTTAGATTTTATGTCTGACAGACAATGATAGTTTAATAGCGGTATACTTCAGTGATGGAAATGAATGTATTCTGGAAAAAGGGCTCAGCTGTGATGGATTTATTCAAGTGCTCGTCCCAGCTTTTAATTGTAGAGTCAGTTGCTTCTCTACCTTCTGGTTAAGATTAAGTGTAATACTTACTCTTGTCAGTTAATACTGCACATATCTTGTAGCCTCCCCAAGACCTGCCTGTTCATTACCTTCAAGAATGGTGGACTTTTGTCTAGGAAGTAAAAGCAAAACAAACAAAAAACAAAAACAAAGGAAAAAACCCATTAGTCTCTTCAACTAATGAAAGGGCTTAAGTCAACAGAATATTAATCATTCTGGGATTTTCTTGCTTCTTAAAATGGTAGTATTTGACTAACTATGTCTTAGTTATATCTGTGTCATTTGTCTCATAGCAAGTACTCTTTGAACTATAAAATAAGGATATTATATACATAAGAGTTTATATTTAATAAAACTGCCTGTGTACCTTGTGTTGCTTAAATTTAGCAAATATAATTTGTATTCCACTGCAATTTTATCTATAACTTTAGATTAAAAAGTTTACCTAAACTTTTTTATCTAAAAAAAGTTAGGTTTAAAAGTATATGAGGGGGGAGGAGGCCAGAAGCTCACCAGGTACCAGGGTTTGAGTCTCTCACCAGCCCCATGGAGGCAGCCCATAAAGAGGGAGCTTCACCCGTGTGAAGTGGTGCTGGAGAACCTCTCCTCTCACCCTTTACCTTAAAAAAAAAAAGTCATTAGGAGGTGGAATTGTGCAGGCAGGAAGCCCCAGTGAAACCCTGATGGCTGGGGACTGGGCTGTGGGGCACCAGCTAAGTGCACATACCACCACGCCCAAGGACCCGGGTTCTAGTCACTGTTCCCCACCTGCAAGGATAAGCATCATGAGCGGTGAAGCAGGTCTGCAGGTGTCTGTCTTTCTCCTTTTCTATCTCCTCTTCCCTCTCAATTTCTCTCTGTCCTGTCAAATAAAATAGAAAAAGGAAACAAAGATAAAACAACTGACTGGCAGGAGCAGTGGATTTGTAGTGTTGGCAGCAAACCCTAGTGACAACCCTGGCAGCAATTCAAAAAAAGGATAAAAAGTTCTATAGACATTTTGTAGTTATTAGAGCATGCCTGCCTGGACTAGCAAGAGAGCTCACCTAGGAGGATGCCAGCTTGGCCATGGGCACAACTAGGTTCGAGCCTGGTCACCCAGGAAAAGCTTTGGTGCTATGGTGTCTTTATCTCTCTCTCTCTCTCTCTCTAAGATATTTTATTTTTATGAGAAAGAAAGTGAAAGAGAGAGAAAGAGACCATCCAGAGCACTGCTCAGCTCAGTTGGGCCTGGGAATTGAACCATGGACCTCAGAGCTTTGGGCACGAAAGTCTTTTGCATAACCATTAAGCTATCTGCCCTTGACTCTGTCTTTCTCTCTGGAGAAGTTAGCTTAGGGTAGTGGCCATAACAAAAGAAAAAAAACCCAAAACCTTCATTATATTGTATTGTATGGTAACTTATAGAATGGACCTTGAAAACCTTTTGTATGTGTTTAAGAAGCTCAACAACTTTTACACACAGTTTAACTCAAGGAATTGACACATCACTAGATAAACAAGTATAAATCAAACATGTAAACTAGGATGCACTGCTCCAGCTTCTCTACTGTTGGTTGATCATCACTGCCTGTTTGGTGCATTTTTAAAAATTTCTTTACTGGGGAATTAATGCTTTACATTCAGCAGTAAATACAATAGTTTGTACATGCATAACATTTCCCAATTTTCCACATAACAATACAACCCCCACTAGGTCCTCTGTCATCCTTTTTGGACCCCCACCCATTCCAGAGTCTTTTACTTTGGTGCAATACACCAATTGCAGTTGAGGTTCTACTTGTGTTTTCTCTTCTGATCTTGTCTTTCATCTTCTGCCTGAGAGTGAGATCATCCCATATTCATCCTTCTGTTTCTGACTTACTTCACTTAACATGAATTTTTCAAGGTCCATCCAAGATTGGCTGAAAATGGTGAAGTCACCGTTTCTAATAGCTGAGTAGTATTCCATTGTGTATATAGAACACAACTTGCTCAGCCACTCATCTGTTGTTGGACACCTGGGTTGCTTCCAGGTTTTGGCTATTACAGATTGTGCTGCTAAGAACATATGTGTACACAGATCTTTTTGCATGGGTGTGTCATGTTCCTTAGGATATATCCCCAGGAGAGGAATTGCAGTATCATAGGGTAGGTCCATGTCTAGCCTTCTGAGAGTTCTCCAGAGAAGTTGGACCAATTTACATTCCCAGTTTGGTGCATTTTGGTTTTCTCAGCCCCCCCCCACCCCCATCTGTCTGTCTGTCTGTCTGTCTCTCTCCATGTATGTGTGTGTGTGTGTGTGTATATATATATATATATATATATATATATATATATATATATATATATATATATATATATATATGTATATGAAGATTCTTATTAGACTGCAAGTGCATTCAATCTTTTCCTTGTTCCATCTGTTTTGGTATGTATGTTATATTTTAATCCTCTGCCTCATTGGGGAAACTGATGATCCTTCCTAGCCGACTGAATCCACATGGATCCCAGTCACTTTCAAAGCCAGCAACAAGCAGCTCCTGACAGCTTTCAACCTGATGCTGTTGACTGGCTATGGAAGAACGCAAACGCTAGAAGAAGACTGGTTAGTTTATGGGACAAACAAATTAGCAGCCCGTATGCCATGTGGATGTATGTGGATTTCTTTGACAACTACTTGCGTGCTAATTTTTGGTCCATGTGTGACTAAGTTGTAGTTAGAAGAGTTATAAAAGTGCTGGATTGGGAGGTGGGCGGCAGTGCAGCAGGTTAAGCGCACATGGCACAGAGCACAAGGGCCGGCATAAGGATCCCCGTTCGAGCCCCCGGCTCCCCACATGGGGGGGGAGTCACTTCACAAGTGGTGAAGCAGGTCTACAGGTGTCTGTCTCTCTTCCTCTGTGTCTTACCCTCCTCTCTCAATTTCTCTCTGTTCTATCCAACTACAACAGCTATGACAATACTAACAACTACAACAAGCGCAACAACAAGGGCAACAAAATGGAAAAAATGGCCTCCGGGAGCACTGGATTCATAGTGTAGGCACTGAGCCCCAGTGATAACCCTGGCGGCAAAAAAAAAAAAAAAAAAAAGTGCTGGATTGGGAGTTGGGCGGTAGCGCAGCAAGTACTGGTATAAGGATCCCGGTTTGAGCCCCTGGTGCCCCACCTGTAGGGGAGTCGCTTCACAGCCGGTGAAGCAGGTCTGCAAGTGTCTTTCTCTTGCCCTCTCTGTCTTCTCCTCCTCTCTCCATTTCTCTCTGTCCTATCTAACAACGGACATCATCATCATCAGCAACAACAATAATAACTAAAACAATATAACAACAAGGGCAACAAAAGAGAAAATAAATAAATAAATATTTTTTTTAAAGTGCTGGATTGTTTGGGGCACAGAATTACCAAGTTTCCAGGTGAACCATTGTGAATCTTTAGAAAATAGGTTTGCAACTATGTCCTGAACCCTGAAGTTCATTTTATAGTCAAAAGCAGGTAATTCCAGCTTGTGGCTTTTTATTATTTTAAACGAGGTGCACCTGTTTGCACTTCACTGCCTGTCTGTATCCCTGGAGACAGCACACATCAAGCGATGAGCAGGAATTCACTGGGCTAGATAGAGGATTGCTTAGAATGTTATTGAAGTATCTCAAGTATAGAATTAGTGATGATACCAGAGCATTGGAAAACTCCCTTCTTTCTGTAAAAACTAGAGGGAAAGAAGTGATAGTAAGTAAAAACCTACTTAAGTGCCTGTAAAAGCATCCTCTTGTGGTCCAGGAGGTGGCGCAGTGGCTAAGGCACTAGACTCTCAAGCATGAGGTCCTGAGTTCAATCCCTGGCAGCACATGTACCAGAGTGATGTCTGGTTCTTTCTCTCTCTCCCCTATCTTTCTCATAAATAAATAAAATCTTTAAAAAGAAAAAGAATGAGAGCTTTAAAAAAAAGTGTCCTCTTAGCTGCTGAGTAAGAGCTAAGATGATTTACTTAGTGGTTGACCCGAAAAAAAAAAAAAAAAAAAAAACTTTGACAAGAGATTGAAAGAGAGCAGAGCATCTGGACCTGACACGTACGTGCACGTCCTCTACCCACCGAGCCTCCTCCCTCCACACTCACACAGCTAGACCGGAGCATCTGAAGCTCTTGTATTGAACTGCATGTAGGCTGCCGACTTCTCCTCTTTTTATAGCCATCTACCTTTCATTTATCTGCCAACGCCCTTTTAAAACCTCACTTCTCTGGATAAAACCACTTTTATCCAGGTACTTGTTTATACATGTAGTTTGGGCTAGAAAAGAGGCATTTATTTCTGCATGTGTGAACATGGAGTGGCGAGGTGATAGGCGTTTTCATCAATCCTCTAAGACCTTGGAAAGCAGACTAGTGATACAGATAATCTTTCATTTGAGTTGGCCAGTAAGGGACTTGCCTCATTCTCATTGCCTTAAGATTTTCTCTTAATTTCTAGGCAAAACTAGCTTATTTTCAGTTGTCTGAAACTGATACTCTTTTTTTTTTTTTAGTATTTATTTATTCCCTTTTTGTTGCCCTAGCTATTGTTATTGATGTCCTTGTTATTTGATAGGACAGAGAGAAATGGAGAGAGGAGGGGAAGACAGAGAGGGGGAGAGAAAGATAGACACCTGCAGACCTGCTTCACCACTTGTGAAGTGACTCCCCTGCAGGTGGGGAGCCAGGGGCTACAACCGGGATCCTTATGCCTGTCCTTGTGCTTGGCGCCACATGCGCTTAACCCGCTGCGCTACCGCCGACTCCCTGATGCTGATAGTCTATGTTGAGGGTGTTTATGGCAGAACATTTAGCCCTCACATGTACATTTAGATCAGAAGCTAAGTTGAGATGGATACAAATACTATTGGCATATTACTTTAATTTTATTTCCTTGTCCTGGGTTGGTCTTTGAAGGTATAGTTTCTTTTTATGTTAGGAAATAATAACAGCAAGGGCAGTTGTTGTCACATGAGTACAGTGTCCTACCTCCCAGTGATAGGCTTGAGTCCATCACTTCCATCACCAACTTCAGTCTTCCTTTGTCATGATGAACTGAGTCCCCGACGTCCTCTCAACATCCCACCTCGGCCACAAGCACTTTGCCGGAATACTAAAGCCCAACCTAGGAAAAGAAGGGAAGATGCTCCCACTGTCCTTCCTCTCGGTGTCTCCAGGGAAGAGATGCTATTGTCCATATTGATGGACACACTGAATTAAATAAAGCTTCCTCCCTTATTCTAGTTTTATTTGACAGGGCAGAGAAAACTCAGAGGGGAGGGAGAGAGAGAAGAAGAGAGAAAGATAGACTGTGCTTCACTACTCATGATGAGTTGCCCCTCCAGGTGGGGGGAGCAGGGGCTCAAACCCAGGGCCGTGCACAGGGTAATGTGTGTGCTCAGCCAGGTGTGCCACCGCCCACCTCCTTTCTCATCATCCTAAGTAATTAACTGCTTCCTTTCACCCCTGTCTCATCCTGTGAAATATCTGAAGTGACATCTAAAAAGTATTTACATCCCGGACAACACCAGGGGAAGCTCCATGTATGGTGGAGTGATTCTGTGGCGTTTCTCTTTGTATGTTGGGAATAAAGAAGGAAAAAATATGAAAATACAGAATGGTTCAAATGTAGAATTGAAGCCACATGAAATTCTGAGTAGGAAAATAAAGTCGAGAAGTGAATACCCAGCCAAATGAATACCTAGCCAAACCACAAAGAACAGCAAGAGGGCCAGGTGTTGGCTCACCTAGTAGAGGCCAAGACTAGGGAGTAGTGCTGCAGGTGTCTCTCCTCTCTGTCTCCCTCTCTCTTGCTGTCTCTTCTTTCACACTCTGTCATAAGAAAAAGGGAAGTCAGTGGCAAGATTTAACTGTGAAAATCAGAAGTATTTTTACTTTAGGGCTAGAAGGAGACTTTAGAAAGGGTGCAGGAGACACTTCTAAGCTATTTATCACTTGCTATTTATTTTTTAAAAATATTTATTTATTCATTTTTGTTGCCCTTGTTTCCATTGTTGTTGTAGTTATTGTTGATGTCGTTGTTGTTGGATAGGACAGAGAGAAATGGAGAGAGGAGGGGAAGACAGAGGGGGAGAGACAGACACCTGCAGACCTGCTTCACTGCCTGTGAAGTGACTCTTATGCAGGTGGGGAGCTGGGGGCTCGTACGGGGATATCACTTGCTATTTCTAATCTATTTCTAATCCTGGGTTGTAAGTATGCGTTTTTATTCTTTCAATCATACAATCATAAATCATACAATCATACATCTATATTTTATGTATTCATATGCATGATTTTATAATTAGGTAAGCTGACACTGAAAATCAGCTAAAAATAAGTACTTGATTTTGTCAAAACTAGAGAAAGAATCATTCTATGCGAGTCTCAAATTAACATAATTCAGGACAAAATAGGAAAATTTTAGTACTCAGACCAAATAATTTTGTTTTTCTCAGTCTGTACAGAGAATGTTTTGTTTGCTTTCAGGCTCCAGAGTTTAATTAAATCTTGACAACCAGAAATCACTTGGAAACTCAGTAACATGAAGTAGAGCAGTGAACAGCTGAAGAATTTAGGGCTTTTTAGTCTGAAAAGACTAATATTTACGGGGGAATATTAATGCTTTCTCCAAATGTTTGAAGACTTGCCATGTAGAGAAAGACTTTTGTATGAAGCCCCAAGGATTGAAAGTAAACCTAACAGAAGAAAATTGCAGGAAGGTAGATTATAATTTAATATAACCTGTAAACCATGTAAGCTTTTAAATGACTTAAAAGATTTGTGTTCTTATTTAAAAAAAAATTTTTAGCGGGCAGTTGATGGCTTATCTGGTTGAGTGCACATGTTACCATGCTTGAGGACATGGGTTCAAGCCTCCACTCCCCACCTGCTGGAGGGGAGCTTCAGGAATGGTGATGCAGCTCTTCAGGTGTCTATCTCACTCCCTATCTCCCCCTGTCCTCTACTTCTTTCTGTCTTATCTAGTAAAATAGAAAAAAAAAAAAAAGGAAGAAAAAAGAAAAGCCTGCCAGGAGAGGTGGATTAATAGTGCTGACACTGAGCCCCAGGAGAACACTGTAGTGGCAATAAAACAACAAATTTAAAAGAAAAGGGAGTCGGGCAGTAGTGCACTGGGTTAAGCTTACATGGCGCTCGAAGCTCAAGGACCAGCATAAGGATCCTGGTTAGAGCCCCTGGCTCCCCACCTGCAGGGGCGTCGCTTCACAAGCGGTGAAGCAGGTTCTGCAGGTGTCTATCTTTCTCTCCCCCTCTCTGTCTTCCCCTCCTCTCTCCATTTCTCTCTGTCCTATCTAACAATGGCGACATAAGTAACAACAACAATAATAACTACAACAATAAAACAACAAGGGCAACAAAAGGGAATAAATAAAAATGAAAAAAGAAAAAAAACCCAAATTTTAAACATTTATTGTTAATCTGTCTATTAGTTAAATACACAGAGGAAGGAAAGATTATCAGATCATTATAAATCAGAATTATTTCTCTTAAAACCACTTGAAATATATTAGCCTTGCTGTTTTGAAGCCCTCTGAAAATCTTGTCCTAAAAAGACCAATTTTAATAAAGCTTGCTTTTGGCATCTTTCTTATCATATGGTTTTCCTTATAACTATTAACTCATCAGGGCTCTCCTTTCTTAATTCTAGTTTATTAGCTGACAGCTCACTGCTTGCTAGTCCTTGTTAACTTATATGTTAGTACAAATTCTTTGCTTCTTATCATCATCATCATTTTATTAACATCTTCTCCTCCTTGGAGAGAGAGAGAGAATAGTGAACAGAATTGATGCTTCCTTACTGTATTGGGGCTCTAACCTGGTTGGCAGACATGTCAAAGCAGCACAAGATCTGGAGTAGAATGTTTTGCCAGCCCCAGAAATACTTACGGAGCTCTGTCTTTTGTGTGACATCCTGAGGATCACTGTGGCAAATGAGGCACAGTTGCTGCCTTCATAGAGTTTAGACTGAATTGATGAAGACAGATACTTACATCCCTGCTAAACTCGCAGAAGTGCAGAGTGACATGAGCATGTGCCACTGGATGGTCTGACCTAATCTCAGATGAAAGGACCGGAAAATACGACGCTGTATTTTACAAGTAATATCAGCAAAAGGAAATTCACTACTTTAAATTTAGTAGGCAACACAGACTGAAAGAACATAGAATTTGAAGCTAGGTTTTGAGTAGGTTTACATTCCACCTTCATTGATTACTTGAAAAGTTTATTTTTAACTTCTCTGTACTTCAGATTTGTCATTGTAAAACAGGAGTGTGAGCAGTATCTATCTCATTGGATAACTGTGTGTATGAAATGAGTTAAATTGTAAAGTGGTTGAAATAATTCCTTTTGTATTAAAATGTGGGGGGCACCTGGTAGAATGCACACATTATCCTTGCAAAGACCAGAGTTCAAACCCTTGTCTCCCACCTGCAGGAGGGAAGCTTCATAGTTAGTGAAGTAGGTTGCAGGTGTCTCTCTTCTCTGTCTCTTTCTCCCTTCTCAATTCTCTCTGTTCTATTAAATAAAAGAAAGAAGAAAAAAAAAAGGAAAAATGGCTTCCAGGACGGGAGGTTGGTAGATTCATTATGCAGGCAGCTAGCCCCAGCAACAATCTTAGTGGCTATAGAGGAAAAAAAAAAGGAAAGGAAAGGAAAAAATGTGTCATCGGAATAAAAGAATAATATTGAGTAAAAAAACCTAAAATTATTATTTTTTGAAGTGATTGCTTACTTCATGTGAGAGAGACCAGAACACTTGTTTACTCTGGCATTTGGTCGGAACCAGAGGACCATTATCTTGAATAGGGAATAGTTAGGCAATAGGGATAATCTTTTAATGAGTGGTAGTTCAAACAAATTGTTTCATACCATGAAATACTGCTGCATAATTCCAAATAAATAAAATAACAGTATCTATAGTAACCTGAAAGAAGGCCCAAGAAATTATACTGAGTGGAAAAAAACCAACAACATAGTTTTCTTATCAGCTTGCATTTATTCTGTGTCTTCACATTGCATTCTATTATGTGTCTCTACTCTTAAAAGAATACCAGTCAGAGGGGTTGAGTGCACCTGTTACCATGGACAAGGACCTAAGTTCAAGCCCCTACCCCCATCTTCAGGTGGGAAGCTTCAAGAGCAGTGAAGCAGTGCTGTGGCTGTTTCAGTTTCTCTCTGCCATCTCAGTTTCTCTGCCTCAATCGAATAAGTGAATAAATAAATACCAATGTATATTAAAAGGACAAAACATTTGAAAAACGAGTGTTTAAAAGGTTAAAAAACAGTATAAGTGTCCACCCTACTCTGGTTAGCGTCACCTTGAATAAATGCATTTCCAATGACCTTGCTTCCAGGACAAGTCATATTCTGAAGTGTACTAGGGATTAGGTTAGATGCTCAACATACCAACTGGCAACATAGGCACACAAGTGAACAATCAAGATCGGCAGTTAGTCATACTCTGATTTTTCTGTCTTTCTTGAGTTTTAGTTTCCTTGCTCTTGTTACTGGGAGAAGCTTTGAAATCACCCACTATGATTACAGATTTATCTTTTCTTCCTTTTGGTTTTATCAGTGTTGGCCACATTTATATTTTTATTTTAGAAAGTTCTAAGTTACTCTGCCTCTGAATATTACTTTTGTTCCAGTTTTCCCATTTCCTTATTCCAGTTACATATATTAGTTTTGTTCTATTTTTTCCATTAAAAATTTTTTTCCCCTGTTGTTGCCTTTGCTTTTTATTGTTGTTGTATTTATTATTGATATCGTCGTTGTTAGAACAGAGAAATGGAGAGAGGAGGGGAAGACAGAGAGGGAGAAAGTTAGACACCTGTAGACCTGCTTCACCGCCTCTGAAGCAACTCCCCTGCATGTGGGGAGCCGGGGGGCTCGAACCAGGATTCTTATGCTGGTCCTTGAACTTGGTGCCACGTGCGCTTAACCAGCTGTGCTAATGCCCGACTCCCTATTTTTCCATTAAAAAATAATAATTTAGCGGGGAGGGAGATTTAGAGAGGGAGAGTCACCTGTAGCTATACTTCACCACTTGGGAAGCTTCCCTCCTGCAGGTGGGGACCAGGGGCTTGAACCCAAGTCTTTGTGCACCACAGTGTGTGTGGTAACCTGGCCCCTGTATTTCTTATATCTATTGTTCTTTATGTGTTTTCTGTTATTTTATATATTCAGTTTGCACATTTTCTTTAGGCATGTCATGACTCATGAGTTCAATTTTTTTTATCTGACATTCATTTACATTTATTTCTTAGTAATGCAATCATATTTGGCATTTTCAAATTTTCATCTTTCTTTAAACATTTTAATCTTGTCTCATTTCCTTGAGCATATCATAATACCAAGTTCTGGAAATGTCTATACAGCTACTATCGTTGACTTGATTTTGGTTCTCGGACATATTGTTTCAATATCTGGTTTTTTTAAATTTTTGGATAAACAGAAAAATTGGGGGAGATAGGGAAACAGAGATAGACACACCTGCAGCACTGTTTCACCACTAATGAAGCTTTCCCCTTGCATGTGGGAACCAGAGACGTGAACCAGGATCCTTGTGCACCGTAATAGGTGTGCTTAGCCAGGTGTGCCCCCACCTGGCTCCCATTGTTTCTATATATTTGTATGACTTTTTCTTTCATTTTTATTGGATATGATAGAGAGAAGTTGAGGTGGGGGAGGTAGAGATGGAGAGAGATACAGAGACTTCACTGCTTGTGCAGTGACTGTCTTGTAGGTGGGGAGCCTGGGGCTCGCACTGGCGTCCTTGAGCTGGTCCTTGCGTTACATACTGTGTGCACTTAACCCTGTGCACCACTGCCCAGCACCCCCCCCTTTTGCTTGCCACCAGGGTTATTGATAGGACTAGGCGCCTGCAAAACCCCACTGTCCTTACGGCCATAGTTTTTTCTTTTCTTTCTGTTTTTGCTAGAGGACAAGAGACAGAAAGAGAGAGAGAGAGAGAGGAGAAACAGGAGGAGGAGACGCACCTTCAGCTCTGTTTTGTGTACTGTGAAACTTGCTCCCTACAGGTAGGGGCCAGGTGGTTGAACCTACATGGGTATGTGTACGTTCTATCAGGTGTGATTTTTTTATTGAGTGACAGATACTGTCTATGAGAAAATGCGGAAATATTTTAAAAGCTAGCATGCTGTGATCTAAAGGGGGAATTTATTTTTCTGTCAGAATGTGGTTAGGGACTGATGGCTTTATTTTATACAGTAGCTAGGGGTTGAGAAGCTCTGAAGTTGAATTTCCTCTCTGTTAAACTGGTTCACTTCTAGTTCAGTTACACTTAGGGTTCCAGACGTACTTCACTGGTAGCTTCTTTGCTCTGATTTTTGTCCTGTCCTCAGAAATTTGTCTGTCTCTTATCATTTCCTGGCTTCTCAGATTCCTGTTTAGAATTGGCAGGTCCTTTCAGAGTGAATGCATCTTTAAAAGACAGGCACTCCTCGGAGGACTTCTTTCTGTTCTAGATTACAATCTCATAGAGACTTTTGCTCTTAATAATTGTTAAATATTTTCTAGTTTCTCCCA
This sequence comes from Erinaceus europaeus, assembly GCF_950295315.1. NCBI lineage: Eukaryota > Metazoa > Chordata > Mammalia > Eulipotyphla > Erinaceidae > Erinaceus > Erinaceus europaeus. Next base: position 48,126,884 of record NC_080180.1, on the reverse strand, counting down.
GGGGTGCGCTTAAGTTACCTACCTCATCATGTAAAATCAGGAAGTAGCTAGACTTTTTGTCTACTGAGTTCTCCTCTTAAAAGATGGTCACTGAAATATATTTTACATGGGTTATCAAATATTTTCTTTTGCTCATACTTTTATGTATAGTTATTAGCATGAAGTTAGGATTGAATATCCATATCTATTGCAAAGTTTTAAGACACAAAGAGACAGAAAGATGTCCATCATACTGTATGTGGTTAAATTAGGCCTCAAATAGAAGAAAGCTTAGCTGTTATCAACAATGTTTTTGTCTTAAAGCTTAGTATCATTTTGGCCATCTGTATATATTTAAGATAGGCAGGAAAATGTGCTGTTACTGTTCAATTTTGTTAGTTTTCTTCAATTATCAGACATTGAACAGTGCCATTTATTAAAAATTTTATTCGTAGAGTAGTATTTCTTGGGAAAACCAACTAATAAGCACTTAATCTGATAGGAAGGTAAATTTTGTTCTGATAATGTGTTAACTCAATAATTTTCATTCAAGTATCAAAATACTGTTCTCTGTTCATCTTTGCAGAGCTTTAGAAATAATAACTATTTGACATTTGTTCCTTACTCTCTGAATGTGTTCTATTTACTGATCAAAAATGTTTTTAACTGACGTTGTCAAGGATTCCGTGCACTTCCAAGACAGGGATGATACCAACTTAAAAGACTCAATCAGTTCTTTTCTGTCTTCACTGCTTACAGACAGGGAACACAGTCTCTTCAGCCTGGACCTTTGTAGAAGAATTTGGAGAAAATAAACAGGTAAGAAAAAAAGTCGTAGGAATATTAAGCAATAGATTTAGTTTCCAGACAGCCACTTAAGACCTTTTCGGATGAAACCTTTTTGAAATACTTTTAGTTATAATGGCTGTGTTAATTACAGAGCTAGTGACAAACCTGTAACCTGCTGCTGTACATTAGGAGTTACCAGGCTGATAGGCAGCATTTTAAATTGTGACTTGGGCACATTTCTCAAACTTACAAGGAACTTAAATTACTCAAGCATAATAAATCAAAATTGCTGCTGAGAAAATTGGTAGCTTGCTGGACTTCACCATTTTGGTTCTTTCCACATGGTACTGAGAAGATTCAGTTTTTGTTAGCAATTAAGGGTAGTTCATAATTTTAAAAAAATATTTATTTACTTAATTTTAATGAGAGAGAGACAGGGAGACAGACAGAAAGACACATACACACACACACACACACACACACACACACACACACAGAAAGAGAGAGAGAGAGAGGGAGAGGGAGAGGGAGAGGGAGAGAGGAAGACAGACAGATGTACCAGAGAACTGCTCAGTTCTGGCTAATGGTGGTGTTGAGGATTGAACCTGGTACCACAGAGTCTCAGGCATGACCGTCTTACCACAGAGTCTCAGGCATGACCGTCTTTTGCATATCTGTTAGGCATTCTTCCCAGGCTGTTACTTCATAGTTTGAGTAGACATTGTTACTGTCCAAACTCTATTTTACATGTAGTAACAGAAAGAAGTCTGTGATTTCCTGGGGAATAACCAGTACCACCAGCACCACTTTCTGTGCTCCTGAGTTATGGTCTCTGTTCTTCACTTTTCTGTGTCTCAGTTTTCTCATTGTTAGGAAAATAATATTCCTCTTGTAAGGCAGTTAGAAGGATTAAGTAGTGCTTTTCTTTCTGTATAATTACTTTTGACACCTATTGCTCTGTAAATGTAAGTTGAAAGTAATAGTACTCACATTTCAATGAATAATTTATTATGATTGAGACATATGCTTATTATGTATCAATTCTTAGCATAAAACACATAAATATATGACATCAGAAACATGCTCACTACAGGTGTTTTTTAATAGTTCCAGCTTGAAATTGTGAGTTCTTATTTTCAGAGAGAGATGGATCTTGAAGAGCTGCTATTTTTTCCGTGGCTTTTCCCTTCTTTTTAACTTGGGTTGTTTGCCTGGTGAGCTAGTTTTTGCACTATGTTCCACTCAGGTAGTGTTCCCTCTCCTTCTGCATTCTGTTACTCTTTTTCCACATGGCCCAGAAACTAGCATTCAAATGGATTACACATAAGTAATCTCTTAAGACAATAGTAGTAGATTGGTGACCTTAGATGTGGCTTATTTGGTCTCCAGGTTTTTTGTTTGTTTGAAAGGAGAGCTATAAGCTTAATTTCAGTACAGAGAGCTAGACACTTGTTTTGTATTTGACCCTCTGAGTTCTTTTTTCTTTGTTATGTCTTGGATCCTGAAAACATTTGTATTTGTAATTGCTGTATTTAGTGCTTCATGGTTTTTTTTTTTTTGTTAGCTTGTTTTACTTTTAATGTTTTCCCATTATTATTACTCTGAAAAGTTCTCACAGAATTGATTCTCCAACTTGTTCAGTGAGATGACTTTCTCTAGAATCAGGCTGGTGAAAACGATGTCTTGCTATATCATGCTGCATTTTAGCTGTAGAGCGATTGTGCCGCAGCCTGTTATGCCCATCTTTTCTCTGTCTTTTCTCAAGAGCTTGTGGCGAAGGGCTCCTTGTTTTGAGGTATTTCCCATTGTCTGGGATGTAGCTTTGGAGACATTGAAACTAACTCAAGAGTACTTGAATTGTGTTTATGATTTGAAGTATAATAAAATGTGCATATTTAAAATACTGTGGTCATTTATGGTTTCTGTATATGTAGTTGTGATGTCACAGCTAGTGAGCATACACTTCTGTCTAGTTGCCTTAGTGCCTCCTTGTAATATATTCCTTCTCCTTTAAATTTTTTTTTATTTACTTATTATTGGATAGAGACAGAGAGAAACTGAGAGAGGCAAAGGATATAGGAAGGGAAAAAGACACTAGCAGCCCTGCCTCATCACCTTGAAGCTTTCCCCTTGCAGGCAGTGATCAAGGGCTTGAACCTGGGTCCTTGCACACTTTAATGTGTGTGCTTAGCCAGACGCACCAGTGCCTGGCCCCTGCTCTTTTTTTTTTAAATAAATAATTTTACTCATTTATTTTTAATGAGAGAGATACAGAAAGATACAAAAACATACCAGAGCACTGTTCAGCTCTGGCTTACAATGGTGCTGGGGATTGAACCTGAGGCTTCAGAGTCCCAGGTATGAAAGACTTTTGTATAACCATTATATTCTCTCTCTCTTCCTCTCTCTCCCCCACCCTTTACTGACTCCAGGGTTATCTCTGGGGTTTGGTGCCAACACTAGGAATCCACTGCTCCAGGTGGCCTTTGCTCCCTTCCTCCCTGTTTGTATTGGGTAGTACAGAGAGAAGTTGAGAGGGTAGGGCAAGATAGGGAGAGAAAAAGATGCATGTAGACCTGTTTCTACTCTTGAGACCTCCTCCCTGCAGGTGGGGCCTGAACCTTGGTCCCTGCTCATGCCAGTGGGTACTCTCAGCTGGGTGTACCACTGCCTATTCTCCTGTAATTTCTTATTCATGATAGGTTTTTCCAAAACTGAATTTAAAAATAATTATTATTATTCTGGTAAAAATAGTGAATTAACTAACTAGCACCTTATAAGGAAGCCTTATAATCAATAGTTTTTCTCTTCAAGGTATCCATTACTGAGATAAACACACTCAGGACCTCCCATCCAGGTTTAAGCCTTAGAAAATACACTTACCACCTTACTTACCTGATACTGAAAATAGAAGATAAAAACATCATTTTGTGGGGTTGTAGATAATAATAAAGAAATGAGGTAAAGTGTGTGCACGTTTGACACTAGTGTATTCCAGCAAAAAGGTCAATTAAAAGCATCTAGCTGGGACTGGCTACCTTGGATGATGTGTTGCTTGCTCTGTGTGCACCACAGCCCCCGCCACAATGAAACTGTCTGTGCTGTGGTTTTCCACTCTGCCCGTCTTATCTAAAAAAAAAAAAAATCTAATCGGTGATTTTTAATGATTTAGTTTTTTGTTTTTGTTTTTTTACCCCCCATTTTGTTGCCCTTGTTTTATTATTGTAGTTATTACTTTTGTTATTGTTGATGTCGTCGTTGTTGGATAAGACAGCGAGAAATGGAGAGAGGAGGGGAAGACAGAGGGGGAGAGAAAGATAGACACCTGCAGACCTGTTTCACTGCCTGTGAAGCGACTCCCCTGCAGGTGGGGAGCCGGGGGCTGAACAGGAATCCTTAAGCCAGTCCTCGTGCTTTGTGCCACGTGCGTTTAACTGGTTTGCTACTGTCTGACCCCTATCTAGTTGAGGTTTTTAAAATACTTCACGGTTATAAATTGCTTAACAATTAGTAATTCTGGTTTATTCTGCTTTATATTTAGCTTTTGAGTCATTGACCTAGGGTGGGAAATACAAAACAATAAGTGATAAATTTTACTTATTGCTAATATGGGTGATCTATCTCTTAGAAAGTCTGAACCCAGCCCTACTTGTCATTCTGAATATGTACGTTAAAAACCAGTGGTGGAGGGGGTCGGGCGGTGGCGCAGTGGGTCAAGCGCATGTGGTGCAGAGCTCAGGGACCGGCAGAGACCGGCAGAGACCGGCAGAGACCGGCAGAGACCGGCAGAGACCGGCATAGGGATCCCTGTTCAAGCCCCCGGCTCCCCACCTGCAGGGGAGTTGCATCACAGGCAGTGAAGCGGGTCTGCAGGTGTCTATCTTTCTCTCCCCCTCTCTGTCTTCCCCTCCTTTCTCCATTTCTCTCTGTCCTATCCAACAACTAACAACATCAACAATGACAATAATAATAACCACAACGAGGCTACAACAACAACAACAACAAAAAGGGGGGGAAAATGGCCTCCAGGAGCGGTCGATTCATGGTGCCGGCACCGAGCCCAGCCAGTAACCTTGGAGGGGAAAAAAAAAAAAAACAGTGATAGGAGCTGGGTGGTGCTACACATGGTAGATTGCACACATTATCTCTCCTGCACAAAGACTTGGGTTCAGGTCCTGCTCTCCACTTGCAGGGGGAAAGCTTCATGAGCCACGCAGTAGTGTTGTAGCTGACTTCTTTTCTCTGTCCATCTCTGTCTCTCCTTCCTTGTCAATATTTCTGTCTCATCAAAAAAGGCCACTTGAGAGCTGTGGATTGTTAGTGTAGGCACTGAGCCCAAGCTATAACCCTGGTGGTAATAACATAAATAAATAGACACACATAAAAATGAAAAAAAAAAACTTACATGCCAGAAATCTATCTTAGTGGCATAGTGAAAGGTATTAATTCAGTCCAGTTAGTTACTGAATATTAAGAAGAAATTTTTAAAGTAACCTATTCTTTTATTTTTAAGATTTTATTTATTTATTAATGAGAAAGAAGGAGAGAGAGAAAGACCCAGACATCACTTTGGTACATGGTCTGCCAGGGACTGAACTCAGGACCTCATGCTTGAGAGTCCGATGCTTTATCTACTACGACACCTCGAGACCACTAAGAAGAAATAAAAAAATAAGAATCCTATAGAAATTAGACTCAACATCTGTATTAAAGATATAAGAAACAGGACAGGGAAAATAACTCACCTGGGCAGTGCATTGCTTTTCCATGCAAGTGAATCAGGTTTGAGTTCCCCCAGAATTGCATTGAAGGAGCTTAAGTGCTATGATGACGGTGTGTTGGGCAGACTCTCTGTCTTACAGAAAGAGAGAGAGAGAGAGAGAGAGAGAGAGATTGCATAGATTGAAATATCAGGTGCTCTGTCTTATTCATGAAGGTATAAATGATTAATAGCTGCTTTACAAAGAGAGAGAGAGAGATTGCATAGATTGAAATATCAGGTGCTCTGTCTTATTCATGAAGGTATAAATGATTAATAGCTGCTTTACAAAGAGAGAGAGAGAGAGAGATTGCATAGATTGAAATATCAGGTGCTCTGTCTTATTCATGAAGGTATAAAATGAGTAATAGCTGCCTTGTAAAAGTCTGGCTGAACCCTAACAGTGTAAAACACCTTTAGTTACCATGTGACCCAGCAATTCCATTCCCAGTATTTATATCAGGAGAATGGAGACTATATGACCTCACAGATTTTGCATACATTAGATTCCTTCCTTCCCCCTTCTCTCCCTCCTTCCCTCCCTCCCTCCTTCCTTTCCTTCCTTCCTATCTTCCTTCTTTCCTTCTTTTTCTTTCTTTTTTTCTTCCTTTATCACCAGCTTATTTCTGGGGCTCAGTGCTGGCACTAGGAATCCACAGCTCTAAGTGTCCATTTCCTGCTCCCCTTTCTTTTCTTCTATTTTATTTTATAGGACACAGAAAAATTGACAGGGGAGGTAGATAGAGAGGCAGAAAGAAAGTTACCTGCAGACTTGCTTCACTGCTTATGAAACTTCCCCCTGCAGGTGGGTAACTGGGACTCAAACCGGGATCCTTGTGCATGGTAAAAATAATGAGAAGTCAGTTGAGTGTGCCCCCAACTCCTGCCCCCCACCCACACAGTATATTTCTTAGCAGCCTTGTGCACAGTAGCCAAAAGCTGGAAACAATCTAAATGCCCCTTGGCTAAGGTGATATCCATTGATTGGCAAATGAACAAGCAAATGCAATGCCTCAGTACAATGCAGTATTATTCTGTGATGCCCAGGAGCACAAACATAAACTAAGTTCCTGTGGTAGGGATCAGAAAGTGGTTGCCTCCTCTCAGAGGGTGACTGACTGATGGGAAGGGAACACAGGGAACTTTGGACTAATAAATAATGTGAATTGTACTTCAGTTTATAAAGTGCCACATTAGTCAGATAGTACTGTAAAGCAGAAATTCTGAATATGGCTTTCTATAATCCCCTTAAGGCAAAGTGGGGGTGGGGGTGGGGGTGGGGGTGTCCAGATCTCAGTCTGAGGGAGGCAAGGCCCTGCAGTTGAAGAGCCAGGAAGAGAAACTGGAGGTGGGCAAACAAGGCTGTGCCCAGAATCTTCATGTGATCTCTAGTTTCCTCACAAGTGATGCTTTGACTGTTATGATGTAGGAACTGTATAGCTGTTCTCCAGAAAATGGAATGCAGCTGGGTTTACCATATCTGCTTTATCTTACGTTACATATGCACTTATTTATTTATTTATTTTATTTTTTATTTATTATTATTGGATAGAAGTAGAGAGAAACTGAGAGGAGTGGGGGAGATAGAGAGGGAGAGGAAGACAGAGAGACACCTGCAGCCCTGCTTCACCACTTGTGAAGCTTTCCCTCTACAGGCGGGGACCAGGGGCTTGATGCTGGAACCTTATGCACCGTAATGTGTGCGCTTAACCAGGTGCGCCACCACCTGGGCCCCCACACTTATTTTTTAATGATCTGAATGTTTTCTCCAAATATATTTAGATTCATGGGCTGAAATAGATTTTGAAATGTTTGTAAAATTGTGGAAACCTCTGAAACTTGCCACTTTCTAATCTGTAGTAGTAGAGGTAATTTTTTTTTTTTTTACATCACCACAGCCAGAGTTTAATTTAGTCACCTTTGGGTCTATTTCTTTGGATCTGAGGTTCTTTAAAACCCAGGCTTGTGCTAGCAGAAGTTCTCCTTCTCTCCCTCTCCCTCTCTTCTCCCACTCCCACCACCCTTCCCCCTTTCCCCTTCCCTTCCTTCTCCTTCCACTCTACTTAACTTCCCCTTGCTCTTTCTCTTCTCTCCTGTCTCTCTCCCTCCCTCCCCTCCCCCCTCCTCTTTCTTCTCTTCTTCCCTGGAGCCCAGATGTTGTGAATGCATGATTTCATTGCCCCCCATCCCCGCCTGGCCTTTTCATCTAGAGAGCTACACAGAGAAAGACTGAGATGAGACCTCATGACACAAAAGCCTGTCTGGTGCCTCGGCACTCACTCCCATGTGATACCTGGACTTGAACTTGAGTAGCCCATGTGTCAGGTGGCATGTGCTCTACCCAGTGAGCTTTCTCTCCAATTCCACTGGCAGGGTGCTATACAACTAACCTGATGCATGGAAAGAATATTCAGTGACTAGAACAGAAAAACTATTTAATTGAAAATTACATAGCTGTGGCATTGTTTTCACATTGATCTTTTCACTGAAGCAGTTGGAAGTATGTTTTGGTATATAACTTAAATCCTTGAATCATTGAAAAAATGTGAGAATGTAAAAATTGGTGTGTTTTTAAATTAAAGTATAGTAAGGCGCTGTCCGAATTGCCGATGTGCTGCCATACACACTATGCCAGCAGTTGTCAGTCTGTGTGTGCGAGGCCTTCTTCACTACATCCTACGCTGTATGAATAGATTGTACTGGCCCTTGGTAGATCTAATCTAGGTGGAATTTCTCTATGAAAACAGTATTTCCACACCTATAGAAGCTCTGGATGTCAGAGAAGCAAATGTTTTTATTACTAATTCCTCACTCCTTTTGGAAATACCAAGACTATATTGAGCTGGAGGCTTGAAATGTATTTATCTTTTTGGAAGAAATTACTTCTATTGATATTGTGGTGTACCATTCATAATATACAGATGTGATAAATTATTCTAATTACATTTACTACAGTACTAGAAATTAAGCCAATATTTCACTGATTCCTATTTTTTCCATTTTTTCTTAACTAGGTCCTTTCTGATGTTGCTTGAAATTATTCTGCAGTTGATCTCATTCCCGTTGGCTAAACATTAAGTCCCATGGCAACACTACCCATGCTCAGATGCTTTAGGCCTCATTATAGTGCCAGGAAAACAGAGAACAAACAGTCAATCTAATTTCTTTTCTTCCATTCCTAGAAACATCATAACTATTAGAATCATTTTGTAGTCATTGTCACATTTTTGGCTTATGCTACGATAAAGAACATAGTTGAGTTTTTGGAATGTAGAGAATTTATAAATTTGGTCTTTAATATTTGTACACATATGAGTGTTACAATTAATGAAACAGGGAATTATCGGTGGATAACATGAATGTTTATTGTGGAACAGTAAAATTTCAAATAGAATTGGTTTTTTTAAAAAGAATACTAAATTGGAATTTTCTGTACTATCAGTTGATAATGGTTGCTTGATGTTTATTTTATAAAAAAGATTCATTTTACTGTTTTATGGTATCAGTAAGACTCTATGTTAAGCTGGTATGTTGAGTTGTGTAGCTATATCTGTACTAGTGTTTAAATAATGAAATTTTGGGCAGTTAGTTTACACCAAATGTTTTAGCAGTTGGAGGATGAATATTTCTGCTGAATGAATGCCTAGTGCGGTTTCAAAAAAAGGAGCAAGTATGAATTTGCTGGTTTTTATCTTTCCTCCATGGATTATCCATTAATGTCAGAACCAAATTTAAAGGCTCATTGTGGAGCAAGAGCAATCAGAGGTTCTCTTTTTCTGTAATTAAAAATAAATAAATAAGGACACAGAATGCATTCTATTAAGATCTCTAAAGCATGTGTCAGTGAAAGAAACAGTTGTGGCTAATTTGCAAAGCAGTGAATGCTGAAACAGTCTTCACCAGCATTATAGTGTCACCAGGATCTGGAATGTTAGAACATTATGTTAAACTGTGATTATAGTCTTAATGCTTCTTGTCTCTTTGAATTAAATTCATATCCACAAAGATGTGCAGCATAATGGTTCATGTATTTATTTACAGACTACAATTTCCATCGCAGCTCAATAAATAGTCTTTCCCCTGTTAGTGCCACCCTCTCTTCTGGGACTCCCAGCGTGCTGCCTTACACTTCAAGGCTTTACTCTTATCCAGGCTACCCCTTGTCACCAACAGTATCTCTTGCTAATGGCAGCCACGTTGGACAGCGACTGTGTATCTCCAATCAGGCCTCATTCTTCTGAAGAATATCTTGTAAACATTAGTACAAAAGTCTCACTGTAAAGCATGCAAATTAAAATGCTGTTTTATTTTTTAGAATCGAGTTTGCACATCTGGTTTTAAATCGATAGACATCTATTTATTCCAACACCGTAAATATCAGTCATAATTCGGAGTGTTCTATAGTTAACTGCACTCGATAAAATGCTCAGATAAAAACATTACTCAGTGGTTTTTCTTGATAAAGGTGTAACAAACTACTATACTTTTTATAACTTTGGGGATTTTCAATACTTGTAATTCCTGAGTGAGCAGTGGAACCTGGTTATTTTATGTGAAATCTCCACATAATAACTTTGCATTCATTTCACAGATTTTAAAGCACCTGTAGACAGTGGTTACACTAGATTTGATTCCCAAGGATCACTATTTTTTTGAAATGAAAACAATTATATGACCAGCGGCATCTAATGAGTATTATGTAGAAATGAAGGGCAAAACTATTAAGATGCAGATTTTACACAGTGCTGGAGAAGCAGCAGTCCTGCCATTGTGCTCCTTGAACAGAACTACTATTTCAGTTGATGTTTTGTTATAAGAGAAAACTTTGCTGTTAATGTATTTAAGGGTTTTTATAGTTATATTTCTTTTGTGTTTTTGATATCCACTGTATAGTTGTTTGGATAATAACTGTTATGGTTTTTAATGTTGAAATCATGTGTTGTTTAATTTTTGTACTTGAATTCAAATTCTTTGACATTAAATATGTGATGCTTCTAATACCAATGTGTTTTCTTTTTGTTTATTAGTATACACAACAAAATTAACTCTTTCATTTTGACCTTTTCTTGAGAAAAATTTCCCTTATAGGCTAAATGTCTTCATAGGGCCAAAAGAAAGGGTATTGCAGAAAGAAAAGTGTTAGTTCTGTAAAAGATAGCAACAAAAGTCCTTTCAGGTGCCAGTGGAACTGTTTTGTTGGGCACAGGAGGTAACCCAGTGGTTTTGCAAAAGACATTCACATCTAAGACTCTAAGGCCCCAAGTACATTCCCTTGCACCAGCATTAACCACATCTGAGCAGTGCTCTGCTATAAAAAAAGGCTTTGTGGGGGGGTGGTGGTGGTGGTGGTGGTGGTGGTGCGCTGGGTTAATAGTGTGAGGTACAAGGACCAGCGCTAGGTTCTGGTTTGAGCCCCTGGCTTCCCACCTGCAGGGGGGTCACTTCCCAAGTGGTGAAGCAGATCTGCAAGTGTCTTTCTTTCCCCTTCTCTGTCTGCCCCTCCCCTATCAGTTTCTCTCTGTCCTATCCAACAACAACAATAACAACAGCAGCAGCAACAACAATAACAACAATGGGAAAGAGATGGCCACCAGGAGTTAAGTGGATTCATGGTGCAGGCACCAAGCCACAGGGACAAAGGGATAACCCTGGAGGCAAAAAAAAAAAAAAGTTAAAAAAAATTAGATCCTGCCTTTTATGTATGACATACTTAGTAGCACATCTCATTGTAACTCATTTTAGTAGGACCTATTTATAATGCATTTATTTTATTTTTAAAATTTTTAAAAAATTTTATTTTCCCTTTTGTTGCCCTTTTTACTGTTGTTATTGATGTCATTGTTGGATAGGATAGAGAGAAATGGAGAGAGGAGGGGAAGACAGAGAGAGGGAGAGAAAGATAGATACCTGCAGACCTGCGTCACTGCTTGTGAAGCGACTCCCCTGCAGGTGAGGAGCCGGAGGTTTGAACAGGGATCCTTCTGCCCATCCTTGTGCTTTGCACCACGTGCACTTAACCGCTGCGTTACTGCCCGATTCCCTATAATGCAATTTCTAATGATGGCTTGCATTGTTGGTTATTGGAGATACAAATCTCTCACTACTAATTGCTAGACATGTTTCTTGATTTACTCCTTGTTTAGCTTTGTTTAGCACATAGGTCACAAGGTTTATTCTTTAAATTAAAAAAATATTTATGTTGGATAGACACAGACAGAAGTTGAGAAAGGAGGGGTAGATAGGGAAGATAAGGAAGGGGGAGGATAGGGAGAGAGAAAAAGAGACACCTACAGCCCTGCTTCACCACTCATGAAGCTTCCCCCTGGGACTGGGGGCTTGAACCCTGGTCCTTGTGCACTGTAACATGTGTGCTCGACCAGGTGCGCCACTACCCAGTCCCAGCAGGTCATAAGATTTTTATGTGCAGAATTGGAAATGGTTAGGGACTGGGTGAGGACTGACCTGGTAAAGCACACACATTACAGTGTGCAAGGAACCGAGTTCTAGCCCCATCTGTGGGGGAAAAGCTTTATGAGTGGTGAAGCAGTGCTGCGGGTGTCTCTTTTTCTTTCTCCCTCTCTTATCTCCCCCTTCTGAATTTCTCTCTGTCTCTGTTCAATAAATAAATAAATATTAAAAATTAATTGAAAATGGTTGTCAATACTTTAAACTGCCTTTCTAGCATAAGTTATAGGAAGTTGAATTTGTACGCACAGACTTGGAAGAGATTTTGAATGTTTCATCTACTAAACTCTAGCAGGAAGTGAATGTAGGGTAAGCCAGTCCATTTTTTCCCCCTCACTCTCTGGTGCAGGTTTCTGCCTTGGATTTTCTTTTTTTAATTTTTATTTATTTTCCCTTTTGTTGCCCTTGTTTCTTATTGTAGTTATTATTTTTGTTATTGATGTCATCATTGTTGGATAGGATAGAGAGAAATGGAGAGAGGAGGGGAAAACGGGGATAGAAAGATAGACACCTGCAGACCTACTTTACTGCCTGTGAAGTGACTCCCCTGCAGGTGGGGGGCTGGGGGCTTGAACCAGGATCCTTAAGCTGGTCCTTGTGCTTTGCGCTATGTGCACTTAACCCTGACTCCCTTGCCTTGGATTTTCTTTCTTATTTATTTATTTATTTCCTTTTTGTTGCCCCTGTTGTTTCCACTGTTGTTGTAGTTTTATTCTTGATGTTGTTGTTGGATAGGACAGAGAGAAATGGAGAGAGGAGGAGAAGACAGAGGGGGAGAGAAAGACAGACACCTGCAGACCTGCTTCACTGCCCATGTAGCGACTCCCCCCCCCAATTGTGAAGATTGCATTGATTTTGCAATTTAATTACCATGGTTCACAGATCCATATAATTCAGTACGTTTATGAATGGTTGCTTTGCCAACTACTGTGGTAATACTCTTGGGATACAGAGGTAAGTCAGACTTAATTCACGACAAAAACCAGATACATTAAATTGGTTTCTTATGAAAGTACTAGAATGATCAAATAGTTATAATTTTTCCAAATAGCATTTTCACTTGAAATGCTTCAAACTGTTTACATACCAACCACAAAGTATATTTTACAATCCATAATAATATACTATTAATAATATATATTATTATTAAAATATATAATGGGACTCTCTTTGAACTTGGACACTGGAGCCATAACTTTTCACATCTTATAATAGTAAAGCACCTAGCAAAAAGGAGCCACTCCAGTGGTGGCTGATATTATTTGGGTTTTGTTATATAGAGAATTTAGGGGCCGGGTGGTGGCACACCTGTTAAGCACACATATCACCATGCGCAAGGAAGAGACAGGTTCAAGGCCCTGCTCCCCCCTGCAGAGGGAATGCTTCATGAGTAGTGAAGCAGGTCTGCAGGTATCTTTCTCTCCCCCTCTATAGCGTCCATCCTTCTTAATTTCTCTAAGCCCTTTCAAATAAATAAAAGGCCAAAAAAAAAAAAAAATCAGGAGCAGTAGATTCATGGTGCAGGCACAGAGCCCAAGCTATATCCTAGTGACAATAATAATAATTTAGTATTTATATGTGCCTTGTTTTTCATTCCTTCTCCTTTCAAACAGAAACAAGAAAAATCAGTATATTTATATCAAACGCTGTCCCTTTTACCTATATGATAGTGCTTATCAGGCAGAGATCAGCATTCTAAAAATAGCCTTCATCAGGCTCTGTGACAATAGCCTAGATGTTCAATATGTCCTCTTGTTGTCAGTCCATCTCCTAAAAATCCCTTGCAAGTGGAAAGGTTTTACAGAAGCTTAGCCTTTTTATATAGTGTTAGGCTGAGAGCTCATTGTATGTAGTGCAGACAAGTTCAACTTTAAACACCGGCCAGTTCTGTGGGTCATGTCAAAAAACTTTGTTCACTTTGAATAATTGCAGATAATTTCACAAAAGGCTTAATTAATTAGTCTCATTTTCTAGTTGGCAATAAAAAAGTATGCACTTGGAAAAAAAAGAAAGTGTGACTAACCAGATGATTGGTACCTTAAAATTTTAAATTTGTAGAAATTCTAATGTTTCCTAGAGTTTTGGTGAACTTTTAAAGGAAAGGAGATAGCATTGCTTGAGGAATTAAACACGAGTATAATCCATATAGAGAGCAATTTGTGGGGCCACGTGGTGAAGCACCTGGCTGAGCGCACATGTGACAGTGTGCAAGGACCTGGGTTCGAGCCCCCGGCCCCCACCTGCATAGGGAAAGCTTCACGGGTGGTGAAGCAGTGCCACAGGTGTCTCTCTGTCTCTCTCACTGTCTCCCCTGTCCTCTCAATTTCTGGCTGTCTCTATCCAATAAGCAAATAAAGATAATAAAAAAAATTTAAAAAGAGCCATTTGACAGCATAATGTCCCAAATTATAAATACAACTCAGCAGTTCTGCAGTGTGTGCATGTGTCTGCATGTGCGTGTGCACTTGTGTGTGTGTGAAATATGTATATAAAAGGCTCTGCTGAAACATCATAATCTAAATACTTGTCATAAAGAGAATGGTCCTATAAAGCAGTGCATTCATGGGGGACGAGTGGCAGCACACCTTCTTGAGCACACAAGTCACAGTGCACAAGGACCCAGGTTCAAGCCCGCAGTCCCCACCTGCAAGGGGAAAATTTCCCAAGTGATGAAGCAGTGCTGTAGGTGTCTCTCTGTCTCTCTTCCTTTTTACCTCTCCTTCCTCTTTGATTTCTGAGTGCCTGTATTAAATAAGTAAAGATAATAAATTAAAAAAAAATCAAATACTTTTTTTTTGTCAACGTTAAGTACAAAGGAATACAAGACTTTGTGCTGATGAGCTAATGTGCTAGGCAGGGTGGGTGGCCAGTTTTTTCTTGTTGAATCCTCTGTTGACTGGTTAAACCCCTTGTATGTCTTTAGTAGACATAGGGGAATTGGAGTTGCTTCAGACTGTTTAAATAGACATGTTAATTCAGTTAATTCAGAAGTTAGTGGGTCTTGAATAGGAATCTAGGACAGCTGCAGCAGTGGAAGCAGCTATGCACATTGCCACTTCAGAATGATGGCTCCAATATGCACTTGAAATGTGTCTCCATCTATGAAGCCTGAATAATCTCTAACTGGAAAAATAGCCAAGACCCTCTGGGATTTGGAACAGCCATTATCATCTTAGTCAAATAGCTCACCTTCTGGGAAATCACTTTTAGGTAGTGGCTTGGCATGAACAGAGACTGACCATTGTGCCTTAGGTGCTATGGGTTATCAGATCATAAAACTGAATGTACCTGACAGTGTCACTGCCAGAGGAAGTCCTGTGATATTCTAGAGGCCTCCTGCTGCTCTTGCCACCACATTCCCAGACATCTGCAGATGGAAGATTCCTCACATCAGTTGGCTAATGGGTAGGTAACATTTGGAACCTAGTTTTCTAAGGAAAATGGAAAACAACGAAACCAAGGATCTTAAGAACTATACATTCTCTTAAGAACTATACACTGGCAAAACAGTAACATAAGCAAATAAAACCCAGTAAGAGCCACATGTTTAGCATAAGTAGAGAACACTATAATTCTCTAGCTACCATCAGATTCTAGGAGTTATTTTGAGCTCTTGATACAAATGTTTGTGGGAAGCTAAGGAGTGTACTGAGAGGTATGGAAAGCTATGGGGAAGAGAAAGGGAGTGCAAAGGCAGGGTGAGCTAACCAAGTCTAGCCCAGTGATTTCTGTGATAGTACTGACAAGATAAAAGTCCTGATACACACAAGTGGTCTCAAATGGGAAAATTGTTCTGAAATCTCAGGTGGTTGTGTGATTTTATCTTCCTGTTTTCCCCTCTGACACTAATAAGATGTTAGTGTGGAAAATATGTGCGCATTCATACATAGACTTAAAAAAAAAAGAAAGAAGGAAGTGGGACAAACACTCTGGATTCTCGGTGGTAAAATGGCAAAAAGCAAAACGGAAGCAAAAGGGTTTTGAAAATCTAGACTCCTGCAAAATGAAAATGAGGACTACAAAAGAAAATGAGGGCCTTGTAATCACAAGGCCTCGTGGGATTAAAGAAGTAGTACTTTGAGGGGTGGGCAGGGGGTGGTGGGTAGCACAGCAGGTTAAGCACACATGGTGTGAAGCACAAGGACCCAAGTTTGAGCCCCGGCTCCCCACCTTCAGGGACATCGCTTCACAAGCTGTGAAGTAGGTCTGCAGGTGTCTGTCTGTCCCCTCCTCTCATTTCTCTCTGTCCTATCCAACAACAGCAATGTCAACTATTAAGAACAACAACAGTAACAAGGACAGCAAAATAGGAAAAATGGCCTCCAGGAGCAGTGGATTCGTAGTGCAGGCACCAAGCCCCAGCGATAAACCTAGAGGCAAAAAAAAAAAAGAGTTGTACTTTGCCACACTGAGAAGTCTTTAGAACTGTTCATCCACAACTCATTCATTAGTGGAAATAAGACAAAGGCAATCTACTCCTTTACAGAACCACTATACTGAGAATACATTTAGGCTGACTAAAGTTTCCTCTAAATACCAAACACTACAAACAGCAGGAGACAGTTTTGCAGTTTGCAGATAGCTGCATCTTCAGATGAACATTTGACAATATGAGGGGGAAAAAATGACACCCAAATACTGCTCAAGTTTATTTGCAGATCTAAAAGGAGGCATCAAGGGAGGCAGTTGGTAGCGCATGGGGTTAATCATAATATGAAGTGTATGAACACACACAAGGATCTGAGTTCGAGTCTCAGGCTCCCCAGCAGCAGAGAGGTCACTTCACAAGTGGAGAAGCAGGTCATCAGGTGTCTTATCTTTCTCCCTATCTTCGCCTCCTCTCTCAATTTCTCGTTGTCCTATCTTTAAAAAAAATCAATACTGTTGAATGTAAAATATCAATCCCTCAATAAAGGAAAAAAAAAAAACAATGGCCATGGGGCAGTGGATTCCTACTGCAGGCACTGAGCCCCAACGGTAACGCTGGAGACAAAATAAATAAAAGGTATTGAAAGTGGAAACACAATACACAAGTGGTGTATGTTATAACAAAGTAGAAGTAATGCAACTAAAAATGGGAAAAGGGAAAGAAAAGTGAAATAGGGGTTGTGAATGGTAGCACCAAGGATTCACACTGTAAAATACATAAAGTTAGAAAGTAGAAATTAAAAACTTTTTATAAAAGATGGAAGTCAGAGGGTAACGACCAGAGCAAACAAACTTTGTGAACACAAGAACACCCCCCCCCCCGTTGAGGAAAACATAGCAAATATAATAGTGCCCAAAGTAATTATATACTAAAATATGAAGACATTTATAATATCAGTTCTATAAAATATGAAGATACTATGAATATTGCCTATCAAGACCTCTGACTGATATACAGAGCAATGTTCCTTTTTAGAAAGTGTTCATTCAGGGCTCAGATGGTAGCGCAGCGGGTTAAGCGCACATGGCGCAAAGCGCAAAGACCAGCTTAAGGATCCTGGTTCGAGCCACCAGCACCCCAGCTGCAGGGGAGTTGCTTCACAGGCGGTGAAGCAGGTGTGCAGGTGTGCAGGTGTCTATTTCTCTCTGTCCTGCCCAACAATGAACGACACTATTTCTCTCTGTCCTGCCCAACAATGAACGACATCAACAACAACAATAATAACAACAATGAGGCTACAACAAGGACAACAAAAGGGGAAAAAATGGCCTCCAGGAGCAGTGGATTCATGGTGCAGGCACTGAGCCCCAGCAGTAACCCTAGAGGCAAAAAAAAAAAGGAAAGAAGAAAGGAAGAATTTATTCATTTTGAATAGAGACAGGAATTGAGAGGGAAGGTGCAGTAGAGAAGTGAATCCTGTAGCACTGCTTCATTACTTGTGAAGCACCACCCCTGCGGGTGAGATTGGAGCTTGAACTTGGATCCTTGAGCATGGTAATGTGTGCACTTAACCAAGTGTGCTACCACCAGGCCCTGCAAACCAATTTTCAGCACTACTTTATATGAAGGGATTTCCAAAGGGAAAATACCAAAGGATAACAAATATATGACCAGACTAATGGAAATACAGGGCATAAGCACAGTTCTACTCACTGCAACATATTTTTATTGCAAACCGTGACAAACGGTTTACAAGAGACATAGTTTTAATAAATTTGTGTATCCACACCCAGGAACTGTGGAAAATGAGGAAAATCCATGAATACGTTTGGAGTGATTTCTGGGATATATCTTGTGACCAATCAGATCATGAGGGAATAGTTAACTTTTTGTAGATGAAGAAATAGAATGACTTAGATAGAACACATGCTGATGTGTATGGGAGCCAGAAAGTTGGCTGGAATGTGATAACAGGGTTGAATTGAAGGAAACCATTATATTTAGGATTAGCACTCTATATACTGTTGTACTGAACAGGTCTTCTAGCATTAGAAATACGTTTGCATTTGGGATGATTTTATATCATATCTTTACAAATATTACTTTTTCTTTCTTTCTTCCTTCCTTTCTATCTTTCTTACTCTCTTTTTTTCCTGTCTCCAGGGTTATTCCTGGGGCTTGGCATCTGCACCACAAATCCACTGCTTCTGGAGGCCATTTTCCCCCCTTTTATTGCCCTTGTTGTTTTATTGTTGTTGTGGTTATTATTATTATTGTTGATGTTGTTGTTAGATAGGACACAGAGATGGAGAGAGGAGCAGAAGACAGAGCGGGAGAGGAAGATAGACACCTGCAGACCTGCTTCACCGCTTGTGAACTGACCCCCCTGCAGGTGAGGAGCCCCGGGCTGGAACCCAGATCCTTAAGCCTGTCCTTGTGCTTCACACCATGTGCACTTAACCAGCTGCGCTACCACCCGACCCCCACAAATATTACCATTTCTTTGCTAGGTACTTTGCACAGAATATTATCACATTTAGTCTCATAATAAAGTTCAAATCACAGTATTTTTGCATTTCTTGTATATCTTAATTTTTCTTTCCTTATGAATTTTGTAAAGTCACATTTTAATCTTGATGCATTTCTGCAATTGTTTAAATTTGCCTCAGCATGTGTAGCTCAAAGTCACTCTTCTGCTTCACCTTATCTGAACTATTTTGTATTTATTTTATTTATTTATTTATTTACTTATTTATTTATTCCTTCAGGGCTATTGCTTGGCCTCAGTGGTGCCAGCACTAGGAATTCACTGCTCCTGGTGGCAGTTTTTTTCCATTTTTTAAATTAGGTAGGACAGAGAGAATTGAGAGGGGTGGGGAAGATAGAGAAAGGGAAAGAAAGACACCTGCACATGTGCTTCACTGACCATGAAGTGATCCTCCCTGCAGGAGGGGAGCTAGGGGCTTGAACTGGAATCCTTGCTGGTGTCCCTGTGCTTTGTACTATTGCACTACTTCTTATCTCTCCCCACACTGCATCCAAACAAACATTTTTTTTTTGAAATTCAGAAGCATTTTATTTTATACCTCTCATGCAGTCTATTCAGTGGATATCAAATATCCCTCCTCTGATTGGACAACACAAGTTAAAATTGCTTCCTATGTTTCAAAGACATCAAATTGTGATACAGGGTGGGTAACATCCTGGGGGCCCTTCGTGGGCCCCCTTCTTTTGATCTGGTCTTACCATGGCAACCACAGGCAGGACTCAAAATTCAATAAATCTAGGAGCTTTTCTTTTCCCCTTTTCATGGCAACAATAAATGCTATTTTTTAAATTTATTCCATTTTGTTGCCCTTGTTGTTTTTTTATTGTTGTAGCTATTACTGTTGCTGTTATTGATCTCATTCGTTGATGGATAGGACAGAGAGAAATGGAGAGAGGAGGGGACGACAGAGGGGGAGAGAAAGAGAGACACTTGCAGACCTGCTTCACTGCCTGTGAAGTTGTGAAGTGACTCCCCTGCAGGTGGGGAGCCGGGGGCTTGAACCGGGGTCGTTGCGCTTTGCATCACGTGTGCTTAACCCACTGTGCTACTGCCCGACTCCCAATGCTAATTTTTAAATGGATACCATTATACAGATTGTGATATTACAAATCAGTTATACATATAAGTGAGACATAGTGGAATACTCCTCGGTTAAAATGCAGTCATCTTCTTAGCCTCATCTTGGATGGAACATGGAGGACATCATGTTAAGTGAAATAAACCAAAGAACTATTATTATTATTATTATTTTAACCAGAGCACTGCTCAGCTCTGGCTTATGGTAGTGCAAGGGATTGAACCTGGGACTTTGGAGCCTCAGGCATGAGAGTCTGTTTGTATAACCATTGTGCTATCTACCCTCTAGCCAAAGAACTTTTGAATGTGGGGCTTTGACTACATAACTGAGTGTGTATTTAAAAACAATAACTGAAATTAATAAATTTTAGATTTGTTCTACAGTGATATGACTGTGATTCTGCCTACTTGTAGAGAGGAGCAGATGAGAAACTAGACCCATTTTTTTTTTTTTGCCTCCAGGGTTATCCCTGGGGCTCAGTGCCTGCATGAGGAATCCACTACTTGTGGAGGCCATTTTTTCCCATTTTTGTTGCCCTTGTTGTTGTTATTGTTATTGCATAGGACAGAGAGGAATCGAGAGAGGAGGGGAAGACAGGAAGAAAGGTAGACACCTGCAGACCTGCTTCACCGCTTGTGAAGCAACAACCCTGCAGGTGGGGAACCGGGGGCTCCAACCCGGCTCCTTACACCGGTCCTTGTGCTTTGTGCCATGTGCGCTTAACCTGCTGTGCTACCACCCAGCCCCCTCTATCCAGTTTTTTTTTTTTTCCTCCAGCTCCCTCTATCCAGTTTTTTTTTTTTTTTTTTCCCTCCAGGTTTACTGCTGGGCTCCGTGCCTGCACCATAAATCCACCGCTCCTGGAGGCCATCTTTCCCCCCCCCCCCCCCCCCCGTGTTGCCCTTGTTGTTGTAGCCTTGTTGTGGTTATTATTATTACCTGCTTCACCGCCTGTGAAACGACGCCCCTGCAGGTGGGGAGCCGGGGCTCTAGCCCAGATCCTCACGCTGGTCCTTGCGTTTTACGCCATGTGCCCCCAACCCACTGCGCCACCGTCTGACCCCCTTCCCCCCATCCAGTTTTTGCAAAGATCCACTTTCCTTTCAGGTTTCTGTTTTCTACCCCAGCAGGATGAGGAAGTCTATCTCCTGCTGCCTTTGGGATGGGCTAGCTGGCCCTGCTAAGTACTACTTACTCTTTTCACTCACTGTGCATCTAGGATTTTAATCTTTGAGGAGCGGTCCGCAGTGACATTGAAATCTTTGTAAGTCAGTGTAGGGGAAAGGTCAAATGTATCTAGGGAAAATGATTAAAAATGAGGTAAAGAAATCCTATAAGGTCCTTAATATATATATATATATATATATATATATAGCCAGGGAGGTAGCCCAGTAGCAGAGCACAGGCTTTGCATACCTGCAGTCCCAAGTTCGATTCCTGGCTCCAAATATGCCAGGACTATCTCTCTTATAAAAAGCAAGGCAAAGAAAGTAATACATATTTTTTAAAAACGTGAGTCAAAAATATTTAAAATTGAATACCTGAACATACTGCTCACTCTGAGGTGGATGTATAGTTTTAGGGGAAAAAAAGCCTCAAGTCATCATAGTGTTGGAAGAATCTGTCACGAGCTACCTCACATTTTCAGTCCTTTTATTAGCTCCCCTGCTCTGTAATGATCAGGGAGTGCCCTAGGAGTGGGTGAATCTCTTAAGAATGGGCTCGGAAGCAGTCGTAGGTGTGGGTGTGACTTAGAAAGTAAGAGAGGGCAGGTCCATAGAAAAAATGAGCATATATATATATAGTTATAGGAATAATTGTGGACCCATATCTATGACCTTGGAATAACTATTGCAGTTGCCAATGGAGGGAGTGAGGACTCAGAACTCTGGTGGTAGGAACGGTGTGGAATTATACCCCTGTTATTTCATAATGTTGTAAATCAATATTAAATCATCAATAAATCTTGAGGGGAAAATGAGCGAGTCTAAGAGTGGGCCCCAAGAAGGAAATTGGCGTTTTCTTTTGACTGACATGATGGAAAGGAGAAAATTTTTAGTCTGTCTTCTTACCTTCACTTATCAAATTTTATGTAACAGGGGGCCGATCAGTGGCCCCACTCTCCACGCTGTTTTGTCAGAAGTCCTATTTAGGCAAGGAACAAATTTTTTTTCCCATAAAAACTATCCTTCAGAATTCTTTCTCTAACAGTTTGTGTCAGAAGGCTCCTGTAGGGGGCAGCACTTTCCAATTTATGAGGGCTAAGTATTGAAGTCTACACTATCAACTTAGTAAAGCCTGTATTTCAAAAATAATGATAAAAAAATTACAACTGTGTCTGCTTGATTCCTATTCTAGTTTTCTCCAGTGAAGGATAATTCTAGCTCATATTCTTAATAAAGAGAATTTAAGAGAATATGTGCTATTTTTAGTAAATATTACTTGACTATTGTGTTTTCCTGGTTATACATTGATTTTAATTTTTATTGTATTTCCTTTTTTATTTAGTGTTTTTTAAATTCATTTTTATTTTTGGATAGACACAGAAATTGAGAGAGAAGGGGACAGGAAGAGAGAGGGAGAGAGAGGGAGAGAAAGACACCTGCAGCACTGCTTCACTGCTGGTGCAGCTCCCCCTGTAGATGGGGACTGGACTTGAACCCGGATTCTTGAGCACTGTAATACATGTGCTCAACCAGGTGTGCCAGCAACTGGCCTTGTCCAACATTCACTATTTTGTTGTTGTTGTAGTTATTATTGTTGTTATGTATGTCATCGTTGTTAGATAAAACAGAGAGAAATGGAGAGAGGAGGGGAAGACAGAGGAAGAGAAAGATAGACACCTTCTGACCTGCTTCACCGCTGCTGGTGGGGAGTGGGGGACTCGGACTGAGATCCTTACGCTGGTCCTTGCGCTTGGTGCCATGTGCGCTTAATTCACTGCGCTACCTCCTGACTCCCCAACATTCACTCTT
This sequence comes from Erinaceus europaeus, assembly GCF_950295315.1. Classification (NCBI taxonomy): domain Eukaryota; kingdom Metazoa; phylum Chordata; class Mammalia; order Eulipotyphla; family Erinaceidae; genus Erinaceus; species Erinaceus europaeus. The sequence goes on along the minus strand of NC_080180.1, from coordinate 48,103,922 downwards.
CATTGTAGGTCATCACCTGGTCCTTGGCCCTCTAATGGCAGTAGCCAGAGGCCTTTCCCAGATTATTATTTTCTTTGGATTTCTTGCATCATTTGATGCCTTGTCTTTGCAAGGTTTACTTCTATTTATTTTTGCCTCCAGGGTTATTGCTGGGGCTCAGTGCCTGCACTACAAATCCAGTGCTCCTGGAAGCTATTTTTTTCCCTTTTGTTGCCCTTGTTGTTTATGATTATTATTATTGTTGTCATTGTTGTTGGATAGGACAGAGAGAAATGGAGAGAGGTGGGGAAGACAGAGGGCGAGAGAAAGAGAGACACCTGTAGACCTGCTTCACCGCTTGTGAAGTGGTCCCCTACAGTTGGAGAGCTAGGGGCTCTAAGCGGGATCCTTAAGCTGATCCTTGTGCGCTTAACCCACCTGCCCACCTTATATGTGATTTTTTAAAGTATTTCTGCATGTATGATTTTCAAGCCTGATAATGTTAGCAGTGCAGTGAAGCTGAGCTGCAGTTAAATTAAGTGAATTTATAAGGGTTTTTCTTTTTCTCCAAGTCTGAATGTATTATTGAACAAGTTGTCATTATAATTATCATTCTATTTTCTGGGTAACATCACTCTAGTTATGCTGTGTATATCTAAAATGTAAAATAGCACCAACCTAACTAATTATGTTATTATGTTTCCATATTTCCTTGTTAGCATAACACTATTGATTCTTTTTTTGTCTTTTTATGGATAATTTTTTAAAAGATTTTATTTATTAATATGGGGGGGGTCAGCGCATTATTTAGGTACATGTAATGCCAGGGATAGAACTCAGGATCTCATGCTTGAGAATTTACCTCCTGGACCATTATTATTTTTAGTATTTATTCTTACTTATGTATGAGAGAGAGGAGGAGGAGGGAGAGGAAGAGGAAGGCAGGGGAGGAGAGACTGAAAAATGAGAACCAGAGCATCACTTTGGCACATGTGGTGCCAGGGATTGAATTTACCACATGCTCCAGAGCCCAGTGGCTTATCCACTGTGCCAACCCCCAAGCCACAGTGAGAGATTGTATCTCCCCCTGCCCCTGGGTGAAGAATGAAGAACAGCTTCAGTCACTGTTCTACAGCCAGATGTGCTGGGGTTTTTTTTATTCTCCTTCTCCTCCTCCTCCTCCTCCTCCTCCTCCTCCTCCTCCTCCTCCTCCTCCTCCTTCTCCTTCTTCTTCTTCTTTAAATCAAAACATTGCTCAGTTCTGGCTTGAGAAGTTGGAAAGGGTTGAATTTGGGACTTTGGAGCCTCAGGCATGAAAGTGTTCCTTGCATAACCATTATGCTATCTCTCCTGCCTGACAGAACTGGTTTTATTCCCTAGGTCACTGCAACGTAGTGAAAACTGCTCACATCACTGCCATGACTCACAGAATTTCCCCTGGTACTTCTGACTTTCTTTGCTTAATTTCCGTCCTGCCACTGACAATTGTTAGGGCCTGAACAAAGGTTTCTCCTTCTCTGGGCCATTGCAGTGGCCTTTACATTGAGTTCTCTATGGAAGACGTTCTCCTTTTGATAAATTTTATAATTATTAGTGTGCATATATATGTGTTGTATTACCAGTTTTCTTGAGGGCAAGGATCCAACTTAAATTTTTCTTTTCTTTTAAGTAGATACTTTATTAGTGATTTAATTGTGATTTATAAGATGAAAAGGTCTAATTCCACACCAACCCCTTCCAACATGAACCACAGTAGTTCTTCCAAGGTCACAGATATGGGTTGAATATATATGTATATGCGTATATATTGCTCTCATTTTTTCAAGTTCATATGTTTCAATTCTCTATGCTCCACTTATGAGTGAAATCATCTCCTAGTTGTCCTGTACTTACTTCACTAATCATAATCACTGCTAGTCCCATCTATTTAGTCCTAATAACACATTTTAGTCTTTTTTTTTTAAAAAGCTACAGAGTAGTACTCCTTTGAGTATATGCCCATGACTGTTTTTTTTTTGTATTTATAAGACTCCAGTTAGTGATTTTTATTCCATTATTAAAGTTGTACACCTCCCCCCAACTCTATTTAAGTATTCCTTATAGGGTTTTCCTGTCTTGGCATTTTAAACTTTTAATCAGGAAAATGAAAAGCTACACACCAGAAAAGCATGTGGGCCATTTGGGCAAAGATGGCTGACCCCATGTGGAGGATTATGCCTATTTTTATTCACTTTTAAGGCCCTGCCTTTACATCTTTCCTAAGCTACACGTACATCCATTACAACTTCCTTCTTTCCTCTTGGATATGGGAAATAGCACCTAACTCCCTCCAGTGTTCTCCAGATTCTCTTTCCTCTCAGCAATGGAGCAAAAACAAAGGCTCCTGGTCACAAAAGTTCTGGGTCGCAGTGGAAATAGGGTTCTGAGCTCTTTGGCCATCTTCCCCATAACATTCCCCCCTCTGGGAGTTATGGACCTAAATTACATTTGGGGTGCTGGAGGAAGGAGTTCTGGCTTCTATAATTGCTTCTCTGCTGGACATGGATGTTGGCTGGTAGACTCATAGCCCCAGCCTGTTTCTATTTTTCCCTAGTAGGGTAGGGCTCTGGAGAGGTGAGGTTCCAGGACATGTTGGCAAAATCATCTGCTTAGGGAGGTCAGGATGGAATCGTTGTAGCATCTGAAACTTGGTGGCTGAAACGTAGTAATACATAAAACAGAACAAAAGGTTTAATAAAGAGAGGGACCAAAGTGTAGGCATAGAACCATTGAGAATAGGGACCATAGGGTAGAAAGAAGTTAGGATGTCTATTTTAGGTATGTTCTACAGGCCCATGACTTTAGTAATCTTTGCTTGAGCTTGATAGCTTACATGAAGGCAGACTGAAATTATTGTCTAGGAGGATGATGTCAGGGTAGAGAATAATAGATTTGAAAGTTGGGCAGAGAGTATCTCCCAAACTTGAAAAACTGTATAAACACATTAACTGTTTTAACACATTGATCTGACCTGGGCCCCATGTACATTTATATTTATCAGAGGAGCCAGTATAACCTCCGAGTCCCTGTCAGTCTGAACTCACAGTCTATTGTCAGAGCTGGTAACATTCTAAACTGTACATATTACAGGACCTAGTGGCAGAGTAGGATGACCCAGCCTCCTTTTGGAGAGTGGGGCAGTCCTTACCATTGCTAGTTTGTAGTGAAGGTAAGGACCTGGAGTGGCCCACAAGAGGGTCAATGAGAACATTCCTGATGGAAGTGACTGGTGATGGTTAATAGAGGGATCCATTAGCGGTCTAGGCCCATAGTATCTTGGGGGAATCCAAGGATTCCCTGACTAGGACCCCAGGTGATGAGGTAGCCTGGTACTAGCTAAAACGGGCAGGCGTCAGTAAGTGAGACATTGTCTTTCCCCTTTCCAGTTTTTGTAGTTTATTCTTTGTCTTACAAGCTTAGATGTTCTCCCAAGTCTTAAAGCCTTGAATTTCATTTGTCATATCCAAGATGACATTAGATTTACAGGATTCAGGCCTTGAGTTAGGGAGGAAATAGAGTTAGATTTTTAGTGAGGTCTAAGTTAACTTCAAAATTTTGGCACTTATTTACTAATTATAATAAATGTTGTCTTAGGGACAACAGTTGTGATTTATTTGATATATAACTAGAACATCTCTTGGCCAATTGTATATAGTGTTTCTTCAAAAGACTGGCAAGTGGTAACTATAATGTTGATGACTTGTCAGAAGAGATTCAAAGGTGGTATTTATTTATTTATTTGTTTACTGTTTCTTATATAGTAAGTTGAATAGACTGAGTGAATGAAATAAAGTAGGAGTAGGAGATGTCTAGGGATAAGCAATAAATACTTGATTGAAGAATTTATGGTGCCTTCTTTAGGCCACTCTACTTGGTTGCCAAGCTTATGTGTAAGTCTATTCATAGAGGACTATTTAGCATTTTTACTTTAAAATGTAGAATTGCCCCTAACTTATGGAGGCGTGAACACACGTACTATAGGCCCAAGTTTATATCTAGGATCTGTAACGTTACTGAAAAATATGCAAGCCAAAAGGGCATTGGGTAGTGGCATTGGGTAGTCCCTTGTGCTAAGAAATATCTCACCAGGCAAAAGAAGTTGAAAGGGTGGCATCTCAGGAGACAATCCACAGCAAAAAGGCAATTGTAATATGACTGGCATGATGAAGTAGCATCGACTTAGCTGAGAACAACAGAGGTCATATCATAGTGTAAGGGAGAGGATTCAAGTTTATGCACCTCCTAGGGCAATACATTGAAATTTCTAAAGAAAAAAAATTAGTTGAATGAATTCTAGATGCTTGCATATTAGTTTTAAATTTTAATTATTAAATATTTCCCTATATCCCACTTTTGATTATATTAATATCATCCTTTCTCTAAATCTATGGTTCTTATAGCTTACAAAATTCTCTTAATCAAGTTCTGGTTTATGCCTCTTTTTTTTTTTTTTCTTTTTTGCCTTCAGGGTTATCACTGGGGCTTGGTGCCTGCACTATGAATCCACTGCTCCTGGAGGCCTTTTTTTTTCCATTCTGTTGCCCTTGTTTTTATTGTTATTGTTATCTTTGTTACTGCTGTTGTTGCTGGATAGAACAGAGAGAAATTGAGAGAGGAGAAGAAGACAGAGAGGGGAGAGAAAGACACCTGCAGACCTGCTTCACCACTTGTGAAGCTACTCCCCTGGAGTTCGGGAGCTGGGGGCTGGAACCAGGATCCTTGTGCTTTGTGCCATGTGCGCTTAACCTACTGTGTTACCGCCAGGCCCCCATACCTCTTTTTTTAAGTTGTCTTCAAAACTTAACTTCCTTTGGTTGTGAAGTATTTAAGTGTGTGTGTGTGTATAACAAAATTTTTAAAAAAGCCTCACTTACTGTGCAAGGATACAGATATATCTACACTGCACAGAACACAAGAACATGCAATAGACTGTTGTTACTTCATGAAACACTCTAACCAATGATAAAGGGAGGTGACTTAGCTCTAGTTAAGGACTTGAATACTTGAGGCCCCTGATTCAATTTCTGGCGCCACATGATGCCATAATTGTGCTTTGATATGTTAAAAAAAATTATCCAGAGTTAAGGTACCATCTCTCTTTTCTCATGTTCTCTCAGCTCTGCTTTTTTTTTTTTTTTGGTGTATGTGTGTGTGTGTGTGTGTGTGTCTTCTTATTTGTATCATCTCTGCAGACTAGCTAAACTAATGAACTGAGTAAATTCTTATACAGTGGTGCTATTTTCTGGGTACTGTTTTACACAATAAATGGCAAAAGTCCTTGTCCTCATAGAGCTTACCTTTAGTTAGGGTCCTGTATGTATAACATACAATAAAACTCTGCTGCCTGGTAAGTTCTATGAAGACAAATAGGTAAGGGAAGGGAAAGAGACATTTTGTTTAAGGGGAATTGTGACATTTGAGGAGGTGAATAAGTAAGCAGTACTGAGACCTAGTGATTGATCAGGACAGGGGAATAATGGATTAATGCTGTCACCAAGACAACCTCGAAGCAGGATCTATTTCTTATTGATCTTAGAGTCTAATAAATAGGTAGTCTGATTCATGGGAGCTGTTCAACAAGTGCATAGCCGCCATCTGAAGTAATCTCGAACCTTCTTCATAACAGAAAACACTTCAGGACTCCACAGTTGTAGTCTACAGTCTAATGAACTGTATTTCATTTGGAAACTTCTGTATGGGACTGTATCTTTTTAAAAAATATTTTTATTTATTAACTTCTTATTGGATAGAGACAGTGAGATATTTGAGGGGAGAGGGAGATAGAGAGGAAAAGAGACAGAGGAACACCTGCCACACTGCTTCACCACTCGTGAAGCTTTCCCCCTGCAGGTAGGGACCAGGGACTTGAACATGTGTCCTTTTGCAGTGTAATGAGTGTGCTTAACCAGGTGTGCCACCACCTGGCCCCTGTATGGAATTTTCTCTACTGCATGTGGAAAATTTTGATAGAAATGTGTCCTGAGAAATCAAGAGTTCTGACAAATTCTAATTTGTGTGATTCTTAATATGGCCTGACTGGTAATTATATGTGTTGACTATATACTGTATTTCCATAAAAAGGAAATTCTGTTTTGACTTAGTCAATGTCCACAGTGATCATTTTTCTCTGGGCTTCTGTAATAGCTGTTTGAAATCAGCTTGAGTATTTGACTTAGCTTGAAAGAGAGAACTATCCTATGGTCATCAAATACTTTTAGGTATATTATTTGGTGGTTGCCTATATTAACAAGCCCAGTTTCAGAGCAAATGAGGACCTAGAGAGAGATGTGGATGGAGGGACACTGGGGAGAGACATTGTCAGTGGCTGTCTTGCTAATGGAAGGGAATTGGTGTCTGTCTTACTGGTCATTGTCCCTCAGCACCCCGTACAATGTCTAGTAGAATGTACAGCCCACGGCAAATGTTTGTCCTAATTTGAATCCAGGTCTTCACATATCGCACCAAAGTAAAAGACTCTGGGGTGGGTGGGGAGAATACAGGTCCAAGAAGGATTCAGAGGACCTAGTGGGGGTTGTATTGTTATATGGAAATCTGGGGAATGTTATGTATATACAAACTATTGTACTTACTGTTGAATGTAAAACATTAATTCCCCCCGCCCCCCAAAAAAAAGTTGAAAATGCTTGGACAGTTGGGTCGGTTTAAAATAATCTGTTTCCAGCCATCTCTTCTTAGACTGCTGACCACTACTATCTTCTAATGGAGACATTGACTTAGAAATTTTTACAATGAATTTGTAGATTCAGACTTTATTGTCTAATGATGAAATATTTTCCCCAGAAGACTAGCTAGTGTGGTGGTGAAGGTAGCAAATTAAGAAGAGGTGAAGTTGTCTGCCAGTTGCCCTTTCATTTCCTTTGTCATTATCTTTACCTGGGTTGCTGGTCTATCTGCTCTCTAGTTTACAGGGAAGGTAAAAGTCTTTAAAGGCAGTTTGAGGATAAAAAGAAGAAGATAATCTGGATGTTGTACACTTCCCTTCCTCTCACTTTCCTTTGGGCAAAGGTGAGTCATCTGAGGACTCCAGCATCAAGGGAGACATAGACTTGTAGTCCTTAACTGGGCAGCCAGGGCAAGAGGGAAGGTGGGTTTCGGAGAGACAGTTAGCTAGCGTTCTTTCACATTTGGCTTATCATAAGCAGCATCCGTGATTTTTGTATTGAGATTCTATAGTAGAACTATACATTTTCTTTTCTCTAGGTAGTGAATCTTTACTGTATTCAAAAGTAACTTAAGTGAATGACAACAGAGAGTATCCCGCAAGAGAAGATAGTCAGCCTGGTGTGTGAGACAAAGTAAACCATTTCATTAAATGTCTGCATTAGGGGACTCCTTTGTCAGAATAGTTTAGCACATCATCTTAACAAATTCAGAAATAGGTACCTGGGAATGGTCTGTTGTCAAAACAAAAAGAGGATAAATTATACATTAGCAGTCAAGTGACAGGTGACAGAAAATAGACATTGATAGAAAATAGACATTGCAGTCTGGATGACCTTGACCATTTCTCAGTGCAAAAGAAAATACTTGGGGAGTTGGGCAGTAGCACAGTAGGTTAAGCTCAGGTGGTGTGAAGCGCAAGGACCGGTGTAAAGAGCCTGGTTCGAGCCCCTGGCTCCCCACCTGCAGGGGAGTTGCTTCACAGGTGGTGAAGCAGGTCTGCAGGTTTCTATCTTTCTCTCTGGTTTCTGTCTTCCCCTTCTCTCTCCATTTATCTCTGTCCTTTCCAACAACAACAACATCAATAACTACAACAATAAAAAAGGGCAACAAAAAGGGAATAATAAATATTTTTAAAAAGAAAATATTTAGTAGGGCTGTCTATCCTTTTGATAAACTCTCTTAGCAAACTAGAAATGTAAAACAGGGTAGGACTTTTTATCTCAAAAATAACTATAACCAACCTCACACTGAATGTCGAGATATTGAATTCTTTCCCCGTGAGATCAAGACAAGGACAAGCATGATTCATTACTGTCACTGTCTCCGTGCAACACTTTAGCTGAGGTTCTAGTGAATTCCGTAAGGATAGAAAAAAGAATTAAAAATCACTGTGATTAGAAGGATGAAATAAAGTTGTGACTATTCGTAGACAGTTATGTGAGGATTGGCAAAAACAGCAACAACACACACACATATATATAGAGAGGGAGACTGAGAGAGAATTAAACAGTGAAACATTCACACAGAGCACCAAGAATAGGAAGCACTTTGAAATAAATACAACAAAGTACGTGACAGCCTCCTACAAATAATCTGAAAATACTTCTTTTATAAGAATGCTTGACAATGGAGTTATATGCACCACGTTGATCATTTGGAATAGTAAGTACAACATATGCCAACTTATTTAGACAGTCAGTGCCATCGGAATCAAACCCCCCCCCCCCCAGTATTTTATGTGTAACTTGGCAAACTGAATCAAAACTTTTTACAATATTCAAAAGGCCAAGAATACCTTGAAGAAAACAGACTGGGAAGAATGACAGGCCCTCAAGACTTTCTTTAAAAAATATAGTAACTAAGGTGATAGAGTACAGCCTTGGACATGTGGAAGTGAGTATAATAGAAAGGTCAGAGCCATTCATATCCATAGTGATACCCGGTGTCTGACAGATATAGCATTATATATTAGTAGGAAAGGCCACAGCTTTCAGTAGTGATGCTGAAGGAGTTCACTCTCAGGTAGAAAAAAAATAAAACTTGTTCCTATTGCATGCTGGATGAAACATCCAGGTAAATCAAATCTTTCCCGTATGTTTTTATTATCTTAAAATATTTTTATTGATTGATTATTGGATAAAGAGAAAAATTAAGAGGGGAGCGGGAGATAAAGAGGGAGAGAGACAGAGAGAGACACTTAGAGTCCTGCTTCACCACTTGTGAAACTTCCCCCCACCCCCCCACAGGTGGGGAGCAGAGGCTTGAACCTTGGTCCTTGTGCACTATAATGTGAGCACTTAACCAGGTGTGCCACCACCTGCTGCCCTGACCTCATATGTTATTGTTTCTGAGCTAACACATTTTGAACATTTAGATATCTCTGAAATTAGGGGTTGGTCATAGTTTGCTTAGCATTAGTCTTTCTGTTGGCCTGAATTAAATTAATGGTGGTTCCACTATGTAATGATGACCAGTCTGATGAAATGTGGTCTAGCAGTGTATGTTTGGTTAGGAAATACACATTAGGGCTCAGTGTTGGCACTATGAATTCACTGCTCCTGGCAGCCATTTTTTTCCTTCCCATTGGATAGGACAAAAATTAAGAGAGGAAGGGAAGATAGGGAGAGAGAAAGAAGACACCTGCAGCCCTGCTTCACCCCTTGTGAAGCGACCCCCTGCAGGTGAGGACCCAGGGGCTTAAACCTGCATCCTCGAGCAGGTCCTTGTGATTCATACTATGTGTGCTATGTGCCTTGTGATTGTTGTACTATGAACTACTGTAGCTTCCAATGGAGGGAATGGGGATTCAGAACTCTGGTGGTGGGAACGGTGCAGAATTGTACCCATTATCTTGTAATTTTGTACATCGATATTAAAACAGTAATAGAATTAAAAAATAAAAATAAATCTCAAAACAAAAAGAAACAAACAAAAACACAAGTTTCCTGCTGATGTCTACAGTTCTGATCCTCACCGGTGACCACACCCATTCCAGGTCTATTCTATTTCTTCTTGATTTTTTAGATAGCATGAGAGGCGGGGGGGGGGGGGAGAGAGAGAGAGAGAGAGAGAGAGAGAGAGAGAGAGAGAGATTATATCATTACCCCTTGTGAAGCTTCCCCCATGCAAGTGCTTTTATCTGGTGGCCCAGGGCTGTACCATGGTCACCATGCATTTTAGGTAAAGTGTGTGCTTTGCCCTTTGGTAGGTGAGCTATCTCCTACTATTCTGTTTCTCTTTAGATGTGTCTCAGAAGTATAGTTTTCTACTGAGTAATATAGTTCATGCCATGTATACCATTCATCATCTTTGCTCTTTATGGTTCAACACAAAGCTCCCCATCTCATGAAGTCTTGGTTGACTTTCACTGTCTTCTGAACCAATGTGATGGACTGACTCTTAAGGTATTTATGTATTTCACATGTGAAAACACTTCTGGGTTAGACTGATTTCCTGACAGTGAATCTCATAAGTTATGTTGCTCTTGCCTATAGATTGAACATGAAAAACAAAAAGGAGGGTGGAGGTAGACAGCATAATGGTTATGTAAAGAGACTCTCATGGCTGAAGCTCCAAAGTTCCAGTTCAATGCCCCGTACCACCATAAACCAGAACTGAGCAGTTAAAAAAAAGAAAAGAAAAGAAAAAAAACAAAAAGGAAACAGGTGTAGCCCTAAGATTCTTACTGGATGGGAGAGGCAAACTAATTTACTTAATCATTGGAGCTTTCACTTTCCCTCTTTGTAAGATGGGAAAATCAGTATTCTGTGGGCAAATGTCCCCATCTTTGTGTCTGGAACATAGCAATGAACAACACAAATTTACTCAAAAAAAAGAAATTGAAGTAATTATTCAGAGAGTTTCCCTTAAGGTATATCAGATAGTTGACTTTTGCATGTTAATTAGAGGTATTTGTTACATTAGATTAATTATTATAACCATATTATATAAATATATATCCTTGGTATATACTTAATATTTAATTGTTTGATACTTGAAATACTACTTTTTCACTAGGATTGAGAAGTTCTCTCAGGATAGGAACCTGCTGAACATTTCTTTGGATTTTTCCTTTTGCCTAAAGCCATCCTAGGCAAATGAATCTGAACTTGATCACATATCTGTGACGTTGGGCAAGGTACTAAATCTTTCTCTGCTCCAGTATCATCTCATACAAAACGGAGATGCTGAGACCTCCTTTGTGTCATTATCTGACCATATGGAAAACAGATAGTGCTTGGCAGTGGTAAGTGCTCCTCAATCAATTTCAGTTAATATTAAATTACTGGCAAAGGAATATGTTAGGGGCTACAGGAATGATGAATGTGATTCAGTTCTCCCCCCCCTTTTTATAAAGTTTTTAAAAATATTTTATTTTCCCTTTTGCTGGCCTTGTCTTTTATTGTTGTTGTTATTGTTGTTGTTAGGTAGGACAGAGAGAAATGGAAAGAGGAGGGGAAGACAGAGAGGGGGAGAGAAAGATAGACACCTGCAGACCTGTTTCACCGCCTGGCCTGTGAAGCGACTTCCCTGCAGGTGGAGAACTGAACCGGGATCCTTACGCTGGTCCTTGGTCCTTGTGCTTCGTGCCACATGCACTTAATCCTCTGCCCTACCTCCCAACCCTCCCCTATTAGTAATTTACCTAATATTTAAGTTCTTTTTTAAACACACAAAGCTGCCTATTTCTGGAAACTATTGTGACAGTAAAATGCAACTGGTTCTAGTCTCACAGTTACAGAATTCAATCTTACAGAAAGGCAAGATGCCCATTTTTTCTTTAAGGAGCGATAGGTTCCTTTTGATTGAGTCTTCATGCAGGCATTAGAGACAGACTTTTCAAAAGTGCTCTGGCTTTTTGAGATCAGAAACATCAATCTTCATCTATCTCCACTGCCATCTTGGTGTCTGTAGATTTCTATGTGTCTCACTAAGATGTGGGCACTAATAATAAGCTTCCATTCAGAAGATAATAGATACAACACAGTACATTTCAGAAAACAGAATGTTAGTTATTACAAACCAGTGTGAGTTATATTAACTTTTTTTTTTCAGAATGATAGGTATTTCTTTGGTGAAAATAAAGCAAAACAAGAGAAATTACTACATTGTTAATATTTAATTTAAATAAAGACAAGCAAGGACCAATTTTATGGTTTCTTCTTATAAATTAGGAGTTAAGTCTACTTGAAAGAGAAATTTGAAAGAGACTACTTTTGGTTTAGTGGGAAAGTCTGCCTGGCATCAAATCTCTGTTTCAACATTTCCATATAAAATTCTTTCATTAGGTTGCAATCTGAAGGATTTGTTTAGTATTAGAAAATTCGCTGGTACTATTTTTTTTAAACCTCTCCAAATATTTCAGTGTTGGAAGCAACAGCTGTATGCTTTCTCTCCACACACCCACCTTAACAACTCCCTGTAATGAAAGCTCTAAGTTTCTCTAGCAGTTTGTTTCTTCACTTGACCTCATTCTGATGTTCAATGACTCATAGCACATGACCTGGTTATCTGCTTAAGTAGATATTATCTAGGGTCGATGGATGAAATGATTTTTAAAAAAAATATTTATAAAAAGGAAACACTGATCCCTTAATAGAAGAATGCTAAACAATTACACTGGTATTCACTCATTTTAAAATTACACAAACTGTGCCCTTAGAATAAAGTGCATTCAGTCATGTTTAGGCCCCCAAACTCCATCTGTGTGTTTCCTAATTCCACAATTGCATCTGTAGTGTACCATGCACTATGAATCTTTCATCTGCTTTCATGATGCCTCCTGGGCATAAAGTAGAACAAGTGGCACTATATCTGCTGGGATATTTCCCCCCTTACAAGACCTTAAAGCACTTATATATGCCAACATTGCTATACCAGAGAGGGGCTAAATAACATCTCTAGTATTTATGATAGGTTCACTTAAGCTGCAGTATGGGGTTTCTTGATTTTTTTTTAAAGATTTATTTCTTTTATGAAGCAAGAATTTTGGGGAGAGAACAAGAGAGCAGAAGAGAGATTGAGGGAGAGAGGGAGAGATCATCATTCTGGCATTATGTGGCACTAGAGTTGAACTTGGGGCCTCATGCCTGCAAGTCTACTCTGAACCACCTTCCCAGCCACTACATGTCAATCATTTGAACACTAACACAGATTTTGAGGCCCAAACACTATGACAGTTTGTCACTCTTCATCCTCCTCCTCATCATAGTACCTATTTCTCTTTATTTGTTCTTCCACACACAACTCTTGAACAGCTTCTCCCTCCCAGAACTCCCTGTACTGAGCTTCCTGACTCAGAGATGGGAATTCCTTACTGGAGGTGTCCTCTGCAAAGTGAGACCAATTTGCGGACCTAGGATCTAGTGGATATTGTGCGAGAGGGCTGCTCTCTTCTTCATCTAAGTTTGCACCGTTTTCTAGAAGATTCTCACTCATCTCAAAGCCATGCACTTCCTTACTTCTCCCTGTCACCTTTTTTTGAGATTCCTTCCTTGTCTTGCCAGCTGGTTTTCCCACAATGCCATTCTTCTCTGAGGGACTGGCATTTTCTACCTTCTCCAAAATACAGCTAAACCGATTCTAGGCCTTGGGCATGGGGTATGCAGTCGTAAAGGCTTTGGAATGTTCCTAAACGAGAGTACATTTGATAATCTGTACATAATTGATATTTGAAATTGTGTGTGTGGGAGAGAGAGGCGTTTTAAATCAGACTTTTCTTTGTACTACATTTTTAGAGATTAAGGTCTAATATTTTTTAGAGACAAAATATTCTGCTTTCTTACTCTTGTTAATTCTAAAACTTTTTTTTTATCCAATAAAGCTTTTAATTTGAAAAAAAATAAAGGAAACACTGACAAAACCATGGGATAAGAGGTACAACTCCACACAGTTCCCACCACCAGAACTCCATGTTCCATCCCCTCCCCTGATAACTTCCCTATTCTTTTTAAAATTTTTTAATGTTTATTTATTTTCCCTTTTGTTGCCATTGTTGTTGTAGTTATTGTTGCTGTTTCTATTGATGTCATCATTATTAGATAGGACAGAGAGAAATGGAGAGAGGAGGGGAAGAGAAAGACACCTGCAGACCTGCTTCACCGCTTGTGAAGCGTATGGGTGGGGACCCATACGCTGCTCCTTGAGCTTTGAGCCACATGCGCTGTGCTACTGCCTGACTCCCAACTTCCCTATTCTTTATCCCTCTGGGAGTCATTATGGATCCAGGGTCATTATGGGGTGCATGCAGAAGGTGGAAGGTCTGGCTTCTGTAATTGCTTCTCCGCTGGACATGGGTGTTGGAAGGTCAGTCCATACCCCCAGTCTGTCTGTTTCCCTTGTGGGGGAGGGTTCTGGAGAGGTGGGGTTCCAGGACTTACTGGTGAAGTTCTCTGCCCAGGGAAGTTAGGATGGCATCATGGTAGTATCTGAAACCTGGCGGCTGAAAAAGAGTTAAGAAACAAAGCAGAACAAATGTTGACTAATCATGAATTTAAATGCAAGAATATTGTAGATGAAGATTTGGGATCTCTGTTTTGAAAAAGCTAGTAGGTGTATTTTCGGTATATTCCAAGGGGCCTATGACTTTATTAGTTTTTCCCTGAGCCTGACATCTGATGTACAGGTGGACCCAAGTTATTGTCTGGGGAGGTGGGGTCATGGTTGGAAATAAGACTAGAAAGCAAGATCAGGGAAGAAAGTAACTCCCAAATATGGGGAAAGTATATAAATATTGTTAACTGTAAACCCCATCGATTTGATCTGGGACCCATAGTCAGCACAGGAGCCTATGTCACCTCTGTATCCCTGTAGGTCTGAACTTGCATTCTGTGGTCATGACAAGGAACATTCTAGGCTGCACTAATTTCAGGACCCATCTTCCTCAGGTGGAAGGTAGAGTATGTTATCCAACCTCCCTTTGGAGTATGGAACAGTGCCATTGTTGATCCACATTGAGGGCAAGGTCCTATAGGGGCCCACAAAGGGATCTATTATGTTGTTCCTGATGGAGATGACCAGTGACAGTGGCGAGAGTGATCTGTTAGAGGTCTAGGCCCATCATAGCTATGTGGGAATCCCAGGACTCCCCGACTAGGGCCCCAGGTGATTGGGTTGCCTGGTAGTGACTAAAGAGCCATCATGAAAGTATGCCGGTCTCATGCCCTTATTCAGCTTTTGTAGTCCTTACTTTGTCTGACAAGGTCAGCTTTGGAGTGACTGAGGGAAGTGTAACAGGAAGTAGGTAAGGAGGGTATCTAGGTCTAAAGAGAAACTATTTCATTAGGTACTTTATGGTGTCTTTTTAGGTCTTTCTACTTGCTTACTGCAGAAAATGCACAATTCTACATCAGTGATAGTAAAACAACCTCATGAATAATTGGGCAAAGTCATTAACAGTCCTTCACTGAAGAAGTTACACAGAAGGAAATGAACGTATTAGAATATGCTTACCAATATATGTAACAAGAATAATACAAATTAACAGAGTAGTGAGATAAGGGGGCTAGGCAGTGGTGCACCCAGTTAAGCGCACACACACACACACACACACACATACACACACATATATAATATTTTATTTATTTATTCCCTTTTGTTGTCCTTGTTTTATTGTTGTAGTTATTGTTGTTGTCATCGTTGTTGGATAGGACAGAAAGAAATGGAGATAGGAGGGGGAAGACAGAGGGGGGAGAGAAAGATAGACACCTGCAGACCTGCTTCACCACTTGTGAAGCGACTCCCCTGCAGGTGGGGAGCCAGGGCTCGAACTGGGATCCTTACACCTGTCCTTGCACTTTGCTCCACCGGCGCTTAACCCGCTGCACTACAGCAGGTCTCCCCAGTTAAGAACACATATTACCCAATCTCAAGGACCTGGGTTCGAGCCCCCGCTACCCACCTCCAGTGAGTCCAAGTGGAGGAGGTCTGTAGGTGTCTCTCTCTCTCCCTCTCTTTATCTCACTGTTCTTTCTTAATTTCTCTCTGTCCTATCTAATTAAAAAAAAAAAAAAGGAAAAAATGGCAGCCAGAAGCAATGGATTCGTAGTGCTTGCATAAGCCACATTGATAAAAAACACCAGTGAGGTGATATTACATATCTAGAAGGGAGGTTAACATCCAGAACATCAAATGCCAGCAAAGATGTGGAGAAACAGAAACTTTTCTGCATTAGTGATGGGATTGCAAAATGGAAGAGTCAGTTTAGAAGAAAGTTTGGTTATTTCTTACACAAGTAAGCATTTTTACTATATGATCATGAAATGACATTCTATGATATTTACTCAAAATAATTATAAAATTATGTTCATATTGAATTCTGCACAAGATGCTCACAGTAGCTTTTTAAAAAATTTATTCATTCCCTTTTGTTGCCCTTGTTGTTTTATTATTGTAGTTATTATTGATGTCGTTATTGTTGGTTAGGTCAGAGAGAAATGGAGAGAGGAGGGGAAGACAGAGAATGGGGAGAGAAAGATAGACACCTGCAGACCTGCTTCACTGCTTGTGAATGCCCCTGCAGGTGGGGAGCCAGGGGCTTCAACCGGAATTCTTATGCCGGTCCTTGTGCTTTGCACCACCTGCGCTTAACCCACTGCGCCACCGCCGGACTCCCAGTAGCCTTTTTTTTTTTTTTAATAGTTCCTCAAACTTGGGAGGAACCAAGAAGTCTTTCATTGTGGTATATCAGACAATGGGATATTATTTACTGTCAAAATAAAATGTGCTATTAAGCCTTAAAAAGTTAAATACAGGGAGTCGGGCTGTAGCGCAGCAGGTTAAGTGCAGGTGGCGCAAAGCACAAGGACCAGCATAAGGATCCCGGTTCGAACCCCGGCTCCCCACCTGCAGAGGAGTCGCTTCACAGGTGGTGAAGCAGGTCTACAGGTGGTGAAGCAGGTCTGCAGGTGTCTTTTTCTCCTCCTCTCTGTCTTCCCCTCCTCTCTCCATTTCTCTCTGTCCTATCCAACAATGACAACAATAATAACTACAACAATAAAACAAGGGCAACAAAAGGGAATAAATAAATAAAATAAATATTTAAAAAAGTTAAATACATATTGCTAGATGTTATAAGCCAATCTGAAAAGGCTATGTCCTAAATGGATATGAATAATAAGGGATTCTGGAAGAGACTGAACACTGTCGAGACAGTAAAAATATCAGTGACAGCAGGAGATGGTGGGTGGTGGATAGTGACTAGGTAGAGAACAGGATTTTGAGGGCAGTAATAATAGTCTGCTATTAAATGGTGAAAAGATGTAATTATAAGTTTATCAAAACTCATAGGATGTTCAAAGCTAAGAATGTGTCCTATTGTAAACTGTGAATTTTGGGGTGATTATCTGTTCACAAATTGCTACGCATGTACCCCTCCTGGAGGCCATTTTTCCCTCTTGTGGTTATTATTGTTGTATGTGGATCGTTGTTGGATAGGACAGAAATGCAGAGAGGAGGGGAAGACAGAGAAGGGGAGAGAAAGATACCTGCAGACCTGCTTCACCACCTGTGAAGCAACTCTCCAGCAGGTGGGGAGCCCAGGGCTCTAACTGGGATCCTTAGGCTGGTCCCGGGATCCTTAGGCCGGTCCTTACACAGGTCCTTGCACTTTGTGCCACATGTGCTTAACCCGCTGCACTACCTCCCGACCGTCTAAGCTTTTAATTGAAAGTGTTCCCAGCATCAAAAAGGCAAATCTGTTTCTCATTGGGACTGAGTGGACTTGTCCTGTTGCTCTGTGGTGCTTTATCAGCACTTCCTGCTCTCTATTATTGTTTTTGTTTTTTTTTTAAAAATTATTAGTG